>NC_143529.1:19025522-19348022 GCF_031878675.1 Megascapheus bottae
ATTTCCCTTACATTTTCTTTTCATTTTGTGTGTGTGTGTGTGTGTGTGTGTGTGTGTGTGTGTGTGTGTGTGTGTGTGGTAATATTATCTTTAGAAAGCAGAGCTTCATGTTCATGCTTGGCTTTTTCACTCCAGGCTGTCTCTCTACCTATTAAGCTACCTCCCTACTTGTAGCTTTCTGGTGATTACTTGGAGATAGGAGTCTTGTGGACTTTTCTTCCTGGCATGGCTCTGAACCACAGTCCTCAGATCTTAGTCTCCTGAGGAGCTATAATTATAGGTGTGAGCCACTACTGCCTACCAGAACTCTTTCCCATTGACATTTGTAATATTTGAAATTGTGCCAATTAGTGAGACTGGAAAATGTATAAATGAAGGTTGTCTACTTCTTGCTTTTTATAACTTTTAGATTTATCAACATAGCTTTCCCATTTTTTTTAATTTTTGGAAAGCATATTTGGGCATATGATTAAGAGAAGGTGTTTAATGCTGTACTCTACAACTTATGTAATTTTTTGGTTGATTAAATAGAAAGTATTTTTAGAAAAAAAACAAACAGTTTGATCAAATCTTTGTTTCATAAGCCATGAAAAGTTAGGAGAATCAAAGTGGCTCATCAATCATATGACCCACTTTTGAAATGGCTTTTCTTTTGTGCATTTTTATTCAAGCATTTTTAAATGTATTTTTCTTACTTGTATTTTAAAGAGAACTTTAAGAGAAATGTTATTACATAATTTCCTCTCCATTTTTCCCTCTACTTAAAAAAGCGCACCTACAATTGGGAAAAGAATCACCTCTAACTAGAACATAATTTGTTCTTACCAGGTGGCAAAGAATTAAATAAGAGTCACATAAATCTAGGCTAGAAAGATGGCTGAGTGAGTGAGCAGCTTGATCTGTGTATTCATCTGCCTTCCCCTCTCTGTAGAGAGTGTCACACTGGTTCCCGTCCACCCCAGCAAACAGTGCTCTCTTACCCAACTTTTCCTGTAGGTGGTCAGTAAGAGTAGACCTGAAGGAGAGGGCAGACACATAGAAAAGTTTTTGCAAATATCACAGCAAGAGAAACCTGGATGTCTTCACAAATGTTCAGTAATGGCTAAACATCTCTCTTTGAATTCCTTTTATTTTTTCAAGTGATGAGGACTTAGAAAGAAAATAAAGTAGTGAGGGAGGGGGATAGTAAGTCTTGCTGCCTTTGAAATTGTGTTCTCAGTAGTAAATAAAGATGAATCTTTGTGATTAAATCTGCAAATGGTGATTTCAGAGCAAGACATACATGTAAGAAAATACTTTTGTAGTGCAAAATCAGAGACAAACAGAAAAGGGTAATAATGAATCAAGTCCTATCAATGTCATAGCTTTTACACATTTGCTTTAGGTACCTGATTTAAAAGAAAGGCTTTATTTTAGGCTTCTTAAAGTCAACACTGAAGTGATTTGTAATCTGTCCTTCATATTACTTAATAATTTATTATTTGAATTTAGGTGTCATTTAATTCAGACAAGATAAGTTTATTTTTTTGGAAATCAGGTTTTTTTATCCTTCTTGAATTTTCAAATTTGTACCCAATTTCTCAAGATTCAGAATTCTTTGTGAATTGCAATAGAACAAGATGACATATTACTTAAAATGGGAATATATTTTCAAGTACCTGAGTTATCACCAAGTGCCTCTTACTGTTATTTTTTTTATTGTAATTAGTAAAAGGGTTACATGATATTTGCCAGATAGAAGGTGCATTAATTCACATACATTGATACCCTTTTACATGTCTTGGTACCCATTTCCCTTCCCCCCCGCACCCCCACCCGTCTTGGTTTTCCCCCCTTCCCTATCAAATTTCAAATATCCAAATACAAATAAATTCAATATATCAGATAACAAAGTGAGATACTATAACAATATGAGATAACCAAGGGACAGCAAAGGAGATGAGAGACAACATAGTACATTAAGGACAACAATCATTCATTATATGGCTTTTGTTTCAATATCCTGGAGGTCCTTTCTATTAGCTTCACATTATATGGCCTTATGTATCAAGGTTTTGCTGTATTGCAGATCTCTGCTAGGAGAGCCCAAGGTTTCTACTGATTATGACAAATGAGGGAAATCATTGAGCCTAAGTTCCTTTGAGTCTGGCTTACTTCACTTAATATGATTTTTTCTAAGTCTTTCCATTTCCTAACAAATGGGACGATGTCATTCTTTCTGACAGCAGCATAGAATTCCATTGTGTACAAATACCACAACTTGTTGATCCACTCATCAACTGAGGGACATCTAGGTTGGTTCCGTATCTTTGCTATGGTGAATAGGGCTGCAATGAACATTGTTGTGCTAGTGGATTTAGTATGTCCTTGTTTCTGGATGGTTGGGTAAATGCCAAGTAGTGGAATTGCTGGGTCATAGGGGAGTTCTATGTTTAGCCTTTTGAGGCACTGCCACACTACTTTCCATAGTGGTTGAACAAGTTTGCACTCCCACCAACAGTTCTTACTGTTATTTTTAAGAATTGGAAAGGTAAGAAAAAAAAACACTGAATTTCAAACATTACCACTTCTTTAAAAAAAACTCACTATCTTGAAAAATATTAGGAATTAGCACTTTGGAAAATTAAAAGACTGGTTACTCTAATTCCCTAGTCTTTCTTTATTAAGTCTGCTGCTATAAAAGCATTTTCACATTAACAAGTGACTTTTACTTGAAAAGAACTTTTAATAAAAAGTCACATAATTAGCCAGGTGACAGTGGCTCATGCCTCTAGTCCTAGCCATTGAGAAACCTGAGGTCTGAGGATTCAGATGTGATCCAGCTTGGACAGGAAAGTCCTGAGACTCTTAACTCTGATTAACTACCAAACACCTGAATGTGGAATTGTGGCTTAATGTAAGAGGTCTAACCTTGACCAAAAAATGCTAAGAGTGCTCAGGGTCAGTTGAAACACCAGTACTAGCCCATGCACACATGCATGTGCATGCAAACATACACACAGTCATGTATTTTGGTAAAAAAAAAAGTCTTTGGTAAAAATCTTTTGTTTCTTCGAGTTAATTTTGATAAGCATCATTTTATATGCCAATATGCATGTGGCTATACAGCCCTTGTGATCTACTCTTAAGAATATCTTCATTTATTCTCATTGAGTGAATGTTTAGAGTGCTATATCCAAGTATAATTATGTCTTTTACTATCCATTAGATTAAGTTGTAGATTTATAGGCACATTTTTAATCTTACAAGTGTGGGAAACCGGGGAGCCTATATTTCTTTGGGTCTGCCTTCTTTCACTTAATATAATTTTTTCATCCTTCCATTTCCTTATGAATGTGGTCATGTCATTCTTTTTGATGGAAGTACAAAATTCCATTATATATACATATATATCACATTTTCCTGATCCATTCATACACTAAGGGGTATTCGGGTTGGTTCCACATCTTTGTATGATCAACAATGCTGGAATAAACATGCTTAAATCTGGTAGCTTTAGTGTAGGCTGATCTGCAGTCATTTGGGTAATGCTCCGAAGTGGATTGCTAAGCCTTAAAGAAGCTCTATGTTTAGTCTGTTGAAGAACCTCTAAATTGCTTTCCAGCGTGGTTGAACAAGTTTATTTTACTACCAGCAATATAGTAGCAATCCCTTTGGGCCATGCCCCACCAGTATCTTTTATTTTATTAGTTTTCTTGATAATGGTCATTCTAACTGGAGTAAGGTAGAACCTCCATGTTGTTTTGAGTGGTATTTATTTTATGGCCAGAGACGGTGAACATTTCTTCATATGTCCATTGGTCATTATCCCACTTATTAATGGAGTGGTTGTTTCTTTGAAGATTAGCGCCAAAAAGATTCCCAGAGTTCTTTTATTAAGAAGAATCTACTCAGGCAGAATCTCTCAAAGTGTACTCTGAGCCATTCCAACATTACAAAACTCTAAGGTTATCTGTGGATATAAAGACCCTGGTGCCTTACTGCTAGACCAGACTTTTTAATGTCTGCTCTGGTCACCTCATGCGATCTCAACAGGTTATGACCATGAGGGAAATATGAGTACAAACTTGATCTATAATTGTGGGTAGAGACATAAAATGATGTTAAAAAAGTTTGATTTAAAATCTATAATCTTGAGTTTGTAAAGTTCCAAGAAGTGAATCTTGGGGTCAGAGGCTGAGTGTGACCGTTTCTGTGAGCCATGCTTGTTAATTTTTATAAAACAGGAAAAACAGTCGACTTATGGCTCTTAAGGAAAATCTGACTACAAAAATTAACATAAATTCAGATGCTAACAATACTATTTAACAATTTAGATGAAAACTGTTAGTAGAATGTGACTCAAAGAGTTATTTTTCTTTCATAAATTTGAGCTAAAATGCCGTCTCTAAAGATGGTTTGCTTTTTGCAACTTGTGTGTGTGTGTGTGTGTGTGTGTGTGTGTGTGTGTGTTCATCCAATTCAACATTTTCTTACAAGTAATATAATTAGTTCATAATATGAACAAGGTATATCAACCTAATTTCTTTGTATAGTTGCAAAAGAGGTGATAAGCAACTGAACTGCCCTACCACAGCATAACCTCTGCTGGTCCACTGTGGTAAGGCAGTAATTGACTCTTTGTCTAAGAAATAATACATAATCTTGTGCAAACCAGGTATCTTCTCCAAAATTTGCAGTGAGTGCTCTAAAATGAGAGTATGTTTACCGAGAAAATCTATAAGCATAAAATTATGGATGTTTCCTCATTTTTTGCTGTAGCTTCTAAGCATTTGCAGTGTCATGTGCTATAGCTTAAAACTCAGAGAAAGTCATGCATTTAAACGTAGAGTAACGTAGCTTGTCACTGAGAATCCTGAGAGTCTGCACCTGTATTGAACAATTCATAATGGAACAAAGTTGATGCTTTCACTAATTTAGAAACAGAATATCAAATGAGCCTGATTGTGTTAAAGTGGCCAGGGCGTCTCCAATGTAAGAGGTATCTGCACTGCAAAAGAGAAGCAGGAATGTGGAAGTCAAAATTTGTCTTCTGTATTTCTCAAACAGTGATTCCCTTTGCTTTTAATGCTGAAAACAGAACTTATTTGTTCTCTGAAAGAATCCGGTTCACCTAGCCTTAAGAGCAGCCCAGCATAGGGTCACTTACTGGAGTCAATGATAGCAAAGCCTGGGTGGGGTACTGGAAGCAATAGAATAGGGCCAGAATGGCAAGACTGTAGTTGACTAAATTACAATCATAAGTAGTTGAGATTGACATATGAACACACACACACACACACACACACACACACACACACACTATACACACATATAGGTGTTACTTTTACCCTTATTCATTTACAATATACAGATGTTTTACATATACATATATATTCTTTAATTCAGTTCTAGGAGAACATTGTTACCATGCAAAGGATTCAGTGAAAAATGTAGCTTGTTTTTAATAATAATGGTTTTGATTCTGGGAGAACATTTTTTTGAATATGCTGCAACCTATTAATAGTCTAGTTCCCCATCCCTGCTCAGTTGTCAGCTGGTCTTTGTTTCTGGAAAGTGGTTTCTAGAATTCTGGAGGAATGTACATAAATGATTGTGGGATATGAAGTATCTGAGGTATGCCAATTTTTTTGGCTTCTTGGTGAAATCAATCTATGAGAAATTCCTTTTTGCTTTATTAGCACAGGTAACAGAAGCATACAAAATTTATGGAATATTTAATGAAAATAATACAACCGCATTCCAGAAAAATGCTTCTGCCTACGTGTGGCTAATTCCTAAGAACATAATGATGATCAGAAGATCTTTCTTTACTCTCCAGCTATAAGAAAACACACTGGGTCACTCTGAGATTTTAGACATATTACAGTTCTTGCTCTTAAATTTCTGGAGTTAATATTATGGTTTCTGGCTTAACAAACAGACAAACATGCTGTTCCCTTTCAGCCTGAAGCATAGTTAATGACAGAAGCATTGCATAGCAGAACTCAGAAGGAAAAACTGCCCTCTGAGCCCACCCACCAGACTTGATGTACAGCCAGTCAACTGTAATCTCTGAAGGAAGCTGGATTAAAGGACTAGAGATCCAGACCACACTCATGCATATGCACGTTCTTAGGCCTAGCATCCTTTTTTACAGTGGCCTTGCTGTCAAGTCCTGGGAGTGTTCTTGTTGAAATGTCTATGTGGGGAAAAGGAGGAGGAGTGGGCTTAGCAGAAACTTTCCTCCTGCATAATCTTCCACTTTTATCTTTCTCCCTGTCCTCTGTCCAACCTCCAGGTGCATCCAAGTATTTGGGGCTTCCTTAACAATGAGATAATTCTGTGAGTCTATTCATGTTAGCAATCTGCCCTTGGCTTAGTCATACTACCTGAGGAAATATCAATGGTGCTGAAGTAGGTTCTGAGGCTAGTTTAGCTTAGTGTTTACACTATTGCAATTAAAGATTAAAAGCTTGGTTGGTAGGCTCATTTTTGCTCGCTTAAATTGAACACTGTGTGGTCTAGCAGTTTAGGCCTTAGCTTGGCTCAGCTCTTGCTGCTCTCCTTTTCTATTTGAGGAAATAGAATCATGGTGGCATCAAAAACTTGCACAAGAGCAAATAGTGAGGTGGCAGGAAACAGCTGGACTAAGTTTCAAACAATCCTGTTTGCCCAAATACTCTTTACAACTATTCATTCTTCCTTGTCTCTCTGTATTTGTATTTGGTTAATTTTTTAGAAATAACATTATTTCTATGACTTTGATGTTCTGGTGGCAATGCACATTGCTATAGCAGTATTCCCTGAAAATAATACAGATCTCGTAGCATGGTACTTACACACTGAAGGGTTAGTTTCTTGAATAAGCTCTGTTAGTGCCTCAGTCTAAGTATATGAGCATACAAGGTTATAGATCCTTCTAGGGATTGATGAAAAAAGGGAAAAAAAGATATACTTATCACTTCCTTGTCCTCCAGAAGCTTAGATTGAAATATCCCAACTATACTTTGCATCTTAAAGCTATGGTATTTATCTTAAATCATAAATATTTCTTTGCTTGTTTCAATTATAGCACAAATAAATTAATTTTCAAAAAAGCAAGGTTGCTTTTTTCTTTAAGCTGCTTTTTAAAAACATATATTTTTGCATTACAAAAGCATACTTCAAGGAAAGAATTAGTACTGCCACAAATATACAAGTAGAAATATTTAATAAAATATAAATCATAAACTATTCTTAGATTCCATATCAAAATTAAGTATAATATTCACACTACTACATAAATTAGTATCTCAATTTTAACTTATAATTGTTATAAAGTAGAATGTGAAAATAGGATATGAGTTTAATAATTTCAACTTTATAGTGTATATCAGCATACCTTCCATGAAGCAAGGAGATGCATATTGCTGTCTTAACTTGAAGAGGACTAGAAGTGGATCAATTATCTATCACTGTATTGGAACTTTTACTTCATACTTTTCTACAGAAGTGATGAGTAAAAAATTATAGGTGAAATTCTTTTATTTTCCCACTTGAATTGTTACAGTTTGAATACTTTTACACCCTTCCAAAATTCATGTTGAAAAGTTCATCTCTAATGCAGTGGTGGTGAGAAGAGGCCACAGTGGGTTATCAAGCCTTTGTCTTCAAAGTCAATGCCATTACAGCAAGGGCTATTGGGAGAGGGTTTCTCTCTTCTCTTCTTCTCTATGTGAGAAAAAACTTTCCTCCCATTGTGATACAATGTTCACAGGAAGCTCTTTGGAGAAAATCTAGGCTCTTAGTGGATATCAGAGAAGATGTCAGCATCTTGACCTTAGATTTTCAGGCCTCCAGAACTTAAAGAATACATTTTGTTCTTCCTAAAAAATAGCTAGTATTATCCATACAAAGTTTATGAAGCTATCTATTTATTGAATGATTTTTTTCACTTCTTTCTGCTACCTATCTATTGTATAGTACAACAGAGGATAGGTGATAGATTAAGCCTTGTCTATCATAAAACTGTCGGTAAAATGCCAGCTTTTTTTTTTTAATCTTCTGGTCCTGGGGCTTGAACTCAGGGCCTGAGTCACTATCTCTGAATATTGTGCTCACTTGATACACAGCTTAACTTCTGGTTTTTGGATGTTATTTGGACATAAGTATCTCATGGGCTTTCCTGCCCAGAATGGCTTTAAATTCAAACTACAATTCCCAGAATTCACCCTTCTGAGTAAATTGGACCACAGGCATGAGCCAGGATTTTTTTAGCCAAAATATTAGCTTATACCTCTGATCTTTATGAGGTCACAGAAGTTATAACACATCTAGCTTGGAGAAGAATGTATTTTAGAAAGTTGTTGAATGTGTTAAGTTATAATTAAGACAACATGTCAAACAGAAAATAAAGAGAAATATTCATTCATTAAATGAACACAATTCACAGGTATAAATTTGTTTAAAAATTCCTAACAATCCTGAGCCTTTGGATTTGTTTAGATTTTTTCCCTATATTGTTCTATCACCATGGAAGAGTTTCTAAACAAGGTCATGGCCAGACACAAAACAAGGAGAGGAGGGAACACAGATTCCTGAAAGATCTGTAGATAGAACTCAATAAGTACTTGAACTTGAATGGGAAAACATTACATTATTACTCTTAGTTACAACCCATTAAAATTTATAATTTCTACCATCTATAAATATAAGGACCAAATAGTAATACCACCCACAGTATGAACAGTAGAAACTACAGATATATTCATATAACAGTCCATGATTTATGTCCCTATTCACATAATATTCATGTAGTTATTCTTAATTATGGTTTAAAAGCAGCATACCATTTATTCTCCTAATCATTTTAAGTATATACATCAGTGGTAGTTGCTGTATTGACACTGGTGTACCATGCACCTCCAGACAAATGTACCTTTATCAAAACAGACAACAAATGCCTTCAACAATTTCTTCATGTTTTCCCCTGACCCTCAGCACTTGACCACCAAAATTCTACATTCTGATATCTAGATGTAATAGCCTTAACTATTTCATGTAGATGAACTCAAAGATTATTTATCTTTTTTGTGGTTGACTTAATTCCTTTCGCAGAACAAGAACATACGACCCCAATATTCAAATAGCAGCCAATTGGTTATTATCAAATATGGTGTCATGCAGTGTGCATAATCTGTCCAAAAATAAAGCGACTGTGTAAGCAGTAAAACTTTGGTTCATTTGTAAAGGACCATTAGTTATGAACCCATTCTGCATTTCTAATCTTTGCACCTGCAATTATTTACATGCAAAATAAAAAGTGCAACCACAATTGCTTAATTATAGCACAATCATCCAAATTAGTCCTCAAAAATGAAGAGCACAAAGAGATACCATCTGTGAAAGTGCAGCAAACCCCTCCGACCTTTCCTAATCCAAGTGCTGTGAGGCTGGTGGGCACATTTCCCTTTGGCTTCTGTCTGAGGCTCTACTTTGCCTGGCTTCATTCAAGCCTTACAGGCTAGTCATTCTGAAAACTTGAGAGTCAGCCGGCTCTCCTCCAATCAATCCCCTCTTGGCCCATACCTCATATAATATGTACTAGAATCTGGGAACACTGAAAACAGAAGCTGTTTCTGAATTACATCATTTACATTGTTAGCTCAAGCAGATTCAATTTCTATTCACATGTAATATTACCTCGTAGGCAACTTGAATACCATAAAGAAGAAATCTCATACAAATTTCTGCTTGGACTTGACAAGAAAATTATGTTACTCTTTTTTTAATGCAAAATGGTTTTAGCCATTTATTAAAAACACAGCTGTCAGTTTAGATCAAATATATTCATATATCCCATTATATTATTAGGACCATCTTGAAAATTTAATAATTGTCCTTCGAAGCCTAATTTCCAACCAGAGCCTCATAACACAATAAGTATTATGGTTAATAATTATTGTGCTATGTAGAGATAGTTATAATTTCAGGTGGGAAATATATAATAATAGATGAGAAATTTAAAACCCAGGTTAATGCTTGAAAAAGATTGTATTCAAATGTCAGTAATAATAAATGTGGGGACAACATAGCCTGCTTTATGAAAATGAAAGTGATTCCAGAGAGAATAATCTCCAGAGGTTTTAATGATAGTTCAAATATTGTTTGGTTATCACTTAATCATATTAAGCACTTGAATCTGATAAATCCTTCATCAGAGAGACACTACATATTTTTAAAATGGAAAATTCAGTATCTTATTATAGTAATGACAAAAATCAGAAGCTAAATATACTTCTTTTATAAGTCTATATAAATCTATTCTATATCATTTGGAATTGTCATGAAGTTTTATGATGAAGGCATAGGGATAAATGAATGCCTGGAAAAAATCTAAGAGGTTGACTAGTTTTAATTTTTATTAAAATAATCATGGTTACTGGGTATATTTTTCTTCTACTGCCTTTTTCTCAGTGGGGCATGAGTTATAAAAGTTGAAGCACTAGCTACACATTAAGTCTGAGGTTTGTGGACAATGGCACAAGTATCCGGGCACTAAAAATGAAATATATTGGGCAAAGAGGAATTTATTAATGTTGATTTTTACATCATATTTTAAATGACAAGTTTAACAAACCAGTGTTCAAGGTGAGAGGCAGTTTTTAAGAATCCTAACACTAGCGCTAGGAATGTGGCTTAGTGATGGAGTACTTGCCTAGCATGCATGAAGCCCTGGGTTCCATTTCTCAGTACCACATAAGCATAAAAAGCTGGAAGTAACACTGTGGCTCAACTGGTAGAATACTGGCCTTGAGCAAAGGAAGCTCAGAGGTAATGGACAGGCCCTGAGTTAAAGCCTAGGACTGGAGAAAAAAAAAAAAAAACTCACATTTTAAATTATTTGCCTTAGGAACCTTTTGCCCCAAGTTGACAATGAGAAAGTAGCTTTGTTCTTTCGGGCAGCCTGGGTGCAGTCCCTGAACTCTTCAGCTCAAGGCTACCATCCTACCCCTGAGCCTGGGTGTTTGTCCCTAAGCTCTTCAGCTCCCTTCACCTTACCCTTGACCAAGTCCCATTTCTCTTTTCTAGAGGTTAATTGGAGATAATCCCAGGTCCTTTTGTTCCCGGGATGGCTTTGAACCTTGATCCTTAGATCTCAGCCTCCTGAGTAGCTAGTTTTATAGGCATGAGCCACCGCGCCCAGCTGAAAGTAGCTTTCTTTGACAGCTTCCTTCACTTGGCAATTACAACTGTCTCAAAGTTAAGCTGCTGCTGTTGCTGCTGCTGCTTCTCCTCCCCCTCCTCCTTCTTCTTCTTCTTCTTTTTTTTTTTTTTTCTTCAGTCACATGGCTATGAACTCACGGCCTGGGCAGAGATTTGCAATAGAGAGGAACTATTTTTTTAAGAAATAAAAATTGGTAAAAGAGAAAGCCTAAATTTAAAACAGAGAATTCATTGTGGAGATGCTTGTTCTCTCGTACGTAACAAAATGCTATTATCCGAGTTCTAGGTATTATTCATGGCATGATACACAAATCATTTATTTTCACAAGGGAGACAAGAACATTTTAAAACATTCAAAAGAACCATAGTACTTACATCCCGAGCTTCCATTTGTTGAGACCAGAGTCAAGTTGGAAGGCCATGGGTTCCGAACAATATCTTGCCAATGAATTGTGTCAGCGTAACAAAGAAATTTGTTCTGGTCTACGTAGACTCCACCATTCAGAATTTCTGTATTGGAAATAAACACATTTCTTGTCAAACTCTCTGTTGATGAAAAGGTGTTCAATCATCAATTGCTTAAATTATTTTTTATTTTATTGTATTTTATTGTTGTGATTTATAGAGGAGTTACAGTTACATTTATCAGGGAGTGGACTCAACAAGTTTTTCAGTATTAATGTTAGATGGTAAGTAAGATGTCTTTCAAAATATACTTTCCCAAGTCATTTACAGGAATTCTAAAAAATATTAGTAGTATGGGCCTAGTAGTTTGGCCTAGTGGTAGAGTGCTTGCCTAGCATGCATGAAGACCTGGGTTCGATTCACATACATAGAAAAAAGCTGGAAGTGGTGCTGAGGCTCAAGTGGTAGAGCTCTAGTCTTGAGAAAGTCCAAGGACAGTGCTCAGACCCTGAGCTCAAGCCCAGGACTGGCAAAAAAAAAATATTAGTAGACTGAAAAAAGCAGAAGAAAAATATAACCATTGAATGCAACATTTAGAGAGAAGCACTCTTAACATTTTTATACAGATGCTGTATTCTTTCTGTTTTACATTTGAATTTGATATAACAGTATATACTAGTTAATATCTCAGTAGTTCAATACATGAAGTATTGAGTAATATTTTTTATTATTTTATACTAATTTAATTAGAACATAATATTCTGGAAAATAATTATTTTATCAATTATTCCTTTTGTGTCACTTGTTCATCTCTGGTTAATCTTTAATATAAATTTCCATAAATGCTTATAAAGCAAGAATAGTCTTAAGATCCTAAATATAAATTGTTAAATGGACACTGTTAATGATACTTTTAGTCAAACATGGTGTTGACTGGTTTCAAGTAGGTAGAAAAGCAATTAGTACAAAATGCTAATGCTGCTGCTACCCAATTTTCTGTGTTATTTTAAATGGAAACAGCTAGAATTCCAATTATCCTCTAAGGGTAATACAAAGCAAAACGTACAAAAATCCCAATGGTTTTTGGAATGTGGCCATGACCATATGATAAAGCAAAGACAGCAATTTATTTTCTTTCACAACTGATGTTGATTAGCTACCTTGTCTCCCAGGAAGAATGATTTTCTTCCAGATATTTAAGTTGTTCAGAAAAAAATAATAAATTCCCTTTGAAAATTACAGTAATTTTTAAAGAATTACCCACAAATAGGATTCAAATATTCCTGTTCATCATCGATTACATTTTCATCCTTACATCTCATGGAGAAACAATTTAAGATTATCATGCCCCTGTTTACAGAGGATTTGGCCATAATCAAAAATATATATAAAGAAAGGATCCACTGAGCACTATAGTTTATACAGATAGAGGATTTTTTTTGTCATCAATTCTGTAAAAGTCAAGGTACAAGCCTTAGTTTAGTTGCTCCACTGTGACTATTTTCTCCTCTACCATCCTGTACTCCAGATTTTTTCATTCAAGACATTAAGTAGCTCCTTCATCTAAGATATCTGTTCAGAATGGAAGACAGGATGAAAGTAGAAGAGGAAACAAAAGACTTACTGCTAGTGAGACTGATTTCTTTTAGGAAAGAGATATATTCCTCAAGGATAATAATTAAATTTTGTTGGGTAAAATAATATCCTGGGGCTATTTGACAAGATAGATTGAAGAGGAAACATTTTAAGAACGTATTCACAGCCCAAACCAGTCAGAGTTTATTTGAGAAGAGAGAGAGGGGGTGGCGGGAGAGGATTGTAACCAAATCTGTCTGCACACTATTGGGAAAATTCGGTCATGCAAAACTCCAAGCTAAACTTGTAAGTCACCTTAAGACAAAGAAAAAATGCAAGAAACAAGTGACAACATAGTGGACATAGGTGAAGGTCAGGTTTGGGTACACATAAAATATCTCTGTGCATGGCAAGTAGAAAATTGGTCAAATTTATTTAAATATTGCAGATATTTGCACATTTAGAGTCAGACCTTATTTCACATCGATGCTTTTACTCATTGTAGAAAGAAAAGACAAGAGAGAAAGATCCATTGAAAGAAAGAGAAAAAGAAAGAAAGCAAGAGAGGGGTCGCTGGGAGGGAAAGAGGAAAGAAGAAAGGAAAGAAAGAAGGAAGGAAGGAAGGAAAGAAGGAAGGAAGGAAGGAAGGAAGGAAGGAAGGAAGGAAGGAAGGAAGGAAGGTTAAATCATTCTTTCTATTTGTAAAATCAGGTGCATCATTTTTTTGACCTAACCATACACCCTTCATCAAAACAGAAGGGAAGTGTAAGATAAGAATGATTGTGAAAATGAATTTCTACATGAATGTTGGGCATTAGATTCTATCTGAGAAGTGTGCCCCTCTCTTTCTTAATAGCTTTCACTGGAGACATTAGTTGATGCTCCTCTGCTCTAGGAATAATTCTTCATTAGATGACAACAAAAGGAGATTCCAACTGTTAGCCTGGAAATGAAGGTTATTATTCAGTCTATATTGGAAAAAGTTGTAGTTTAAAACAATGGGAAGGGAAAGGTAATAGCTCAAACATTATGAAAAGAGTCTTTGTTTTGCAGGAGTCACATTTTAATTCAAATTGTTTATGCTGGAGAAACAATATCCATCTCCAACATCCTACTGAAAGATTTTCAAATAGAAGCAGACTATATTATAGTGAAAAATAATCTCATCAAATCCTTTTCTGCACTATATTAATCTGCCACTGCTTTTGACATTTGTTTCTTAGAAGTATTATGTCGAAGGGCTTGGCGTATACTTGGAAAAGGGATTTACAAAGGAGAATAATAATTTAAATATGATGTTACATGTTAAAATTTTGAATTAAGATACATCCCAAATCAATCTCGATGATACTTTTATCATTTGAAATTCAAAACCCAGCATCTGCTACCAATTTTAATTGGGAGAAGCTAAGCATATTTAGCTGTTAATGTTGGATGTTTTTGTGGTGCATGCATGTATTTTCCCTGAGAGCAGACTCGTGTCCTTCTAGCTCTAACTTCTATTTTACCATCACATTTCAAAACTTCACATTCAGCATGTTGTTTTTGAGGATATATTTGTTTAGTTTTAATTCTGGAATAATTAATTTTCTGTGGGATAAATTTTGACCTACACATACCTTTATATAAAATTATGTTCAGATAGTTGTACAGGTGGGTTTCTGTTTAATTTGTTTATTTGAGTAGTTTGTTTTGCTCAGTTGCTTTTTCCAACAGTCTCCCTCTTCCCATTTACCTTTTCTCCAACCAGTCAAATTAAATCCCCTACTTCCATTTTCACACCTGTATATTGAGTATTATGACTATATTTGTCCAGCATGCCTTTTTCCATTCAGCCATTCCCTTGAATTTTTCATCTTCAACGCTGACCAAGATATGTTTTCATTTTAAGCTGGCAGTTAATTGTCCAAAGAAGTTACAACATGGAAACACAGCTTGATACATTCCACACTTTAGACATCTTGATGGAGTTTGTGTGTGTGTGTATGTGTGTGTGTGTGTGTGTGTGTGTGTTTCTAATTTCTATATATTAGAGAAAATATGTGTCCTTTTTTCTGGACCAAGCTTACTTTTCTTAGTAGAATTTTTTTTACAGACTCATCCATTTCCCTACAAATAACATGATTCTTGAATATATACATACATGTATGTATGTATGTATGTATGTATGCATGTATGTATGTATGTATATATAGATATATCTCAGTTGTAGGAAAGTTGTGCTATTTCCATAAGCTGACTATTTTGAATAGTGTTGCAATGTATATGGAAGTACATGTGCCCTTATTACAATCTGACTTACATTCTTACAGATAAAAGCCCAAGAGTTATATAAGCTGAGTCACAGGTAGTATAATGTTAATTTTAATTTTTTGCTTGTCCTGGAGCTTGAACTCATGGCCTGAGCACTGTTCTTAGGTTTTCTCAAGGCTAGAGCTCTACCACTTGAGCCCGAGCACCACTTCCAGCTTTTTTCCATGTATATGGCACTGAGGAATCGAACTCGGGTCTTCATGCATGCTAGGCAAGCACTCTACCACTAGGCCAAACTCGTGGCCCTTAATTTTTAATTTTTTGAAAGCCTTTATTGACTTTCATAGTGGTCATACTCATTTATATTCCTACTAACTGTATATTAGGTTACTTTTTCCCAATATCACTGCCATTTATAGTTTTTGCTAGCTTTGATAATGAACATCCTCATTCAAGTACAATAAAAGCTCAGTGTTATTTTTATTTGTATTTACTTTAAGCCAAAACAAATTTATGTTTTCTTCATTTATTTACTAGCCATTTTATTTATTCTACTGAGAAGTGTAAAATAGCTTTAATAGACACCGACTATGATTTATCTTGATGGGAGAGTTACCTTATGTTCATCCATCAGTTAACAATGGAGGTTTGATTGTACTTTCAGAAAAGTAAAGGGTAAGGATTAATAAGCTTTCATATGTAACAATATTATAGATGTGATGATATATACCCATATATGTAGTTCTATGTTTGATAGTATAAAAGAACAGCAGTGTTATCCACATTTTTTACTAAAGATTTATTGAAAGTAATCGACTCCTTTGTACCTATAGTTCTGCCCCATCAGCATGAAATTAAGTAACTAATAATTATATTTTAAGACTAAGACAAAAGGCAGTTTCTGTTCCTAAGGACAAAATAAAACACCTTGGGATGGAAATGTGGCTTATGATAAAGTGCTTGCCTAGCATTCATGAAGCCCTGGGTTCAATTACTCAATACCACATAAGCAGAAAAGGCTGGAAATGGCATTGTGGTTCAACTGGTAGAGTGATAGCCTTAAGCAAAGGAAACTCAGAGACAGTGCTCTGGTACAGAAAGGTGGGGGTGGCACCAACCAATTTAATTCATGTCCCGGAAGGAAGGAGGGAAGGAAGGAAGGAAGAAAGGAAGGAAGGAAGGAAGGAAATGTTTGTAGGAATACAGACTTCAAAAGTGTTGAAAAAGTCAATGAACACAAGGTAATATTATTCCATTGTATTTAAGTTACACTATAGAGAATATACCAGAGTAAATTAAGAAAGTCATGAAAGACTCATTTAATCAATTGGTAGCAAAAAAGCTGTTGAGTTTTCTTATGATATTATATAAAAATATTACCAGAAAGTTCACAAAACACAAGTGCCTCCTTCTAATAAATACTGCAGTTAAATGTAAAATATATTAGATATGGCATTCCATAAAAGTAAAAATATCATTTCATTACAGAAAATTTCATTATGCACTTTAATATGTTTGTGCCTCAAATATTTCCAGCTAAATTAATGCATGCAAGTCAAGTAAATGTATTGAATGTATTGGTAGTTTGAGTCAAATCTTAATTAGTATTGCTCTCTACTATGCTAAATTTAACTTAAATTCCGATCATTTTTAACTTAAGTATATTTATACTAAATTTTATGAAGTCAAGAAATATTCTCTATTAAATATGTTTCTGTAGTGTCAAACCCTGGACTACTTGTACCCCGTGGATCCTTTTTCATTGGGTTTAATATGCAATGATATCCAACCAGCAATGTGTAAAATTATAGTACATAGAATGTTTGATATTTGTGTGTCATATTTAGACATTTTCATTGTCATCCACAAATCTATTTTTATCAAGAATAAACATGTACCAGGGACATTAGTAAGTCGACTTCTCTTCTTGCTCCTACTTTTAATTATATTTGGCTTATATAAAAATAAAAAATGAAAATGACACTGCAATGCAAAGTGGTAGAGCACTAGACTTGAGTGAGACAGCACAGTAACAATTCAACAAACAATACACAAGCAAATACATAAATGAGTCGTTTATTTCTATGAATATTCTATAGTCCAATGAAAAGTTCTGTGTTTCATTAAGTAAAGAAGTATTTCTCTTTTGTTCTAAGCTGTATCCCAATTTCTGGTATGAGGGAAGGAACGGGAGATGCATAGGGAATATTGATTAAGTAACTATATATATATATAATAAATGCTGGGTGCTGGTGGCTCATGCCTATAATTATAGCTAATCAGAGGCTGAGATCTGAGGATAGAAGTCTGAAGCTAACCTGAGCAGAATGTTCCCATGAGACTCTCTTTCCAACTAACTACTCAAAAACCAGAAAGGGGCACAGTGGCTCAAGTGGTAGAGCACTAGTCTTGAGCACAAAAGAGGCTCAAGGATAGTGCCCAGGCACTGAGTTCAAGCCCTATAACTGACCAAAGAAAGTATATGATATATATATATGTATATACCACTGTATTTAAGATAAACAGAAGTATATGTCTATATGCTCATATATAACTTTGTATTTAGACATTTTATAAGCTGAAGAGGAAATATCTTTTATTATATACAAATGTGTGCAGTGATAAAACATAACATTTTTAAATCTTATGTTTGATATATATATATCACAATAAGGCATTTTTACTATTTTGCACGAATCTATTTCATACAACAAACCCAGGTATGATTTTTCCAATAAATAATGATTGTAAGCTATTCTAAACAGAAAGGCTTTCTCTACTCTGTACAAATTAAATAACTTAAGGTACTCAAAAGAACTCTGTCTGGCTCATATTCCGAATGGTATAAAGAAAGTTATAAAGTGAGTACATGGCATTTGAAAGAGACCATAAGTCCTTGTAGCTTAGTCTTCTAATTCTCCAAGAGTTTTATGCTGTAATCTCATGTATAGTTTTTAACTGTTTCCTAAACAGGTCCAAATAGCACTTTTTATTTCAAAATTAAATATTATAAATGTAGGTAACCATCCGTCTCCATGAGTGATTAGTGCACAGGTAAAACCCAAGCACTTAATTAACTTAGGATAGAAAGTTCAAGACCAGCCAATGTTCATACTAAAATCCAGTCTCAAAAGTCAAAGAAATGAATAATTCTAGGGATTTCAGTGCACAGCAGTGGTAGGAAGATTTTAGTCCAAATGCAGATAGCAAAATGGTAAATCCTACCAGACACAAACTGCAACAAAAGAACATAGAAGGGGCTAGGAAATGTGGCATAGTGGTAGAGTGCTTGCTCAGCTTGCATGAGGCCCAGGGTTTGATTCCTAGAAACCACATAAACAAAGAGTGAATACAATTAATTTTAAAAAGGAGAAGGAGAAGAAAGAGGAGGAGGAGGAAGAGGAGGAGGAGGAGGAGAAAGAGCAAGAGGAAGAGGAGGAAGGGGAGGAAGAGGTGGAAGAGGAAGAAGAGAAAGACAGAGGAGGAAAAGGAGGAGGAGGAGGAGGAGGGAGAGGGAGAGGGAGAGGGAGAAGGAGAAGGAGAAGGAGAAGGAGAGGCAGCAGCAACAGCAGCAGCAGCAGCAGCAGCAACAGCAGCTGGAAGGGTGGCTCCGTGGTAGAGTGTTCCATATAGTAGGACACTAAATGTAAGGATCTCCAGGATACAGAAACAAAAGCCATATAATGACTGATTGTTGTCCTTGATGTACTACATTATCTCTCATCTCTTTTACTGTCCCTTGGTTATCTCATATTGTTACAATATTTCACCTTGTTATCTGATATATTTTATATATGCTTAATAGGTTGTTTGAAATAGGAGAGGGAAGGGGGAAATCAAGTGGTGAGGGGGGAGGGGTGGAAATGGGAAAGAGGACATGAGAAAGGGTATCAGTATTTGTGAAGTAATGTACCTTCTATCTGATGAATATAATGTAACCCTTCTATTAATTACAATAAAATATATTTAAAAAAGTGTTCCTTCGTTCAAATTCTAGGAACACAGAAAAAAAATAAATGACTCAACCCTTGTGTTTTATTTATTTTTCAGAGTCTCATGATTTTGCCTAGGTTTGCTATGGATCAAGCCTTCTCTGCTTATGTCTTTTCCATAGCTAGAAATACAGGCATATCATCATAGCCAATTTATTGACCGATATGAAGATGTTGGTTTTGTTTTTGTATTTGTTTTGTCTAAGATGGTCTTGAACCATAATCGTTCTGATTTCTTGTTTCCAAACACTTAACATTACAACTATGTGCCAATATTTCTCCTAAGTATTAATACTTCTATTCATGAATCTACCAACTACAATAACATAGAACAATCTAAGAAGAAGGAATAAAATATTTAACATCAATTCCCAATTATATATTACATATCTTGCTGTATTGGAAACTATAATTCAACCTAAGCTTTAAAATAATAATAAACGTTATGTACACATTAACCATTATTGAATTGCTTCAGACCAGTAAGGGAATTTAAACATCTGTATTTGTGAACCAAAGGGCACAACCAAAATTTTAAAATGCAAAATGACTTTGGGGACATGCAACCATCAAGAGAAACATGTCTAGCAAATAAAAAAGCCTTAAGTGACACCAATATGTCCAGAATACTCAAAAGTCCATTTTCAAGATGAAACTGCACTTAGTAGTTGCCATACTTTCTTGGATACAAAGCACTCTGTCTTTCTCACTGTCACCACCTTGAGCCACACACGTCTTTTGGCAGATAATGAAACAAAAGTAATATAGATCACATCATCCACCTGTGATCCATCATATATCATCTCTGCAGTGGACTTGGTCTAGAGACTCCTGTATCATTTCCAAATGCAGACTTTTCAGCTGGGAGTACAATGAATTGCTGCTACCCTACTGGGTCAGCCCTCAAGGTTCATTATTAATAAGTAGAGACTCTAAAGGCTAATGAGGACCAAGTGCTTCAGGAGACAATGGCTCATTCATCATCAATCAAGCTTTGAAGTTTTTATACAGATGATTTAAGGAGAGTTGAAGTGTGCAAAATTGAAATGTCACATTTGTATCAGGAGGGGGAGAGGGTGATAATGTAAATGAATGATGTAACCCTCTATCTTTCAGCTTGATGATCAGTGTCAAATGCACATGGATGCAAATACCAAATATTGGGTTGTAACAGTCAACAGACCTTTTTATAAATCAGAACAAGGTAATTTCAGGAAGAAATGATCAAAACCCCTAGCTCGAAATAAACTTAAGATGGAAAATAATAGAACAAATACCTGGTTTTCAATTACACAGAGCTCAGGAATGCCCGACACACAAGTCCAATTTATCAAAAACTCACTTCAGCATCCCCTTCACTTCGTAGCTTTTATTGATTCCGATTGAGGCCCTACTCCACTGTGAGTCTACCCTGAACAGTTATTCTTAAATGGAATCAGTCTCTTCCCACTCCTATCATCTCAGTCATCATCTGACATAAAACAAATACTACCTTAATTCTTACCCATACTTCGGGATAGTTGTCTAACCTTTACTTTCTGGAGTTTCTTTGAGAATAAAAAATCATGACAGATATCTTCTGTGTTTCTAGTTCCAGAAAAAGCATCATGAGTAAAGTAGAAATGGAAATTCTATTCAAGACTAGCAGGACAATGATGCTATCTTTAGAAGATGGTGAATATTTCTAAACACCAAATAACAACATCTCAGTGGGATCACTAATAGTTGCTTCATACATCACACCAAATGTTGAATAATTTTGATATATTTGTATTCTGACAAAAACACATACATAACTAGCTTAGCCACTGTAACCATTTTTACCACAGAAACCACACTTAGATCATTCCTTAACCACTGCGAGTCTCTACATCCAGAATCATCTCATCCAGTCAACCTGAAATTGTTCCCATTGGACTGTGGCTCATACGTTAAGTAAATTTATTGGGAGGTGAATGAATTACTAATTCCTACCCACTAAGTAACTAGTTATTATTGGTAAACACTGGTACTCCCTGAAAAAATTATATATGTATATAAAGTATAGATAAGTTGGCCCAGATAGTTAGCCAGCTCGATGAATCCTTCATGATTAAGATGTTGAAGAACAAAGATGATGTATAAGGAGATTGAACAAATTTGAGAATACACACTTGGATTGTTAAAATGTGTGGTTTGCCCATCATTTTGAGGTTCAATTTTCTGAACTGTAGAATTGGGAAATTCTAGCTATACTCCCTGCCAAGTCGTTATTGCCATTTGTGTTTGATAATTATTTAAATAGTTATTTACTGCTGAAATAAGCCAGATTTATACTTTTTAGAGTTTCATTAATATCTGATAATTCAGTATTAGAGTAGGAATAGCTAAATGTTATACACTGTTTTAAAGTTACAGAGTTGTAATGGCTAACAGAAGACAATGTATAGCTTATTATATTGGCTCAAAATAGACCATGCATTTTCTGGGTACCCATGAACCACAAATCTGTAAATATGGAAGTTGACCAAGTAAAAAAGAAGATTCTGTCTTTTTTTTCTTACTTCTTCTTTTCATTTTCTACACATACATGAATATTTGTGTATCATATACAATGACCTTTCATCATATAAATACAACTTATGTCACAGACTCAATAATAGCTTATGTCACTACCTTACAAGGCTTCTGCTTTCACTTCACACCTTGTCAAAACCTCTATCCTGATATTGAACAAGACACTTGTACACTTCTGTAGATTCTATACATAGAGTCATATGCTGTATTATTTTGTTTGACTCCTTTAGCTCAACATTGCTTGTGAAATTAATGTGCAGTGTCATAGATATGTGATGTCCTGAACTATTTTTTCAGTTCTTCATGCTCCACTCATTTTCATGTACCATGAATAGCACTGTCTGGTCATCCATTGGGTAGTGGCGTGTATACAGCTAGGTTGTATGCATAGCTATAAGAATAGTGAAGATACACAATATGATGCCTTCCAATGTCCAGTTGTGACTTATATTTCATAATTATTATATAAGAAACTCAGTTCCATCTTTGTGGTGCTGGTTTTGTCTTTTTTATGGTTGTGTCCTTTCTATTTTGTAGTAGTCTTCCTGGTTGCTGACCAGTGCTATTGTTATCATTTGAATTTGCAAATAATAATGACATTGAGCCCCTTATATACCATCTTAAAAGTACAATTTGTGTGTGTGTGCATGCATGTGTGCATGTGTGTGTGTGTGTGTGTGTGTGTGCATGTGTTGTTACTAGGCTTAGATTTAAGGCCTTTAGCTTTATTCTCAAGGCTGATGCTCAACCCAGAAACTACTAGATCTCTAGCTATTTTGGTGTTAATTAAACATGAGAGTCTCTCACAAACTCTCCTGCCCAGTCTCACTGTGGGGAACTGTAAAGCTTGTATCTCAGCCTCTTGAGTACCTAGGATTACAGACATGAACTACCATCACCTGGTTTGAATAGAATTCTTAGAAAAAAAGTTTTCTTTTTGTTCTTTTGGAAGAAGGTCTGAATATGTATAAAACAATTACTAAAAAGTATTTAAAATCTGATATCTATTGAAATTGTTATTTTTTAAAAATTTTATATATTTTATTGTAATTAAGAGGATTACATTATATCTGGCAGAGGTGCTTTACTTAACAATCATTGCTACCCCTTCTCATGTTTTTGTCCCCATTTCTCTCCCCCACACCCTCTCCTCATCTGGTTTTTCCCATTTCCTTCCCTATCCTATTTCATATAAATAAACATATATACAATATATCAGAAAAAAGGCCAACAAATTTGAGAATCTAGACGAGATGGATGAATTTCTAGCCAATATTAATATACCCACACTGAACCTAGAAGACCTAATCTAACTAAACTGACCTATTTCAAGAACTGAAATAGAAATGGCAATGAGAGACCTCCCAGCCAAGAAAAGCATAGGGCCAGACAGATTCAAGGCTGAATCCTATAAGATCTTCAAAGCAGAGCTCACACCAATACTCCTCACGGTCTTCAATGAAATTGAAATTATTATTAAACAACAACATCATACATCAAGGCATCATATGTAATTAAAATTTTGTTTCTGATACATCTGAAATGTTTTGAAAATGATACTTTAAAAATACTTAAGAAAGGGCTGGGAACATAGCGCAGTGGTGGAGTACTGGCCTGGCATGCATGAAGCCCTGGGTTCAATTCCTCAGTATCACATACACAGAAAAAGCTGGAAGTGGCACTGTGGCTCAAGTAGCAGAGCTCTAGCCTTGAACAAAAAAGTGCCCAAGGACAGTACTCAGGCTCCAGCTTCAAGCACCAAGTCTGGCAAAAAAAATATTAAGAAATTATATTAAGCTATATTGAAATATATTAATAAATGAAGGAAAATAGTAATGTAGAAAGAAATTAAATTAGGTGAAAACAGAAATAATCAAAACTGGATGAATATTAGAAAAATTAAGGATGTGATACCTTGTCATATTAAAGTAGAATATTCCTTTACATAGAACTCAAACATTTTTATTTTCCTTTCCCCTAAAGAGCCCTATGATAGAAAAGAATCCTCTTAAATAAGTGCTTGAAGTTTCCAGAACATGTAATTGCTTCAGTAGAACAAATCAACAGAGTTCAATGTTTTCATTACCAATAAAGGAAGAGTCACATTACTGGTCAGAAGTGATTTGTCCTTTTATTTACAAGCTTTAATACAATCAGCCTGGGATATAGGGCAAGGTCACTTTCAAATATCTCACCAACTATATTAGTTTGTGGAATTTTAATAACTACTCTCACGATGTGTGATTTCTTTTCCACTTTTTCTTTAGAATATTTCAGAAATATCTAAATGTTCCCTGATGACAGCAATAATATATAACAATGCGATGTAAGTTTGTTGCTGGCAAGTTAAAACTTGCAAATACAAGATAAAGCAGGAAAGAGACTGGTTTAATTGCATAAAATAATCATTTAATTCTCCAACATGTCAAATTTTTCAAACAATACATAAAATAAATTTAAATTATAAATATTAAGATCAGTATCCTGTATGTCTCAGTTAAAGTGCTGCTGATGTTAAAAGGAATGAAGATGACATTTTTGTAAAAATAAGTTACTAAACAAATCATAAGTAAGACCATGAAATAGTTGATTTTAGAATACTTTTGAGCCTCACTAGCAAGATCCTTTTAAATAATTTTAATTTGGAGAAAATCAGGAATGAATGAATAGGAATAACTATTATATTAAGTACTGTTTTTCTTTTTTTAATTTTTTATTGTAATTAATAAACGGGTTACATGATACTTGCCAGATAGAAGGTGCATTAATTCACATACATTGATACCCTTTCACATGTCTTGGTACCCATTACCCTCTCCCCCCCACCCCCCTAAGTACTGTTTTTCAAAATAGAAAGTATCAGGTAAAGTGGAACAAGAAATAACTCTATGTTTCACACATATTCTCAAAATAATGTCTATTGCATACAGTGAAATGAATGGATTTTAGGTTTTGTTTGTGTCACATATTTGGATCACTGTTTCTTCAGTTACCACCAAAGTACAATGTCTCTATAGCTAGATTTTTTTTCATAATTTCAATCATCACTAAGTACTTGTACAACAGAGCTCTAGTTTATGAATACAGTGCATCTTGACCAAGGTCACTCCTTTCTACAATCTCATCCAGCCCTCCTCTATCAACCTTGTCCCTTGCTTTTCTTAACTTTATTACAGAATTTTTCTCTTCTTATTCCCAGTCTACAACCTCAGAGCTACTTTTCCAACTTAACCAGTTACAGAATTTCTGTGTTGTTTATTGGCTTCTTACTCATCATTATTGTTTTATTGCTGTTATTATTGCCCCAAATATAATTTTGAGTGAAAAGGATGTGTACATATAATCTACATGCTTCTATGTGTATTAGTAGTTTGTTCATTTCTTTTTTTTTTTCAACTATCATGTGTTTGCTACATTGACAATGTGACTGAAAGAAAGTTTAGTTTATTTTGGTAGCATTTTTGAATACTATTTCATATTATTTAAAGCGTTATAAAGCCGCCAGGTACAGCTCATGCCTGTAATTCTAGCTATGCAGGTGGCTGATATTTTAGGATTATGGTTCAAAGCCAGTTTGGGTAGGAGAGTCTGTGAGACTCTCATCTCAAGGGAACAACCAAAAACGTCAGAAGTGGAGTTGCAGCTCAAGTGGTAGAGTGCTAGGTTTGAGCAATAAAGCTCACAGACAGTACTAATCCTGATTTCAAGACCTAGAATTGGAAATAAAACATAATGATGCAGTTTTAAAATGGTAATAGTCATTTGCTAGATTACAGTGAGAATAACAGGTAAGGTATATAAACCGCCTGTTATTTACAAGTTGTTGACAAAGGGTTTACTTCAAAGGGGATTAAGTCATATATTTTTGGAAACAACATTATCCAAGACTCATTGTTGCAGAGGACAGGTGACTGTCACTGCTGCATAGTCCTACTTGAGTTCATCCTTTCCAGTCTTCTTTTTGTGGGAGTATATCACTTCTGTACCCACATTTTGCTACTACACTTCATGCCACTGTAACACCCTGTGTCCATTCCAGCTTGGTGCATAGCTCACAGGCTATCACTCTTGTGCTACAAAACTTCTGATGACCTTTGCCCTCATGTTTCTGCCACTGCCACTGAGCTTTGAGAAATAGGAGGGCTTTGTCCAGAGGCCTGTAGTCACCAATGCATTGTTTTTCTGTGGCTCAGGTATGACATGACCCCTGCAGCAGGAGGGGTTAACTAAATTCAGAGCACTGGTGAAGTCATAGAGGGCAATGGCCTTGTTCTATTCTGTTGTTATGAAGGTTTTGGGTCAAATCAATGTACTGGACAATGAAGAAGAGATGTGTAACAAGTGTAATCCTGCTGGAAAACTTACTCCTGAATGAAGGCTAAGATATACCTGGTGCTGTATTTTCTCAGAGGTTTAGATATGTGTTTAAGACATTTGAATTAAAAAAAGGACTCATGACCACTTCTGTCCCAGCTGTTTCCATGATTCCCAGCACCCTCAACATCACTTTTCCCCTTTCTCAAAAAAGTTTTCTTAACATGACCGCTGATGTCAGAAGAGAATAAGCGTTCCAGACAACAGCAATTTCAACTCAATTGAATTGTAGACCTGGAATTAACTTAGAAACTATTTTTCTTTATTTCCTTTATTATAAGAAGTAAAGATTGAGAAACAGAAAGAAGGAAAATGTTCAAGCAGAAGTAAGGCACATTCTGTCTTTTGTAATGGACTTCTAAGTATAATTAAGAACTCAGCAATTTCCCTGAAGTCCTTTTAGAAACTATTTTATGGAGTTGAAAGGTAAAATTATGCTTTTAAGGGATTGTTTCTACATGAAAAAAAATCATGCAGTAAAATCTTGGCAAGGCCAGCTATCTGGATTGCTCCCAACATCATGGTTGAAGGTACATTCCCTCTGCTTCTGTCAAAGTAGTTGCCCAGGAACAGGCAGCAGAACAATAAAATTCAAGAGCATGTCCTACTTAAGGAAAATCCCTCAGTTTATAAAAAAAAGTCTTGAGGTGAAAAGAAAGGAAAAGTAATTTTTAATATTTTCAAGTACTGTGGGAACTCTAGACCTAGACTTTGGATCTATCTCCTAATGAATAAGGTAAAAGGATTTTTAAAT
Organism: Megascapheus bottae; assembly: GCF_031878675.1. Taxonomy (NCBI): domain Eukaryota; kingdom Metazoa; phylum Chordata; class Mammalia; order Rodentia; family Geomyidae; genus Megascapheus; species Megascapheus bottae. The sequence goes on from NC_143529.1 coordinate 19,052,619, forward strand.
TATCATATCCTAAGTTATAAGCCTGACAAGATTCAGCTCTATAGACTTTGTAACTCAATTTCTAAAACTAATAAAATGGATGGATTAACTTCTACTGATCAAATCTGTAGTCACCTTTTGTTCTTGCTTATTGATTTCTGTAATTAATACAGAGAACGGAAGGATAAAGGGTATTGAATTAATGAACTCACATAGGTGAATGTTGATTTTAGTGTTAAGGTTAATAAAAATAAATGAGGCAAAGCATATACAACAGAAGTAAAAGGAATCTAAAATGAAAGCATATGTGTTGACAGCATTGTGTCAGAATGTGTTTTAACACAGATCAACATATAAGAACTGAAGTACAATAGATTTAAGGGAAAGCTCTAATAATGTAATTCCTTAGACAGGTAAAAATCAAAGTTCAGTGAAATAAAACACCAGGAAGTAGATAGTACTCAAAAAGGGTATTCTAAGTACTCAAAATGGATATGGTGAAGACAGGGGTAGATAAATGAAGAAGAGTAAAGGAGAAAAATGCAGACAAGAATCCAATGTATATCCCCCAAAATGAAGAATGATGGAACGTGTGGTTAGGGAATGGATGAGTGGGAATGTTGAAAGGGTGACAGTGATCAATACTCGTTATATTCAGAACTTACTTTGTTCAATGCTGACTCCTTGGTACAAATCCTTAGAAATAATAATTAAAAGAGAAAAAGGATTGTGAAAAATCTCAGGTAGTTTTTTAGGACCTCTGTTTAAACATATACCTTCTTTCTTCCACAAAGCTAACTTTTGTTTAAGATCACAGAAAAAAAAAATGTGACATTACTTAAGAATTTCAGACGTTTTATCAGTTTTATTTACCTTACTTTTACGAATATCCTGAGATAAGGAGATAGTTTTATTTTTCAAAGTAGTCTATAAGTAAAATTTTCTCACAAAAAAGATAGATATTTCAGAAGTTTGGAGAAACTAAATATTTAGTTGTTTAAGGAATTTTTGTATAACTTTAGTAAAGAGAATTGTAAGCTAGGTATGGTAGGCCACACTTTCAACAACAATCCTTTGGGAAGTAGAGGCAGCCCATATGAGTTCACCACCAGCCTGGGCAAAGTTAAAAGACCTTTTCTCAAACACAAAATTGAAAAAAAAAAAGAGATCTGGGGTGTAACTCAAGAGGTAAAGTACTTGCCTAGCAAGCAGCAATGCCCTGAGTTCTGGAGTACCACACAAAGAAAATAAATTACTTCAAAGATTATCCTGTTACACATTCATAGTCTATGGCTAATTTAGTTTTGTAGACATGTGTTTAGAGGTTATATTTGAGAGGCTTTTACAGTAAAAATTAAGCTTCAGTGATTATCCCTGCCTCAAGCTATTTACCTTGAATTTCAATAAAACAAAACAAGATTAGCATAAAAATTGAAATGCAAATTAAATATATATTAGGGAACTGATAAAGAGTACCAGGTCTGCCCTCAGTTTTAATCTCCCCATTCTTACTTATATATTGTGCCTTCAAATTAAACAACACAACACAAAATATCATTTCCTGAAATGCACGCAAATTCTGAAAATCGTTCCTAGCAATTGTGTAAGTGGCTCTAGTTCTGTGTTTTCATTTTGCTTCAGAGCTCATAACAATTAGGAGCCAACATCTGGCACATTTTGTTCCAAACAGGCTGATAAACATAAGTATTCTAAAAGTGTATGCATATGGAGATCAGGAGAACAGTGATAATTTTCTACCTTAAAAATACCCCTTTTGATGTAGAAATATTTTCTCCAGTGTTTTCTTTGCGATCACTTAATATTATATTTTCTCTGGAGCTTCAAGAGTTATAATCTAAATTGCAGCCGAAGGAAACTTTAGCTAGCTGATAGGCACCTAGCTATTTCCATGCTTCAAAGCCTTCAGAACCATCTGCTTGTTGGCAGGTGTAATTAATTAGCTAAGTGGAAAAAAAACGCTGCTTTTAGAGTGAATAGGAGGAGTGGAGGGAAAACTCTGTGAAAGCCCAATTCTAAGCAGGCCCATAGGCTGGGTGCCTCTGGGCACATTTCCGATGCTGAAAACTCATTGAATTTAATGGTTCTTAATTTCACAAGATTTCTAATTACAGCTAGGATAATAAGATGTGATCCAGAAGTTGAAAAAAAAAAGTTGGCACATATTCAAGGAAATCCTCCCACACAATGTAGACATCCTCAGGAGTGCGGAAGTTCATTTATTTATACAGTGCATACACTTACTCCTGAAACTTTGTGAATATGCAATTTCAGTTTGGTTGGCTGACAAGTGGCAAATGCATATTAATAATAGAAAATGCATCCTGCCAACTTTTGCGTCTACATCAACATCTCAGGATAGTCAAGGAAAAGTCCATCGTCAATATTTCCTCCTTTCATAAGAATAGAAAGAACTACTAAATTCTTAGAGAATACATGGTAAGAATATCACACAAGAATTATAAAACTTCTGAAAAATTTATCTACATGAAGTTATGCCATTATGCTATTGCGTATACACTGAAGATAATGGATTCTATGTATCCCCATTGATGAAAGAGAAGTTCTGTCATGTGCTCAACTCCTCCTGGTGCTTGGCATTCTATGGGTTAAGGGTAGTGGGTGTAAAGAGCAGATTATAAACATTTGGAAAGTAGCTGTCAGACCTGAAAAGATTCATGGTTTTCTAGCTCCAGAAGAATGCTATTAAGAGATAATTTAACCTCAATTTTATACAGAGGGCCCAGAAATCTAGAGAAAATAGGTAAATAATTGACATTATACATATCTTATACAAAGAAAAGAATGTCTATTGTCCAATGATGACATACTGTGTATTAAAAAGAACTAAGTCTGTGAATATTGCAATAATGATGAAGACCTTAAGTCAGTGACCAGACTGAAGCTGGGAACCAATGAATTATGCCCATAATCCTCACTATGAGGAATGTGGATCAAATTCATCCTGTGTAGTAAAAACCATAGATTCTATCCCAATTAACCATCAGAAAACCAAAAGCGGAGCTGTGGCTCTACTAACCTTGAGTGAAAAAGTTAAGGGACAATGCCCATGTCCTGAGTTAGATCCCCAGGTCTTGTGTGTGCCCGTGTGTGTACACATGCCAAACATGTACACACACACACACAGTTCTACCAAGTTGAAGACCAGAAAATGCATCCTCTCTACATCAATTTTCATCTTTGTTTTCTGTAAAGGAAGACAAATGAAATCTCTCTTGAATGATTGGAAAGGGTGCTGCTGACAAACGGCCACAAGAGATCTCACTCCCATCAAGGAGGTCACAAATGCATTTTAACTAGGTGAAGACTTTCCTGTCCTCTGGGAGATAGCATTCATTGCATGGCATTCCTGTTAGCATGCTCTTACTCATAGGTTAACTTCAGAATAGAAAGAAATCTAAGGGCTAAAAGGCTGGAAAGTTAAATTATAATTTAGGAAAAGACACCAAAGCAGAACCAAGTTCCAGTTGAGAATGTGCTTCTTGACCACTCTAAAGAGATCATACTTCTAATCCTGTCTACTCAGGAAGCAGTTTTCTGGAGGATTTTAGTTCTAGACTAACAGAGGCAGAAAGGTCTGAAAATCTCCATCTCCAAATTAACCAATAAAAGCCAAGATAGCAGTATAGCTCAATTTGGCAGAATGCCGGCCCACAACTGCTCCTCCCACTACCCTCCTGAGAAATTCCCATCTGGGAAAAGGTTTTTTTTTTTTTTTTCTTTTTTGTGGTTCCTGAATCAACTTCATTCCAAATAATGTGTATTTCTTTTACTTCAGAGCAAAACTGAGGAGCATTTAAAAGGGTTCTCACTAACCTTTCCATACATTGAGCTACGATTTGTTGTTTTGTGGTTCTTGAGATCATTTTTCATTCCCATTTTGACTTTTTTTTTTTTTGCCTTCATGGAGCTTGAACTCAGGGCCATGTATCTGTCCCTGAGCATTTTGCTCAAGGCTAGCATTCCACCACTTTGAGCTACAGCTAGTGCCACTTCTAGTTTTCTGGTGGTTAAACTTGAGGTAAGAGTTTCACAGACTTTCCAGTCAGACTGGCTTTGAACAACGATTCTCAGATCTTAGCCGTCTGAGTAGCTAAGAGTACAGGCATAAGCCACCAGTGCCCAACACAGCATCCTGCAGCACTCACCAACTCTTAAGGGGTAGGAAGAACAAAGATCTATTTTATAATCCATGAGAGTAACATTTGTTGGTAGAAAACATTAGTGTAGTGGAGATGAATGATATGATAGGATTTAAAAGTCAAAGAAATTATGGATCTATTGATAATGAAATACAAATATGAAGGGAGTATTTGCTTATTAAAGTTTTGTTAGAGATTACAAGTGAATTAACTGCACTATAAAAGATCCTGTGGAGAGCTCAAATAGTATAATCCTTTAAAAAGACTAAGTCAAAGCCCAACAAAATAATTGCCAGGAAATGGGCATTTACCAAGAGAGGTGGGTAGGACCAAGGAGAGAGGGGCTGAAAAATGAATTAAAGGAGAGAGATATGGAGAAAATGCAAGCAAGAATACATTGTATACACCACACAATTGAGAAAATTAAGGTAAAGGAATTGATCAAAGGGAATTGAAAATGTTGATGAGATGACGTAGAATCTAAATAGAAATGTCTCAAACATAAAGTTCAAAACCCCTACACAACAACAAAAAATATGTTCATGATGTATATTTTAGCCCCTGCTGAGTCTTTCATAATCTTCAATAATCAACTATTGTGTATTTATATTGAATATCAATGTTTAGATTAAATTTTGTGTTTCAATCTCAAGTGATGTGCAACAAAATTTTCAAGATGGATGACATTATATTCCTTAAACAATGCCTAAAATTCATAGAGGTAGAGCTAATATGGAAAGGGGATTAAGAGACACATAAATTAGAATCAAATACTTGATTTCAAATCAAGTATCCTAGAAAACTCCTGTTTTTAAGTATGAAATGTTACTTGGTTTCTAAGTTCATAGAAAGAACACAGCTGAAGAAATACAGCAATGACCTGTGTAATGGACTTCTCTGTAGCCAAGTCAATACAGGGAGTCTTTGAGTTGCAGTGCTGTTTGCAACTTCTGAAATAATAAATCTTGAATGGTCAAAATAAGAAGTCCAACAGAGACCAGCTCTATGCCTCAATTTCTACTTATTTGGTCTGTCACAGGAAGGATGCAATATACCTTCTCTTCTATAGATTGCTTTTGACTTCAGTACTTCTGTGTGTTTCACTGAAAAATCCCATTTGTCTTTGCAATCTGCGATTTTCTTTTGTTTCTGTATTTTTTGTGAATTTCTCTATCCTTGTATTTTCAATACTATATTGCTGCACTATCCTCAAATTGTAAAACCCAACACATATAAAATGTAATTGTTAGATTTCAAGACAACACACAGTGAATTATGTCATGGGGCTTGAACTCTGGGCCTGAGTATTGTCCCTGAACTCTTCATTTCAAGGCTGCCACCCTACCCCTTGAGCCACAGCCCCACTTCCCATGTTGTAGAAGTTCTTGGACATGAGTCTCACATTCTTTAGTGCCCAGGCTGGCTTTGAACTGTGATCCTCAGAGCTCAGTCTCCTGAATAACTAGCATTATAGGCATGAGCACCACACCTGATGCTGTCTTCTGAATTACTTCAAGAAACATTCCCACTTGGTTAGTACAATACATATTATGTTAATCTCATGTATTTATTAATAACTGATATTAAAATAGTTTAATTCCCCCATTTTCACTCAGAAATAAAAGGATAATTAGTCATATTTTAATTGGAAACAATTATAAATATATGTATGTAGTAATATTATGTACAAATGAGAATTATTGAAAATTTGACAGATATCTAGCACTAGTTATTTAAATGTGGTTCATGATTATGTTAGGTCTTATAGACTTATGAATATGCTTCATATAATTTTGCAATGTGAATTAAAATGTTTGAACAGAAAAATTGCAAATCAGTATAAAGAGGAGTACATCTGAAATATGTTTACATATTTCATATATGTATATATATATTTCGTATATATACGTAAAATCAAACAATACACATGTCACTCAGGGGCTGTCAAGTTCTTCAAAGAATCCTTCACAGTAGAACAAATGAGAATGTATATATGAATACAATTACGGTTAAAGAATGAGGTATCTATGTATTTTGTGCATATAAGCATGTGTTGCATAATATATAACATGCTTATATATATAATTTATTCACAGTGCTGAAGTAAAAAATATATTTATATTTAATAATCACAGCTAATTACAAACAAAAGTAGAACAATAGAGATTATTAACCTTTAAAAGTATTAAATATTTTTTAAATTGTACAAATAAACAGGAGACCTGTGTCAACCTTTTGCACAACTACTTAAAACAGAGACAAAAGAAGCCAATACAAGAAGAAAGAATAAAATAATCAGGACACAAAATATAACCTAGATCTTATTTGGACCAATGAAAACAAAAGATAAACTTCTTAGCAAAGCAGACCAGAAGCAACCAAAAGGAGAAATAAAAACATGGAAGAAAAAGACTCTGCTCTCATGTTTCTCAAAGACACCTCAAATTAGCTACAGATTCACTCAATAGCTCGTCTCAGCTTTTCGACTGGTAGTTTATGCTGATGGAACCAGTAAGAATTAGTTCCTACATGATTGTAAATGCGATATGATGCAAAGTCCCATTCTTCCCATTACTGGCACAAAGAGATTTAACCAAATACATATTTCTACACATGGACCCACAATTGCAAACTGCCATGAGCACACCCCAGGTCAAGTGGCCACCCATGTCATTTTCAGGAACACATGCTGTTGTTTGTCCCAGAGTAACAATAAACAGTGCTTTCTTTCCCAACAGGCTTCATGTCTTACCAATAATTTGTATGGTAATCTTCCTCATGGATACAAATGAGAATTGATGGGAAGTATATACACGCTGCAATCATTATACAAGTGAAATAGATAAATGTTAAAGTCAAAGATTGATAAAGGAAAGGAGAAAAGTGAATGGGGGAATGCAGTCAAGATCTTATGTTATATGGTGCAAAATTAAGGGAAGTGAAGGATGTGGTAGGTTGAAGGTAGTGAGAATAGCGAGAGAGTGACATTGATAATGAAACACTGCATTCATCCACTGCTTTGGTAAACAGTACCTGCCGTGTACAACTACTTAATAGACATTTTTTTAAATTAAAAAAGAATTAAGGCAATGTCACTTTCTAGTAAGGAAAGTGTCTCTTTCAATAAAAAGAACAATAGCAGTGTCAGAATTTGATGTGAAGTATACTGGGTTAAAAGAAGAATGGCTAGCCAGGTGCCAGGGGCTATGCCTTATACTCTTAGTTATTCAGGAGGCTAAAATTTTAGGACTGTGATTCAAAGTCAGACAAATACACAAATGTTTCTCTTCAATTAATCAGCAATAAACAGAAACTGAAGATGTGATTTAATTGGTACAGCACAAATTGTTTAAAAACTGTGTATGTGTGTGTGTGTGTGTGTGTGTGTGTGTGTGTGTAGTATTAAAAGTTATTTAAGACATGTTTTGAATTTCTAGTGTGTTTTTCATGAAGTAACTTGAATATAGAAAGAAGGAAAAGTGCTTGACTTCCTTAAGGTGTTACGTTTTCATGTTTGCCAAAAAAAAATGTTCATTACTTCCTCTCAAGAGACTAAAACAAAAACTACCTATCAAGTTTCTACAGATTCCAAAAACTGTGAAGTAATGTAAGAAAGGATATATGTTTTCTCTTTAAGAATAGCAACCCCTCAAAGATTCTATTTTCAAAACCTCCCATGGTTATGATAAACTCTATGAAGAACAATTAGTACATTGATAGCCCCACGCAGCTAATTTTTATTTATTGTATACAATGATACGTGATATATAATTCTATTTAACTCTTCATAAAACATCCAGCTATTACATTGTGACATTATGTTACATATGTATTATTAATGAACAAACATGGATAAAGTTGAACATTTAGAAAGCATTTTAAGCTTTTTGAAAGTATATAGAATGTGATTTGGAGAAATGCAAAGCCTTATAGTTCAGCTAATTTTGAGTAAAAATGTTATGTTACATAATTCAATCAGTATCAATAAATATTTTCATGCCAAAACATACAGAACACTACTGAACAAGTAAGTCGTGATTCATGGAAAAAGATCTTGTAGTTCAATACTTCACATTTAAGTTCTCTATTTGTTGACACATTGTCAGTAGTTAGAAAGTAATGAAGCCGGAAATACTATGATCCTGGGAGGTACTGTTTTCTAAATGAGATACAAAACTCCAGGCTTCACCATAAGTGGCCATTCAAACTCCCAAGGCATCCTTCAAGAAAGTAGCACTATTTTCCTAGATGTCCTGGCTTGATTCCAACTAACTAATTATGCTCCACCTGCCTATATAATTGAACACTGTTTTAATGAGAGAATGCAATTTCCTTATTTGATTATTGTGCCTGAGTCTTCCTCTGAGAAGACTATCCCGAGTTATAGGCAGGGGATCTTCTGGCTGATTAATTTTTTTCAACAAATGTTATGATATGAGCTTGCTGACTATCTACTTGAGATAAATAATGAGTGTCTAAACATCAAATGTTGAAATTTGGGGGTATACATATTCTTTGGGGGAGGTGAAGAAGAGACATGGCAGTCCTTAATAGGTGTATCAGCCAGGCAGTATACCTTCAGATCAAAGAGGGTATTTTGGCAGAGGCAAGCAGTTCTAATATGCTTAGTAAAACTCTCTTATAACATTACAATATATTTGACTATTGCCCTAGTCAACATCAAGTAACAAATATATGAACAAGATGAACTCTTCTTCCAAATACCTTTCCAAGTAGAAATTAGAAATCTATTTAACTGTAAGAGAATAAGCATGAATTGAATTTGTACTGGATAAATTGCTTGGGTGGCCTATTAGAAAAGAAGTCATAGTTGATCCACAATGGAATTCTATGCTGCTGTCAGAAAGAATGACATTGCCCCATTTATTAGGAAATGGAAAGACTTAGAAAAGATCATATTAAGTGAAGTAAGCCAGACTCAAAGGAACTTAGGCTCAATGGTTTCCCTCATTTGTCATAATCAGTAGAAACCTTGGGCTCTACTAGCAGAGATTTGCAATAGAGTAAATTCTTGATACATAAGGACATATAATGTGAAGCTAATTGAAAGGACCTCCAGGATAGTGAAACAAAAGCCATATAATGAATGATTGTTGTCCTTAATGTACTATGTTGTCTCTCATCTCCTTTGCTGTCCCTTGGTTATCTCCTATTGTTACAGTATCTCACTTTGTTACCTGATATATCAGATATATTTGTATTTGGTTATTTGAAATTGGATAGGGAAGGGGGGAAAACAAGATGAAGGGTGGGGGTCAGGGGGAGGGAAATGGGGACCAAGACATGTGAAAGGGTATCAATGTATGGGAATTAATGCACCATTTATTTATTTAAAAAGTACATCCACAACAACCTAACTATATCTGTGTTATATTGTATGCTGAATTAATGAAACAAACACAATGATCTATTGAAACTTTATTCTAAAGGTCCACAATGAAGAAAGATTGTGTGAGCAGTAGAGGACTCACTCTCTTGAAAGGGTAGAGGTGGTAAGGGTATGAGAAGAGCAACAGGAAAGGTAAGAGCACTTGAGAGAATTTACTCAGAAATTGGTATGCTGAAGTGAAACCTCTTTTACAACTTCTTAAGTAGAAAAAAAAGAAAAAAATGCAATTATCTTCAATTGAACATTTTTTCAAATGTTTCCATTAAATGTCTGCTTCAAAATAAACAAGGGACATATATTTAAATTTCTGAAGGTAATATTTTAAAATACATATTTGTATTTCAATTTCTGAAAGCAATATTTAAATATACATATTATATATGTATATGTGTGTGTGTGTGTCTATGCCTGTTTGTATAAATATTAGGGCTTAAGCTCACAGCCTCACACACTTGCTTATTCTTGTGCTCTAGTTGGTGCTCTACCACTTGAGCCACAGTTCCATTTCTTGTTTTTAGCTGGGAAATTGGAGGTAAAAGTATCATAGATGCTTTTGCCTGAGATGGCTTCCAATGGTAATCCTCAGATTTCAGCCCCCTGAATAGCCAGAATTACAAGATTGTAACATTATTTTTTGGTTTTCCTTAGCTGAAAATATTTATAATTACTGAAAATATGAAAAAGTTGAAAAATAATTTGATTTGAGCCTTGCCTAAAATCTTTCTTTGCAATTATTTATTTGTGGCCCCAAATATGGGTATGTAGATAAAATAATTTTTCCTCATGTATTGAAGTATTATTTATTTATTTGCTAGTTGAGAAAACATCTTATAGATGGGGATCAAAGATCTATAGATATAAAAATGAAATTACAGAGTCCCTAATTACAAACCAAATACAATTCATATCATTCATTACTAGGGAAAAAAACATACTTTAATAAGAGATTACACAAAGTACAATGGTTAGAGGGGAAAAAAAAACTCTTTGGAATCTGTCAACAGGAATGAAGGCAGGAAATTTGTGAAGTGGGAAAGCATTTGGCCTCCCCGCCTCCCCCATCTTTGGGGAGAAATGAAGGTTTGAGAGGTTACTTAGATTTACTGTGAATGGAGATGGGCTGTAGCCCCGGATGCGCTCTTAAGAGCAGATAGACTTGCACAAAGCATGCCAATGATTTCCTTTATGAGTTGTGAGAGAATAAAAATACAATGAAAACTGATGCAACAAAATGCATCAGGAATGGACCTTAGCAGTGTCTTCATTCACAACAGTATGAAAGGACAAGCTTATAGAGGGGGATGGGTGGGTCAATTAGATCTAAGTACTTTACACACAAGTACACACATAGAATGATGATTTCAACCCCATGTAGAAGATCTATGAAACTTTCAAATTTAAAATTGCTTCCCAGTGCTACTGGTGGATATTCAATGACAATATAAATACCAATGGTGAAGACATTTTTCAAAACATATGTACTCAAAATAATTTTATACTGAAGAAAGAACACTGATCAAAGATTGTGACCTGTATTTAGTTTGAGATCTGTTTTCTACTAGCAATATAGTTTCTTAATAACCAGTACATGTTTAAGCTATTCCCCAAATTATACACTTAATTTGGGGAGTCTCTGTTGGCACATGTACAGTTACTTTTTGTTTGGATCCACAGACAGGCATAAGCAGCTGTATAACAAATACTATGAAAAATTTATAGGACAGAAAGTATCTGCAACCACACAGCAGGGAGAGGGAAGGTTATCATGACAAAGGCCACCTTCCTGCCCAATGGTGAGGTCCCCTGCCTCACTCCAGGTTCCACTCTGGAACATTCTCACACTGCCTGTGTACTTTACCTCAAACAGCCAATGCTTTCATGTTGTCCCCTAGCCGCTGGTAACCCTCCACTGAAGCATTTTACAAGTACTACTAAAAAGTGTTCTCTACTTCATAGGTTTCTTTCATCCTTACCTTGAAAGCATCCACTGCCCTGGTTCTCCATTTTTCTCAGCTAATTGCTTTAGAAAAACACTATCTAGGAAGTAAAATCTCCTTAATATGATATCTAGTCTTGTAATACTTGAATTTAGCAAGTGGAATCTGCATGCACCACAATAATCAAATGAGTTATGTGGTATTTCAAACAGGGTTTAAAACTAGAGTGGGTAAATGATTTAAGCAGGCAAGATTGTTGTAGCACCCATCTAAAACTTATTTACCCAGCCAGGCTGGGTTGTTCACGCCTATAATCCTAGCTACTCAGGAGGCTGACGTCTGAGAATCAAGCTACAAAGCCAGTTCTGGCACTAAAGACTCTGAGACTCTTATCTCCAATTAACAACTAGAAAACAAGAAGTGGGGCTGTGGCTCAGGGGTATGGCTGAAGCCTTGACCTGAAGAGCTCAGGGACAGCCCCCAGTCCATGAGTCCAAGCCCTAGACAGACTAAAAAATGAAAAACAAAAACAACTTATTTCCACAGTTGTCCATTTCATATATGCAATGTCTGCCCTGCAAAATTACCTACCTTCTACTTAAACTCATCCATTAATAATTAATATTAGCTTATTTTCTTAAAAATGAAGCCCCATTTTTAACAATTACCCAAGTTCATTTTTATATATTTTCCCTAAATACAGGTGAATATGATTTTTGAAACATGATTAGAGTAATGATAGCTTGACAAGATTTGTCATGGGTTCAAATAAGTAAAATTTAAAATTTGTAAAAGGGAAATATGAAGACTACCAACTTCCAATTATGAATTTACATTATTTTCCCTATATTTTCCCTACATGTAAGGCATTTTGAATATAGAGGAAAACATGAATATTGCTTGCTTGTGTGTGTGTGTATGTGTGTGTGTGTGTGTGTGCATGTGTAGTGTGTAGATACTGAAGCTTGAACTCAGGGTCTTGGCACTGTCTCTGCACTTTTTTTAGTCAAGGCTAGTACTCTACTACTTGAGTCACAGCTCTATTTCCAGCTTTTTGTGGTTAGAGAGTCACTTGCACTTTTCATACCTGGGCTGTCTTTAAACTATGATCCTCAGGTCTCAGCCTCCAGGGTAGATAGGATTATAGGTATGAGCTTCCAGTGCCCAGTTTAAAACATGGTTGTAAATAAAGTTACACTAGCACCAACTTAAGTAATGTATTAAGTACCATGATGACATGTTTATCTTTGCTAAAATCTCTACAATCTATACTAGGCTATATGCAAACCTGTTTTATATTACAATGGAATATTTTTTTACTATAATGTTATTATAAATGACTGATTTAAAATATGCTCAATATAGCAAAAAGAAGCTAAGGTACCACAGGATTCCAGAGCAGATACAAATATTTCTGCAAGGGATAAAAAAATAGTATGATAAAACAATTTTTCTTTCCTTTTTTTTTCTTTAGTAGATAGGCAGGGGATGTTTAAAATTTGCTGAATAGTTGGAACAGAATTGCAACATGAAGATTTATTATTATCATCATCACTGTGATTAGTTAACAGTAATGAACATACTTATACTTATTTCTAAAGCTTTTATGAGACTACACAATTGAGAACACATACTTAAGAGCCTTTATTATTTCCTTAATGGAACAGCTTGAACAAGCTCAATGAAAAGAGCAAAAGATGCCTTTGTACAAACAGCAAAATGAAGCCAGTCTTTCATCAGTATCTTTTTGTCTCTTCTATAACTTAACAACAAATTAAATTTTGTTTTTTCGAATTGCTATTACAAGTTTTTTTTTTTAACAAAACATTTTCTAATCCTTAGCTGACGATGCAATTGTCTTGAGCCTTTAGTAGCACTTTCAACTTTATTAAATACCCACTGTGCACAGTGTGCTTTGAAAGATACCAAGATGAATATGAATCTGACTTTGACAAAATACCTTTTTTAATTGCATAAAGTAAATATATATTAATATAATATTTTCAGAATGCAATAGATGTCATGATAAATTTATATCTACTCATTATAGATCTAATTCATGTATGAGAAGAAACCATCCTACAGACCTCTGATTGGGGAAATCTCCTATAAACTTTTTTAAAATCATAACTTGTACTAATATTATAATTTTAACCATAAATTTAACTAGCCTATGTAATTTTCTAGAATGTATCTGTCACAAAGACTATGCAGATAACTTCCTATAGTGAATTTCAGCTTCCATTCAAAACTAAGAAAATAAAACAAAATATAGTCAATGTAAACACAATCTGACCTTCGATTTTGGTGTCCTTCAAAAATATTTTGAAATAATCTTATAACCAAGAATGAGCCAGGAGTTCATTAGAGGTTCATGCCTGTAATCCTAGCTACTCAGGGAGTTGGAATCTGAGAATGATGATCCATCTGAAAGCCAGCCTGGTCAATAAAGTCTTGAGACTTGTATCTCTGATTAACTACCAAAATGCCAGAAGTGGAATTGTTACTCAAATAGTAGAGCCCTAGCCTTGAATTAAAAAGCTCAGGGAGAATGCCCAGGACTGTCATGAAAAGAGAAAAAAAGAAAAAAGAATTACAAAGTATCCCACGAAGTCTCACTGCTTTCTTTTATCTGGCATAAATGACTGGCTATCTCCTGTATTTCAAACAATGTGATGTGGGTTGAGAATAGTTCCTAGACATATACACATTGCTTATGCTACCATTGAAACAGCCGTTTCAAACAGATGATAAAAATCCTTGAATAATGATTTGTGGAACATAGAAAAAGAAGACAGTTTTCATTTGTGATCACTTCTGTTTTACTTCCCATAGCCCATGTGATCTTACTTACTTACTATGCTTATGTATTGTCATTCACTTATTATTACTTGCTTACCATTCTGTCTGTCCATGTGTCATTGACGCATTGTAACTCCACAGAGATTGGGTTGCTGCTTGATTTATTGTGCTGTGCCTCACAATCACCTCAAATAATGTCTACTATTCAATAAATAAATGTTGAATGAGTGTATTGTCCTGGCTTTGTTCAGTATTAACATTATGGAGAAACAGAAATAAAAATTACAGTTTAGCAAAGATGTCCTGCATTTCCCTGATAACTGCAAAAAATATAAAAATGATAAATCTTACACTGGAACACAAATAATACACACACTGGTACTCTACATATATGCAGTCTTTCTTTCATCAGAATCCTAATTTACTTCAGTCAATCCTCTCACATTTTTTGGCTCAATTGGAATTTCCATAGATATCTTTTATGAAGTGCTCCTGTCTCTTTCTGTGTATGTTATGTTTAAATATATGCCAGTAAAAGGCATTAAATTAAATTTGTACTGGAATACATATACGTGGATTCTAGAAGATATAAAATACAGACTGATATATGTAATCTGCAATATATTATGGAAAAAATAAAAAAAGCATTTGCTCATTTTACTTCTGGTTATATTTAAGGATAGAAAATAAAATCGAATATGAATATAAGCATATTTTGCCTATGCAAAAATAAAATAACTTTATACTCATGTTGAATGTACCCTCTTCTAATCATACTCTGTTCTCTTTTAATCATTCATTCATTCATTCATTTGATAATTTACTGAGCTCGGTTATAGGAACTCGGAGTTATTAATCTGATTACTGTTGGGAGAAGATTATTATCTTCTACAGACACAATAATGAGTTTTCTGTTTGCTCATTTTGCTTTGTTTTATATATTTTCCACTGGCATTCACTATTATTGCCAAGTCACACATTAATTAGTTGAGGTTTATGTATATGCGGAAAATTTTAATATGACATTTTGGGCAGGAAATAAATGTAGTTATCAAGAACCAAAATTGGGCTGGGAGTGTGACCTATTGGTAGTGAGTGTTTGCCCAGCAATCATGAAGTCTTGGGTTTGATTCCTTGGTACTACATATACAGAAAAAAAAGGCTGGAAATGGTGTTGTGGCTCAAGTGGCATATCTCTAGACTTGAGAAAGCTCAAGGACAATGCTCAAAACTTGAGTTCAAGCCCCAAGACTGGTTGTAAAAACAAAAAAAAAAAAAAAAGAAAGGAAAGGAAGGAAGAAAAAAAGGAAGGAAGGAAGAAAAAGAACCAAAATTACAGGTGTTTAGAGTTATTTTTTCTCTCCTAATAAGAAACAACAACATTTATGTTGGCTGCTATGTTTTAGTAGAAAACCTGACAAAACCTGTTAGTGAAATATTATTATCTGCTAGATTAGCTCAACTTAGTTGAAAAGTTTAAAAAGCGATTCACTCCATCTTTACTTGCTCAAGAAATGTAATTTGAGTTTTCTTTCCTGACAATTAATATTATCACATTTTGAAATTATTTTTATTGTCCTTATATAAATGATAGGCCATGTTTAATCATTCAAATTTTCATCAAATGCTATTCATTTGGCTAACAATATGGCTCACTGGGAGAACATTTGACTAGCATGTGTGAGATTCTGAGTTTAATATCCAGTCCCAACCCCCCAAAAAACCAAGAATGCATTTAAAATGCTGGGTTTACCTTGTGCTCATTATGAGAACCCAGATTGTATCCATTGTACGAGAAAATGACGAGCTAGAGGTTGAAATGAATCTTTAAAAAATGTGATCCATGATAATTTGTCACTGGAACAAAGCATCCATCTCAGGGATGCTTTCCAGGTACTGTTGTAGAAGGCATTCAACATCCTCTCAGCATTTCTTTAATGTTTTCTTCATGGGAGAATATTTTCTTAGGTATTGAAAACAATAAAAATGCTCTGCCATCATAGATTTGACTGCCGGTTATTCAAAAATCAATAAGCATGATTGTATGGTTACATTCCTTACCAAACAACAAAATACCGATAAATTTTTTCTAATAGGGAAGGTAGAACAATCTTCTCTACTGCTACAAATGTTCCTCGAGAGCACGCAGCAACTCCCACACCCGCTCTGCATCCTTTGGAGATGGGGATAGAATCTGTGGCCCAATCGCGGCTCATGGTGATTCAGAACAGATAAACTCAATAAGTTAATGAATTAAGCAGAAGAAAGCAGACATTACATATCCAAGATAGTGATTTTTTTTTACTCTTCTTTTAAAAAAAGGACTCAACTTAAGGGCCGGGAGTTTGGCCTAGTGGTAGAGTGCTTGCCTAGCATGCACGAAGACCCACCCAGGTTCGATTCCTCGGTACCACATACATAAAAAAGAGCTGGAAGTGGTGCTGAGGCTCAAGTGGTAGAGCTCTAGTCTTGAAAAAATCCAAGGTCAGTGTTCAGGCCCTGAGCTCAAGCCCAGGACTGGCAAAAAAAAAAAAAAAAGACTCAAATTAAAACACAAATGCACAGAGGCTAATACGTAAAAGAAAGCTTAATGCTAAACTAAGCCAGGAGGTGTTATGGAAATGTCTGCTCTACTCTCTTCATTTTTCAGTCCTGACAAAGGAACTAAATGTGAAGTCTTTACATGCTATTTCTCAGAGGCCTGCCTTACCTCCTTCCTCCCACACGTTCTCAGCATTGCAGGCGGTACCATCTTCTGACAATGCTGAGGACCTAAACACTGCCCCTATACATCAGACCACTTAAATCAAATCAGTGCAAGTCTATTCTAGCCACATCTAGTAATGTCCCGTATTTCTTAGGATTATTTCAGTCTTCATCTATATTGCTATGGAGTGAAGGCAATATGGCACCCTGGAAGAAACACAGTATACAATGAATGTCCACCTATAATAAGCCATAGAATATCTCTGCACAGCTCAGTAATATATACTCAGAAAAAAATTTTTCCCACCAATCATTCTCTTTGTGATGGTATCTTCTTGTAAAAAACTTGGGAACAAAGGAAAAGATCATTTACTTTTTGTTCATAAGACAATCTCATCTGGGAGCTGTAAAATTGTCCCTGTTATTTTCTTTGATAATTATTTCAAACTCTGCTATTTGTTAACACAAAGAAGCAAAAAGGCTAAGATCTTGATCATACCCATATATGCTACTTTTACTAATCCAGATCTTTTTCCTAATCAAAATTCTATAGTTATCATTCATTTACTTTCCTTTTTCATTGTATATATAGTATTTAGAAAAAATACAGAAGCATATGACTACATTACATTTAGTAGGTAGTTATCAGGCTGCACTTACTCTTTTCACAATTATAGCTGGTACTAACATTAATTTAATATTAACATAGGCATACTTCTACTCTATCTCACTCATTTTGGCTACTGTTGAATATCCTATCATGTGGTTTATTTATCTATTAATTACTTGTTATGAAATTTTTGATTTTGTATGACACATAATTACTTGCATTTACTAAACATTGCTTGCTTAATGTCTCACCTCTCATTGTTAGAGTATATTTTTCCCTATAACAGCAATGTAATATATATTCATAAAAGTGAATTAAACATGAATCTACCAAATTATTCACTTCAAACTACAATTTATTCCTTGCATTTTTATCTACTAAATCATTTATTTTTTTCCTTCATATCTTGTTTTCATGTGTTCCTACAACTCTGCCACTTACTAATTTTATTTAATTCTATTGTCAGGGTGATATACAGAGGAGTTACAGTTATATGCATTAGATGGTGAGTACATTTCTTGTCAAACATTGTTACCCCCCCATGTTTTTCTCCCACTTTCTCTCACCCTAACCTTGCCCCGAAGTTGTAAAGTTCATTTCCAACATATTGTCTAATGATTATAGCTGTTGCATTGGCTCACCCTCTCACCTTTATCTCACCATTTGGCTGTTCACATTCCTTTCCCTAATTCAAATATATGTATATACAATACACCCATACTCAAAAACTATTGCTTTAAACAACTTAACACATGCATGTTTCCTCTTACCTACATATATTTATATGTTTAATATGAAGAAAATATCATTACCTCCAAAGTCTGCTTGTGGCAATCACAAAAGAGGTAAAATATATATAATTTCTGATCTAGTTCCTGTAGTAATACTAAATATGATGAATATCATGCAAGGGATCTTGGAGTTTTTATATACATATGTGTGTTCATGTGTGAATGTAGTATGTATTGATATATAAAGTGGATGTATGTTCATTTATACATGTATAACACATATATGCATATGTCATATAGACATATACTAAATATAGAAGGTATACATAATCATGTACATATATAGAATGTGTTATGCACTTATGCATAAATATACTTTGTGCATCAATATATCAAAATACATTTATATTTAAGTAAGTAATATTAAACATACAATATAACTTAAAATCATATTAAAGCATATATAAATTGATTTTATTTCACCAACATGATTTTTTAATTACCTTTAAATTCATCTTCCACCATAATAATTTAATTGGTCATGAAACAGTACATTTAACAAGTCCTGTGTATTGGTCCTTTGCTATAGCCCAAAAGATTTGAAAATTTTAAATATTGAAGGTAACCTGTTCTATGAAACTTTATAAAATTATGCAGAACAGGTTGAAAAGATGATGGGAAATAATATGAATATATAATCCATATATTAATTAATATAGGTAGAGTGAAATTCATTAATACCACTTCTTAGTAAATTATTAGACTTGGAAGTTAATTAAAAAAAACTAATTGAATTCATCCTACAGTTGTTATGGCTTTTTATTATAAAGAAACTCAGTTCAAGTTGATTACACTAGAAAGACTTTTCAAAAACCACAAATTTAGTGCCAGGAGCACGGCCTTGCTTACATTCATGAATCCCTGGGTTTGATTTTCTTCCATTCCACATTCACAGAAAATGTCAGAAGTGGTACTCTGACTCAAATGGTAGGTAGAATCCTGCATTCAGAATCCCTAAGGACAGTGCCTATGCCCTAGTTTAAGCCCCAGGACTGGCAAAAAAAAAAAAAATTGCAAATTCAAGGGGCAGCTAGGTATCTGTTATCATGACAATTGTTAAAACTGTCAGAGGCCGGAGCTTGCCTAGCATGCATGAAGACCTGAGTTTGATTCCTCAGTACCACATACACAGAAAAAAAAAAAAGCCAGAAATGGTGTTGTGGCTCAAGTGATAGAGCTCTAGCCTTGAGAAAGTCCAAGGACAGTGCTCAGACCCTGAGTTCAAGGCGCAGGGCTGGCAACAAAATAAATAAGTAAAAACTATCAACCTGTCTACTTCTTAATAACCCAGTCTAATATTAAAGAACAAAATTTTATTCATGGAGTTTATGGTATTTGTGTTATTAATTAATCACTGAATCAGTTGGTCAGTAAGAAAAGTTTGCAGAGATTTGTTAAATCTTTTAGTGTATTGTTACCCCATTTTTATCCTCAATAATTTTCTTACCACAGAAAACTCTGGAAGAGTAGCCTCATATTGCAGCAATGACTCCTATCTCTATTAAATAACAGCACTAATCCAAGAAGAAAACCTGAGAGTAATCATTACAACTGCCTCGGGCCTAACATGAGCATTAAATATGCCTTAGTTCTCTTAAATGATAGTAGTATCTTCATTATATTCTATAAAAGAAACACTCCATTTATGTTTCTTTATAGGAAGAGAGGAGGCTGGAAATCATACAATGGCAGGACAAATACGAAGACATTCCAAGGAGAGACACTAATTTTTCTCCTCAAGAAAATCTTCGGTTATCTGTATTTGAAAGTGATAAAGTTTAAATAACTGTTTGAATACAAAATTTCATTTAGCTACCCCACAATTTAAAACTAGCACACTACAGCATTCAAATTCATTTTCTGTAAATATTAACTATTATATTTCATTATACTGATAATATCTCCTCAGACTTGACATAGAAGTCACAGAGTTGAGGAGTGTTAATTATTGTGAATAATGCATATACCTGGATATTCCATTATCAGGGAGATCAGTTCTGTTTCATATATATGATGAATTAATAACAAATGCTTGGAGTTGAACCCTCTTCCCTAAAAGACATTATTAAAAATGGAAAATAATTTTTTTCCTTTTATAAAACATCACAGATAAAATATGATTCTATTTCTATAATAGCATTTTTGTCCCTGATAATCAGATTTGTCTTATAAATATTTTCAGATTCTGTGTATTATAGATAAAACTCATCCTTATCAAGTGCTGAAAAAATCTCTAACCTTAAAAAATGATTATGAAAACATATAGCAGCATCTTTATGTGTCGGAAGGGTTATATTTCAGTGATTCATTTTTAAAATGGTTCTGGACAAACAAAATTGGAAAGCATTCTGATAGTATGGAGGGGCATGGTGTGCCTGAAGAGCTGATAGCACATACCCTACCTAAATTCACTGACATTAACATAACTTCATGCTCCAGAATGGCTCAACATTTTATACTTCTATGATTTGTATAGACTTCTTATTTTCAACTGTCCATCAGGAAGGAAGAATTCTTTAGAATTTATTATGTAATTTTGTGCTCAGATACTTCGTAAAGTTAGAAAATAATCCTAGAAAATAAGTAAAAGCTCAGTTATAAAAATTGACTAATATATATATATATATATGTGATACTATACACACATATGCTACAGTCACTATAGTACATTCTAGAGATGGTTTTCCTTACCTCTCAAAGTCTTACTCCAACGGTTAGGATGACTTTGGTGTAAGAGTAAAAAAGATTTCTTGTGGATTTTCAAGTAGAAAGCATTATTCTGGCACATCATAAGTAAGAACTCCAGAAATGAGACAGTTATGAGAGTAGTTAATTTAGTGGCTTAATGACAGCTTAGTGTCCCCATTCTTTTTGTTTTTCTAACTTGGCCATTCTGTGTTTGACTGAGAGTCTCCTTTAGCATGAATCCTTTCTTATGGTAGAGGAAACTTAGTCCCTTAGCAAAGGTAAGTTCATAACTCTAAGGCATAATTGTAAATCATTCTGATACTGTAATGAAGACCTAGCAAGTGGAATACACTGACACAATTCATTTTAGATTCTGATTTACCTATGAGCTGTGTATAAATCTTCACATTACTTGAGGGTCGGAAGAAAAAGTCATGACGTAGGTATGACTTAGCCACCAGTTAAAAATATTAAAATTACTCACATTGGAGTCAGAAAGGGTATTAGTTTTTCATTCTCTCAGTAGGTTTTCTTTCACTTTCAGTGGATAATTTTCTGATTAGTCTACCTATCCAGGCAGAAGAAGCATTGCCATCTGACACTGCCTAGGTTTTTCCTATGAATCATTCAAAGTGAATATTGGATTGGATGAGACTTAGTAATTTTTAAACGGTACTACTTGAAACTGTCACATTTTAAACTGAATGTTTTAGAGTAGTCTGAATTTAATTAAGTGGAGAAGCTGATCTGCTCATTTGAGTTGAAAAATATCACGTATCTGTGGCCCAGCCAACAGCATACCCCCTCAATACATAGTAATTTGCCATTGAAAAGTAGTGCATCAAATCTTCACATTCCCTCTCAGTCTTTCAATTTTATGTCTAAGAAATTATCAAGATGGGATCTTGTAGTAATTTGCTAGCACATTGATGAGCTTCATGTTTTGTGACATGAAAACAATAACACAAAGACAGATGAGCATATAATACAATTGAAATAGACTAGTTGAAAGGTAAGTGCAAAATTAGGAATAAAGAAAAAACTGGTTATGGAAGCAAAAGCCATATAATGAGTGATTGCTGTCCTTAATGTGCTATGTTATCTCTCATCTCTTTTACTGTCCCTTGGTTATCTCATATTGTTACAGTATTTTACCTTGGTATCTGGTATATTATATATATATATATATATGCTTATTTGGTTATTTGAAATAGAATAGGGAAGGGGGGGAAACAAGATGAGGGGCAGTGGTGGGAGGAGGGAAATGGGGACCAAGACATGAGAAAGGGTATCAATGTTTGTGAAGTAATGTACTTTCTAT
Source organism: Megascapheus bottae (assembly GCF_031878675.1). Taxonomy (NCBI): domain Eukaryota; kingdom Metazoa; phylum Chordata; class Mammalia; order Rodentia; family Geomyidae; genus Megascapheus; species Megascapheus bottae. The sequence goes on from NC_143529.1 coordinate 19,075,044, forward strand.
GTGGTGAATGTAATGAAACCCTTCTATTAATTATAATAAAATATATATGGAAAAAAACAGTGGTACTACAAGAAAACATTAGTCTCCAGGAACAACAGATGACAGAACTTCTGCAACTTCCCAACATTAAAGAAGGGTGGTAGATGTCAGAGACATAATGATTCAATCCTACACGTACTATCTACTGAGCCATAAATGCTGCTTCCTTGTACATACCTGAACCACAGAGTCCTCTAAGCCAGCCTTGTGCAGAACTTTCTAAGAACAGTTGGGTTTATTTTCTAAAATAGAATTGACTTTCAGAAGAAAAGATCCAGTGTAACAGATAAAATTATATTAGGAGGACAAGAAAAGAGTATCACTTTGTTTTTTTTTTTAATAAACTAGGAGTGAACCCATTAACAAAAAGTTAAAAGGCTGAAAAATACTGAATATAATATGACAACTGCCGATGTAATGCCTGACAAATGATCTCAGAAATTATGCAAAAATTTTACTGTCGAGTCTGAATCTCTTCTCTGAATAAAACTGGACCTTAAAGCCAGCTGCTCAGTAGTAAAATCAAATGTAAAGTTGGAGTCAGAGGACTAACTTGAAACAAGACCTAGAAAACCAATAAAAAATGATGACCTATATCTAGAATCTAAATGTTTCCCATTGGAGTTAACATCTCAAATTGGAGAGTTACATAGCTCTTTTTACTATATTAATATATTTTACCAAGCCCTCCAGTAGGAGGTGGGCAAATCTTTACACTAAGTATTCTCATGTGGAATATGGTAATCTTTTAGGTAAAGAACATTGTATGGTCTATAAAATATGCAAGGGCTAGTCAAATATGGGGAATGATAGTGGATTTAATTATTACTCTAGGCTCCATTATTGTTATACCAGCCCTTTCTAATGAATCCAGATAAACAGAAGGTCATAAAACTAACCAAATTTTATGATGCTTAGACTGATATAGTAAATCACTTGAATGAATCTCTATCAATGCTTTCTCCAATGTGATTCTTCCATCTTCTGCCCTACCTGAGTCTTCTCTAGTATGAGTTAACACTTGAATTTTATGCAAATATCACATTATACAAATAGTAGTGTAGAAACTGAATGTTTACTAGACAAAAAAGGGTATGATACAGTATTGAATAATTATCTAAAGTAATCTGAAATTAATTAAGTAGGGAAGCTAATCTGCTTGATATGAAGTCCTAAAACTTTATGTATGCTCCACATAAAACCAATATTAGCAAGTGGAGTCATCACTCATTTGAGGCAGATTCCGAAACATTTCATCTACAATCATTGTTTCTGTTTCTCATTGTACTTATTCAAATTTTTATCTCTATCATGTTCTGTCCTTGTATATTTTGGTTTGTTTGGCTGTGTTTTCATTTTGAGCATTCTGCAATAGACTATAGTCAATTGACTGGATGTATTAGCTAAGTTTCCTTTGAAAGAAAATTAAGTACCATTAAGTAGGATATAACCACATTGTATGAAAATATAAGCAAATACCGATACTTATGAAGCAACAGCAGAGAAAGAAAGACTTGACAAATCTGAACTAGAGCTAGGGGCATGTGTGTTTTGGGACATTACTGAGTGGCAGAAAATTGGACTTGTGGAGCTACCTTGAACTAGAGTACAAAAAAAAAATTAAGGGGAACTTTGTAACACTGCCATGTGAAATACTCTTTGAAAACAAACACAAAGGAGAGAAATAGAGAAGATGCATTTGATTAAAATACATTGTGTGTGTGTGTGTGTGTGTGTGTGTGTGTATATATACACAGAGGTCTATCTATCTAAGGAAGTATAAAAATATACATGAGAAAGTTCATTATATATATGGGAGTATCATAAAGAAATCTTTTTGCACAACTAATATATACTAAGAAAATATTTCATAAAGGAATGTAAAGGAATGTTAAGTGTTAACAGAACACTGTCAATAAAATCATGTCAGACTTTTATACCTGTTTACAAAATAACCAAATTCATAATGAGATAGCATAAACCATATTGCTTCCTCATATAATAACACAATAACCTGTGTTTCTAGTAGTTGAAATATACTTTGGAATATATTATTATGTAGTTTTAATGGTAAAAATATCATTTTGTAAAGGCTATGTAAAATGATGTAATTAAGGTAGCTTTAGGCTGGGCATGGTGCCTCACACCTGTAATCCTAGCCAGTCAGGAGGCTGAGATCTAGGGATCTCAGTTCAAAGCCAGCCCAGGCCATGTGACACTTATCTCCAATTAACCACCAAAAAAACAAGAAGTGGCTCTGTGACTTAAGGGGTAAGGCAGTAGCCTTGAGCTGAAGAGCCAGGGACAACACCCAGGCCCTGAGTTCAAGGCCCATGACCAATAGGGTAAGGGGAAGAAAGCTTTAGTTTGTATAAGAAGATAACATGTACAAAGGCACTGGGACAGTTATTATCAAAGTAAGAATAAAACAAGGCAAAACATTATGTCATTTCTCTGAAAATGAAGTCAACCTTACAAAAATGTCACTAACCTATTGTACCTTTAAGATATCTATATTTTCAAAATCATTTATTTTGGATTCAGCACTGTAATAAATTTTATAGTTAGGTCTCTAATGTACTGTGGATATAAGTAAAATTCTGGTCTACAATCCCGTGCCATGTCTTATTAACACATACTATACTGTTGGTAGTTATATTCTAATCTAAGTATGTTTGGCATTAAATTTGGTCAGTTTATATCTAAACAAGTAGTGAAAACTTGGAGGTTCCATCAAAAAGCAATCCAAATCTTCACAAAAATCAAGCAAAAACATCTGGAGAGAATTTAAAAATATTTCTGTTACTGAACCAGTCAAGAGTGGAGTAAATGTCTTGAAAAACTGCCTTTAAGTGTATAGAGAATCTTGTACTGACTCTTTGCTCTAAGGGAAACACCTTAGACTTAATTTAAAGCATGAGGATTTAGGTGAGATAAAAGGAGGAATTTATGAACAATGAGAGATGTTTAACACAAAGCTATATCATAAGTTCTCCTCTGCATACTTTAAGCCCAAAAGGCTTATGTAGCAAAGTGCTTAAAATAGTACATTTCTGTCCAAAGTGCCTGAATTTGAATTTACCTCTTACGCAACATGTCATTTTAGACACCTTATTTAAACTTCTCTTTTCCTCAGTAGTTTCCAGTTTCTTCATCTGTAGAAGTGAAATGGCAATTGAATTTCTGTGAATTCCACATACATGCAAAAGCCCTAGAGCCCACTCTGCTATCTCACATCAGCTGTGGATAAGATACTAAAGGATCCCAAGTTGAAAGTAATGTGGGGAGATTGCAAGATAGGAGATAGCAAAACCATGAGATGATAAAGCTGAACCCGAAATAGTTCATATTGTTGGAGAAACTTATGAACTAGCAGAGAAGGTTGTCACAGACATAGCTCCAAACCAGACTGGCAGAATCACTGTGGGCAATGCATGTGGGTTGTTGGATATCAGAAAGGACTGAATAATCAGATACCGAATATACAGAGCCATTCTAGGCACCACCACTGCGTTATCACGGAGTGGAAAGGGGAGGGGGTAGCAGAGTGTGGAGAGTGAATAATGGGACCTGCTTTACTCTATAGGTATGCCTTGAGATGTTACAACTTGTAAATTGCATTGACTTACTGGAGTAAGTTCACAGAAATTTGTTTTTGTGAGCATGTGCACACACACACACACACACACACACACACAAAAGAAGACATATATATATATATACATATACATAAATGGGGATTAGAAAAGAGGTAGTGCTTGATCTTATCTATATATTATCGATTCCCTTGAGCTTTATGAATCACCTCTAGCCTCTGCTTATTTCGAGAGACAACTCAAAATAGTGTTAATTAGGATATCTAATAGTAGGCACAGGTCTGACCTAGAAAATAACTATTGTGAAAATCAAGGTGCTTGAAGCAAAAAAAAAGAAAGAAAAATTAAAAATTAAGAAAAAACATTATTTCTTCTTTTCAATCCTCAAATACAAGTAAAATTAATACATCTTACTGATTTCTCAGTTTTATTTTTGTGAGTATATTTAAAAATAAGCATGCAATTGGCATCACATTGTTAAATGGAATTTAGTGTTAAATTGTTCTTAAAGACAAGCTTTGTTATTTGAAACTACAGCCAAAATAAACAAATGGTTTTAGAAATTCACCAATGTCTCTGTGGTTGGACGTTTAACAGCATTATAAGTGACAGCACTGTTTTTAAGATAGAGCATAAACCAGATCACCTTCAAACATGTTGGAAAGAACCGTAGCTAGTGAACTCTAATTTGTCACCTATGGAAAAACTATTTTCTAAGCACTCTACTGTGAAATTTGCTTACAGCAAGGAAAAAGCAAAGCAAAAATGATTTACAAAGTGAATAAGCCAAGGTACTTTTAATGTCCGTGCACTCTCAATGGCTAATACAAGGAGCCACCCAGTCACCTGGAATTAAGGGTGCTGTCTTACCTAATATATTCCCATACACTAAGAACCAAAACAAAAAAAGAGGAAAAGCTTGAGATTTCTCTTCACTCTCATCAATTCTTTTATCTTGGTCTTGAGCTCCTGCTCATCGAACTAGTTGCTTTGCATGGATAAGACATATAATGAGATATGATGCAAAATATACTTAACATTTAAGGAATATGTAGCACAGATACGTTGCATATGCAGAAGACTGGCGAAATATACTTGAAATGTGAATGCTAGCTGGTGCTCATTCCCTCCAACTCTTGCTTAAGCTTTCACAGATGCCAATAATTATCTTATATAATATAATGGACCTATACCACAAACTATTAATCATAGATCCTCATTCACCATCGTGATCCTGATCATCATCATCTTCTTCATCCAACAATAGAAAACAATCACATGCCTTTTGCCCACAATAAATTTCTTGATAAAATGTTTCTACAATTCAGATTTCTCTGTCAACATAAGGAATCATTTCTGAGATTTGAAAAAGAAGGAAGGCCTAAAACACTGACCCTTTTGTTTTCCATCCACACCCCCTGTGGGCAATAGGACAGTGCTCTCTGAAAAGGGGCATGTATACTTCTGTGTACAGACCACACCATTCATTAAATAGTAACAAAATATTAGGACTTCTACTATTCATGGTTTTAGTTTAGTTATAAGAAGGAATAAGGGAAACTCTGCTTATAATGCTGACGTTTTTAGTTAGTGGAGGCTTCTGTGTCCTATTCGGGAACAGTGTATAGGAACTCCAAGGCACAGTTTTTGTTGCAGAGGGTGAGGGCATCATTTTCACTTCTGTATTTATGATATATACACTGCATCCTGTTATATGGATGGGCCCATGAAATTATGGATCACAGGATCCAGATTTAATTACAGTAACCCTTATCAACAGCACTACGGCTTTAAAACAGTTTCATCAAGAGTTTCAAGAGCAACACTCGTAAGCTCTTTATGGGAACATGACATGAGGGCAGCTGAGCTCATTCTTCTAATAGGACAAGTGCTTCAGCCATGATATCGACTGGGCTCTCTGATGATCGACTCTGACAAAAAGCTGACAAAAACAAAGCAACATTATCAAACAAACGGTAACATAGAAACATATTTTGGTTGGATTCATGGGGCTTGAACTCTGGGCTGGGATGCTGCCCCTGAGCTCTTAAGCTCAAGGCTACCACTGTACCCTTGAGCCACAACCCCACTTCCCATTTTCTAGAGATTAATTGGAGATAAAAGTCTCCTGGCTTCTTAGTGCCTGGGCTGGCTCTGAGCCACAGTCTGCAGATCTCAGCCTCTTGAGTAGCTAGGATTAAAGGTGTCAGCCTGGCACAGATATTTTTTTTTTAAAGAACATGAATTTCATGTTTTAACAACATGGAAAAGGAAGAAAACTGAGCAAGTGTTGGGAATTAATTAAAATGTTAAAAAATTTCAAAATACTTTCCCTACATTCCCTAAACTAATGGAACCTATCAATTTTGTCCCTTTTGTTTGGTAAATTTCATCACAGTGAAGAGGGTACTTTAATTGTTGTTTGTTTGTTTGGACAGTACAAAGAATTTAACTGTACTTAGTAAGTGAAGTTTATGTGATTTGAGCACAGCCTTCACCCTCTTTATTTTTAGTTGGTTTTTATATAGGATCTCTCCATTTTGACCTGGGAAGTCCTGGGTTGTCATGATCCTATCATCAGCTTCCTTTATGTGATGAACATATATAGATCCACATAGACAGATATGCATACATACATGCACAAGCATACACATCAGCATATGTGCACATAAAAATTCACAGATATACACAGATGTACACACAGAGACATGTACACATGGAAGTAAAGGCACTGACTCATACATATATGTACACAAGCATACAGGCACTTGCATGAACACAAAGACAAAGCCACATAAACATGTTGATACACAAACACATATGTTATATAAATGCCCTATATACATATGCATGTGCACATAACCAGAGGCACATGCTTTCACATATGGGCCCACACTGACTTATGTACACAAATACACAGACATACACAAGCACACAAATGTATGCACAGTTGTGTAATTGTGTAACACACACATATATGACTGTAGCATTAGGATGGTTTGCTAAATGTTGCATTGAAAACTTCCAATTAAGTTTGTTATAAATCGAAATTCATTGTCTTAACACTTTGAAGAAAAAAATTAAGATGTTTATGCTTCTAATTAATATATTATATGATTTGACAAAACCCTTAATAGACTCTATAACTCAAAATTCTTGAAAATTACAAATGATCTCTTTTTGAAACAATAGACATAAATGTTTTACTAGAAAATTGATTAATTTTGTTATTGTCATAATAAAATATGGTATGCAAGTAGTATTCCTTCAATGTTTTAGCTAGATACTGCTTAAAAGCATAGATCACAAAACCTCAAAATCTCAATTGAGTGGCTATTAATGCCTGACATTACAAAAGTAATATCCCATGCTTATTTTACAGGAAAAAAAATCACTGTTAGGATCCCCTTGCAAATTATCCTGCTGCACACAGACAGACATCAGAATATTGGAATAAAAGGATGGTACTCTATAGAAGTTATTATGCCATTTTTTGGAAATCATGGTACCAGCGGAAAACATCTTTCTATGAAGCAGTCAGGGTGTTCCTCACAGCGTGGACCGAGCCTTTGTTTCCATCTTATCCCCTTTATGGTGTTATGCCAGATGGAAGTTCTTCCTAGCCAGTTTGAATGGCCAGAGACATCCTCCTCAAAATTCCAGTCCTTCAGAAAAATCAGGATTGACTCCTGACTTTCCGCCACAACCAAGAAAAGCCAACCATCAGCATTTGTAGAACTCTTCTTCAAATTATTTTAATTGGCAGTCAAGGTTTAAGCACCACTGTTCAGTGAAGCCATACTAGGTGAGTAAAATCTCCTGGGAGGTCATTAGCATGTGCAGAGTACTGGCTGAATATCCCTTCCATAAAGGAATTTTTAAGTCTTTGTTTCCAGTACTAGCAGCCAGCTAAGGCAGTTAATGGTAACTTCAGTCCTCTGAGGAATGAGTAGCACTTTCTAGTTCACAATGTTGCCCTGATCAGGGATTGCATAGTCAGTTTAAGTGATTAAGAATATATATATATATATACATATATATAATTTTTAGCTCTTTATAAATAGAAACTTCCACTTGGCATTAACACATTCGTCTTTTGTAAAGTCTTTGGAACACTTTCTTGAAAAGAAAATAAATTCTTTTTATTCTGCATTACGTTACTTGTTCAAAATATTGGGTGTTACAGGAAACCTATTTGTGAAACCTACACGTGTCAATATTATCTTTTGTATTGGTTGCTAGAGTGGCATAAGTTTCTCTTTCTACAAGGTGAAAGGGCTTTGCTAATTTGTTAGTCCTTTGGTAGTCTGATCATCAAAAGATATAAATGACTGTCAGGTTTTTAGTCCTCAGTCCCTCCCCACCCACAGGAAGGATAGAGAGAACACGCCCCAACCAGGATAAGCTGAGAAAGGAGAGGGCCAACTGACCACCTGAACCCAGCCCTCCCTCGCCAGGACAATAAGACCTGCTCAGGGAGACCCATAAACGAAGAAACTCGTTTATTGAGGAAGTACTTTCAGCTAATATAGGGTACAAGCACCTATCAGCGGAAAGGTGGGCGGGGGGGGGGGAAGTCCACATGTTTACTCTCACTATAGGTCTCAGCAGAGAGTGATAAAGCAATAACACATTCGTACCCAATGGTAATCAAGTCTCAGCAGAAAGAGATTCACAATACCTACAATATAGCTCAAAGTTAGGCATGGCGTTCATACATGACAGCTCATTTCTTTGTGTGGTTATCTTACTCAGTGATGTAGATTTATGGGCCAGCCTGACCCTGCTCTCGGCTACCAACAAATGACATTTAAGATTTTGAGAGCATGAAAATTATTTTTTCAACTTAATATAAGATAATTCCTTGAGTTATCAATTAGCCTGAAGAGAGGATGGAGGAGAAGCTTGATTCCAACCAAATCAGCATAGCTGATAAATATTTTGTAAACTACAATATTGCTTAGCTGTTCTTTTTTTCAATTTTCAGTGAATATTAGAGTTGTATAGTCCAGCAAATTAAAAAAAATCTTCCCTTGGGCATTTACTCTATGACTATAAAGAGTTTTATCCATATCACCCTCTGTAGCTGATGAAATGAATGCAGCTTTTCAACCATCTTTAAGCAAGAATATTCAGAGCTTTCACAGCTGCCCAGCCTCTCAAGAACTCACTAATCCTTTAATCTCCAGACACTTTTTTTCATAAAAGATTCACAAGCAAAACAAATGCAATATGGATCAAAAAAATTTAATCAGAATGCTTAAAATGCAATTATATTCATCAGGGTGTTCTGTTAGTCTGGGTATTAAATCTGGGCTTTATTCAATATCCTCCTTTTATTATAAAGCAATATTTTTCCACTCTGTAAACCATCTGATCCCTAGGCTAATGTCCTCTCTGCCTAAATATTAAAAAGAGAGAGAGAACTATGAAAAATGAGCTGGGGAAATATTCCATTTATTTCAATTGAGAACGTGGAAAGGAAGGCTTTCCCCAAATCCTGTCTCATAAGTGACCAAACGAGTTGACCACCTGGAATTCTGAAGTCAACACTTTCAAACAGTAGCTACAGGATCATTATGATGCTTTATGCATTAAAGGTCAAATCTATATCCATCCATATGGCTTGTTAACTGAGAAAAAATGTAGACATTTAGAACCTGAAAATAATAGGCGATTGTTACTAATTTAGCATTTGTAAAGCTTCTTGCTAATGTTTGTTTCTTGTTTCTTCAACATGAGCAGAGTAGCCTTACAAGTGAAGAGAAAAAAAAATTGTGTTTATATTTATCCAGTTCTCTCTTTCTGCTCTATTAGGATTCAATTGTAATGATAGCTTTGAAATAAAGAGCTATCCAGAAAAGCATGATTTGAAACAGTTGGGTGCTTTTTGCAGGTCTACACCCACTCAATAACATATTGGTTAGGGTCTTGGAAGACATATAGAAGTGAAGTGAATCAGTAGAGGCAGTTCAGACATTTTCCACTATGCCTTCAGTGGAGTACCAGGAGTTTCAGATGCTCTTAGAACTTAAGCTGCAATTAATATTTAAGCAATTGTTTGTAAAATTCATAAATGGCCCAATTACGTACTAAGCCAGTCTGCCCAATATTTCTTTCTCCCAAAATGAGATTTGGCTTATGAAAAACAAAACAAAACTTTTTTTTTCCATTCCAATTTGTCCACATTAATTGTAAACAGAAGCAACTGATCTATGGAACAACATATTGTGATACTCCTTCAGTGATTATTGAAACTATGGTACAATACATCACATGTGATCAATTCAGTTGTTCCTGTTACACTGCCGACTTAGCCCCTGCAATAACTTAAGAAGATGCAAAGATTCAAGTGCCTCATGCAGATCTGCTTGAACATTCTTTTCCTTTGTACCAGGCTCAAATTCAAGTTACTGAATTTCAACAAACATTATGAGGTTCAGTATTTAATGTAACCTTCTTTCACTCAAGCTCCATTTCCTAATTTAGGCAAGTATCTTTATAACACTAACTCAAATTACTGATGAAAGAACTAAAAAGTGGAGAATTTGCATGCCTTCAGTAAGGACTTGGGGAAAATAAAGCAAACAGGGCTTCACTTAAATTCTGCACTAGTTTCAGATCCCAAGATCTTAGCCTCCAAACTAATTTTGACTCCCAAATTCAGCTTACATCACAAATTAAGTTTCAATTTACACTCTTTGGCCCAAGGTATTTTGAAGCATGCCCAAGGTATTTTTGAAACATTGTCTCCCTGATATTAGTCTTGATAAATAAAAAAAAAAACTTGGGGAATTTGAATGTAGCTACAATAGACTCATTTCTGGGTACAGCAAATGTACCCCACTTCCAGTGCCACAGTGGTCAGACTCTGTCCTGGATGACATACTATGAAATACATTAGAAAGTTTGTGGGTGGTATATTTGTAACAAAATTTCTCTCTAATATGGGGTCAGACCCTTGTTTCATGACATGAGCTTAAATTTAGTCTAGTGAAATAAGATGCAAACCTTGTAGATTTTAGGTTTTATGGACTATCTTCTTAATAGAAGCTGTCAATTTCTCAAGTCTGTAATTTGTCTTGACCACTTGACTTAACGTCTGCTTCTTTGGGGTATTTGGGAGTAATTAGGGAGCATCCAGAAATTTCTGTCCTTGTGTAACATTGCCCTTTGAAAGTTGGGTCATTAATAAATGGAAAAGAGATTGATCTCAAGGCCTGCTCAAATAAGTCAGTCTTGCAGCACTCTGAATATGAATGTGTCTCTTTGATCCATCCTATTATTACGCAGAGGTAAAAGGGAAGACTCCAGTGGATTCAGGATTAGACACCTGAAACTCATGCACTGGTGTATTCTCCGAAGTCTTCCTTTAGATTTCAATTATGTGGGGCAGTAGTTCATGAATAACAATTAGAATCTTATCAAAGTAAAATAGTAACTTATCAGGTACCTACTTAGTGAACCTGATATTTGTCATACTTTAGTCTTTATAATATATAAGCTTAACTTCAATGATGTATGTCTTTGAGGATGTGTTTTTATTAAAAGGTAATAGCTAAATTTTCTACATAAATGCATGATTCTCACACTTATCTCTTTCTAAAATTTCTACTAATTCCCAAGCTAAGGGAAATTGATGGTGGGTATGTAAAGAGTGGAAACATATTTTTGTGGGTGTGTCTATAAGAATATGGAAGGCAGAGCTTTAGCCTATAAATACCAGCATGAGAAAATTTGAAACTGGATAGTTTTGCTTTAAATACATACAGAGATATAGATGTGCTTTAAATATACATATTATTTATCACACACTCTGGAGCAATCACTGCCATGAATGTAACACTAGGAAAACACATGGAAATATTTTAAGCAAACTGAGACATATCTCCTCCATATTTATACAGTGCTCCACGAGAAATTGCACTATCATTTTTCTGTGATTTCAAGTTTGTGAGACGATTCTATGTCTTCAGTACTATTGATTGAAGCAATTGCAAACAAATAGTGAAAGATTTACTTGCTAAATAATAATATTCTTATCCATTGTTTCAGGATCAAACTTGATATTTATCCTGAGCAAGATTTTTTCAAAGGGCATATGGTATAAGCAATTACCTATTTTGTATATCCCTTTCAATGAAGCAATCTTATTCAAAATTACTTTGCAATTTTTTAAATGTGGAAAATCTAGTAATTATTTTTATGTTGTTTAAATAAAAATATTTTATTTGATGCCAGGGGTTTGGCCTAGTAGTAGAATGAATGCTTGCCTAGTATGCATGAAGATCTGGGTTCGATTCCTTTGTAACATATACATAGAAAAAAGCCAGAAGTGGTGCTATAGCTCAAGTGGTAGAGCAATAGCCTTAAGTAAAAAGTCTCCAGCGACAGTGCCCAGGCCCTGAGTTCAAGCCCAGGACTAGCAAAAAAAAATCATTTTACTTCTTAAGCATATAGCCACAAAGTGACATTTTTCCTAAGATCATCTATATCAGTATTTCAAAGAATAGAATCAATAATTGAAGATCCTTTAGCACACTGTTTTATCCTGCTGTGCTACACTCTTAAATCATGTATAGATTTTAGCACATATTACCAAGAGGCTAATACAATATTATCAAGTGTCATTTTTTTAAATTTTAAACAACTTCCTTTGGCAATCAAGAATTAGGAATTATATTTCAGTCTCTCCAGTTAAAAGAAAAAGCAGGATAGTCAATAAAACTAAAACTCTAAAAGTTTTTCTATAGAGAATTCTTTTAATGTGTGTGTGTGTGTGTGTGTGTGCATGTAATATATTAATCCTGAATTTTTGCTGCTACGAAATGATCTCATTCTAGGCCAATCTCACAGAAAACTACAAAAAGCATCTGCACAATACATTTTTATAGGGTATAGCTTCTTGATAGAACAATTTAAAACTTCTCTCTCCTCCAATTTCTTTCTTTAATATTTTTATTGTAATTAATAAAAGGGTTACATGATATTTGCCAGATAGAAGGTGCATTAATTCACATGTCTTGGTCCCCATTTCCCTCCCCCCATACCCCCATCTTGGTTTTAACCCCTTCCCTATCCAATTTCAAGTAACCAAATACAAATATATCCAATATATCAGATAACAAAGTGAAATACTGTAACAATATGAAATAACCAAGGAACAGCAAAAGAGATGAGAGATAACATAGTACATTAAGGACAACAATCATTCATTATATGGCTTTTATTTCAATTCCTAGAGGTCCTTTCAATTAGCTTCATACTATATGGCCTCATGTATCAAGGTTTTGCTCTATTGCAAATCTCTGTTAGTAGAGCCCAAGGTTTCTACTGATTATGATAACTGAGGGAAACCATTGAGACTAAGTTCCTTTGAGTCTGGCTTTCTTCACTTAATATGATTTTTTCTAAGTCTTTCCATTTCCTAACAAATGGTGCGATGTCGTTTTTTTCTGACAGAAGCATAGAATTTCATTGTGTACAAATACCACATCTTGTTGATCTTTTTTTATTATTATTATTTTTGCCAGTCCTGTGGCTTGAGCTCAGGAACTGAGTACTGTTCTTGGGCTTTCTCAAAGCTAGAGCTCTACCACTTTAAGCAGCCATCTACATTTTAATCAAACAGTTAAAAGGAAATCCAAAAAGCTAATGCAGAAGGAAGACAAAGAATAACAAGTGCATAAAATTACAGATGTTCTTGAAAACAAAGTAGAATATCTTTTTAAATAAATTCTTTTGATGCAGTTGATCTACCCATAATGGTTTCATTTAGGCAAAATCCACAGCAAAGTTGCCATGAGATTAAAGGTCAGTATTTTACATAACATGACCAATAGCTCAAGAGGCAAATGATTACATGAAAAGGATCATTTGAAATGCCTAAAGTCTCTATAGTACTAGAGAAAATGCATGCATATGGCACTGTAAGATGAAAGTCCATGGGTAAGATATTCATGACAGTAAGTGCCGACCATCTACTGAAGAAAATGATACCTTGTCAGGATCTGAGCAGGTGCTATCAGTGGAAGCCATGATTAATGTAAGTGTGGTGTTATTTCTGTAATTTGTGGACACACATATGATTTTTCAATGCAATGTACACTTACTAATGCTCTCTTACTAACCCCTCTCCCAAAAAAGTTTAGATTACACCCCCTCTATAGTTCTTAGAGGAATATGTCTAAAGAGGCCTTGGGAGAGATGGAGAGAAGGGGGAGGGAGAGGGAGAAAGAAAGAAGAGGAAAGGTGGAAGGGAGGAGGGAGATGGAGAGGGAGAAAGTGACATACAGATATACCTATCCTAGGCAATAAGTATGAGCTGGTACTCACTCCAGTGATCTCACACCTTATTCTTGCATGGCCAGTGTTACTGCTTTTTGCTTTTATATGAATACATACAATTAAATGTAGCCAAATCATTTACTGAAATGCAAATTATTAAATTAAAAGTCAAAGAGAAATTTTGGAAATGAATCTGAAACTCTGCTAAGAGTTTAATCTGGGCTAGCCGATTTTGGTATAAATTTACAAAGAGCTGCTATGGAGTTCAATGAAGAAAATAAAAGATAGTGAGAATCTAACACTTTGCCAAACAAGATTTTGAGCTGGAAACTATAATAAAATAATGTCTCTCACTAAGATTGGGTATGCTGAATGGTTTTGCATTGTCATTCTCAATGTATTTTCTTTCTCTCTTTCCAGTCCTGGGGCTTGAACTCAGCACCTGGACACTGTCCTTGGATACTTTTTACTCAGGGCTAGCTCTTGCCACTTGAGCCACACACCACTTTCACCGTTTCTGTGTATGTGATACTGAGGAATCAAAACTAGGGCTAGGTGCATGCTAGGCGAGAACTGTACAACTAGGCTATACTCCTGGTCCCTCATAACATACTGTCAAATACAAGGGGTTGCTGTGAATTTTGGAATCTTTGCAAGTATATTATTGAAATGAGTTCAATTGTGGTCATCAAAACTGGAAATAAGCTATGATAAAGTGTATTAAACAGTCAATGCTCAACAAATAACACCTCATGATTGTTACCCAAATTCTAATGTGGGTTCCCTTTGTAATTTTGGTCCCTAGAAAGTTCGTTGATAAAGACAGTTCACAAATACAGAGTGACAGCAAAACTTACAGCCCTTTTCAAATCACAAATATATTTAGACCAATCATTTAAGGAACACTTTATGAAGACTGTATAATGCATTTTATATTGTATAAACTTAGATGATAAAATTATTCAGGTAAATGTCTATTTTGTAAAAACCATGCTATGTTTACCTAGGTTTACTATTATAACTGCACAAAGAATATTTTAAATTGAGTACAAAGTATACAACTTTGAGGTGTGGCACAGATGGTAGAATGCTAGGTTTAGGAACAGAAGAACAGAGCCCAGGACCTGAGTTCAAATCCTCAGGAAAGAGCAGCAAAAAAAAAATCTTAAGGAAAGGAGAAAAATCTGTTTTTTCATAAATAATAAAAGTATACTACAACTAAATGATATTGTACATAAGGAGACATTTCATTTTGCTGATTGGAGTTTGACTCATTTGTAATTTTTAATTAACCCAATTATTTTCTAATAGTTCAACTTAATTCTGATTAACTTCTAACTAATAGGTCATGAAAAGAATGTTAGAAAAATATTCCCTTGTAAATTGATGAGATTTTTGTTGTTGCTTTGTTGTTCTTTATTGTTTTTATTAAGTTTCAAAAAAACTAATAAAACAAGCTTACTCTTGTCAGTTTTTAGATTAAAAGCAGATTGCTCCTTTTATGTGATAACGGAGTTGAAATGGGATGGAGTCACCTCAATTATCATTATCCCTGGGTTTCATTGTGCTTTACCCATCCAGGAGAAACAGTCACCTTGCCTCATAGCTTGCAAGAAATTCATACATGTAAGACTATAATCTTCTGCATTTTGTCTCTTTGATAGCACCATTAAAGATTACTGACAACAAATATTGTATTTATTTTATAGAAATAATTGGTGATATAGAATTGATAAAGACATAATTATTAGAGTCAAGGCAATTCATGTTTTACATTTAAAAAATTAGAAATTCACTTTTATTTACATACAACTACTATGGTGTTAAGGTCCATCATAATAATAGTCATTGTCATCTCCTCCTCCTCCTCCTCCCCCTCCTCCTCCTCCTCCTCCCTTCTTCCTCTTCCCTCTTCCCCTCCTCCTCCTCTTTCTCTTCCTCCTCTTCTTCCTTCTCTCTCTTCTTCACAGGTCCTGGAGCTTCAACTCAGCCTAAGCACTGGACTTTCTGTCCTGGCTGGTTTAAAACCAACATCCTCAGATCCCAGCCTCCTAATTATCTAGGATTACAGGCCTAAGCCACCTCTACCCAGTTTTGATTTGTTTTCATAACATTTTTCACTTCCCAAAGTTGAACTACGCACAAAAGCATGCATGTTTTGTATAGTCACCATATTTTATATGTTGAATACAGGGGGTCAGAAATCATTGTATTATATACAATGCAAACAGACATGTAGGAGGAAATATTCTAAAAACATGTTACTGTTTGTATAGATTTTTCATGGAGCATGTAAATATTCAAATTGAATCTTCTTTGAATACAGGATATAAATTAGCCATCTGTAAGTTTCACATGTAGAGATCATTCCACCTCATTGACAACCCACACTATGTCTGTGTATGTGTGCATGTGCAGGCACAAATGTGTGTGTATATGTTTTTGTGTGTATGTGGCTGTCTACGTGTCATTACACCCTAATGACACAAACAGAGTTCTAAAAAGAAACTGAATGGGATAGAAACAAGTCTTGAGTCATCTTTAAAGAATTAAAAATAGGTACAAGAAATATTGAAGGGAATGTGTCACTATAGAAGAGACAAGCCTTAGATTTTGAGACACAAGGAATATGCAATAAAATAAACAATTTTATGATAGAATGTGTGTGTGCATGTGTGTGTGTGTGTGTGTGTGTGTGTGTGTGTGTGTGTGTAATAGCTGAATACTAAGAAACCTGTAATCTGAAACAGAAAACATGTGCTTCTCATAGGGATATAAAAAGAAACATTTATTACTACTGATGTCAAAGGCTTTCCTTTTCTTCTCATTTAAGTCACTGGAAATGATGTTTTGGGGATAAATGCTATTCCATTCTTACCTTAAGTGTTTGCATTTACTTAAGGTGTACCAGTCTGAATAAAACATCATGGCATAACAAAAACAATTCAGAAAGACTTAGCTGAAGAAGTTGTAGCCACCACTTTCACACCGGGCAATTGGCAGGACCTGTGATAATTTGGCAGTAACTCAGAAAACTGGACACAGAAAACACCAAACTTTACATGTGTTGATGCACTCAAAGTGAACTCAACCTATACATTTAGATGACACATGTCTTTGTTTTGGGGCTTACAGGAGTGGATAGTCTAAGTGAGAAAATTTAAAAATTATATATATATATATGTATTATTTTCATGGAATTTTACTTTGGTAAAATTCTGAAGATGTTTCATTTTCTAGGAATCATACTTCAGGGTCTTGAGCAATAGCTAATGAAGGCCTCACAGTTTAATATATTTAAATTGTTGGGCCGGGAGTTTGCTCTAGTGGTAGATTATTTTCCTCGCATGCACAAAGACCCAGCTTTGATTTTCCTTGGTACCACAATATAGAAAAAAAGCTGGAAGTGGTCCTGAAACTCAAATGGTAGAGCTCTAGCCTTGAGAAATTCCAAGCAAAGTGCTCAGGCCCTGAGCTCAAGCCCAGGACTGGCAAAAAATATATATTTAAATTGTTTAAACAGAAATCCCCACATCATTATATTAAAAATCTGCATCACAAAATCCATGTGGGCCTAATTTTTATCCTTCAGATTACCCAGCTGCATTTTCCAATGTGTTCATTTATTTTAACATACTATTTTATTGTTTACTTAACATATTCTTTTCCTTATCAATAGTTTTTTGATAAGTATATATCCATTTTCCTTTCTCGCTCAACTCTTCAACATGTAGTGGTAACTCACTAAATATTTATGCTTGGAAAGTTAAAATATTTAGGATCAAAAAGATTCTGAAAATTATGGGGAGAAAATAAAAGATAAAAGGTGCAAAAGGCATTTTGCACCTATATTATACACAGTTTAGTTTTTTGTTTCTTTTTCAATAATCAGAATTACATAAATGTGCTAATGACAACCTTTTAAGAAGAAGTTATTTTCAGTAGATTGAAATTGAAGAGGAGAAACAATAAAAATAGAGAGTAAACTGATACAATAGTTCTACATTTATCCTTCACTATTTTAAGGGACAAAAAAATATACCAAACAGAAAATAGTAAGCATGAAACATTACTAAACATGAAAAGAGGAAAATTGATCTCTAATTGTATTGATAGTTTGATTCTAAGTACAAAAATTACGGTAGCAATACAAGCAAGTGAATTTTTCCCACATATTTAATTCATACTATTTAAAATTTCAATTTTATTTTGAACATTTTGCTATACATGATAACTGGTCAAATTATCCATTACATGCATGTGATTAGATAGCCTTTTCAATAAGTAATCATTGGGAAATTATTGTTTTTAAGTATAAAGTAGATACTCTAAATGTTTTCTGTTTGTATAGTAAGAGACCAAGGAAGAAATTCCCTACAGATGTTAAGCTTTTTCCTATTTCTTTTACCTACAAGAAAGTTTGAAGCAAAGGGTGTTTGAAATTTAAATAACCACATCTTTTCCTCAATGTTTTCTCAAATAATTCAAAGTAAAGCATATTTGTTTGCTTGTTCTTTTTTAGTTTCTTTTTAAAATTTTATTTTGGGGCGGGAGATTTGTCCTAGTGGTAGAGTGCTTTCCTAGCATGCAAGAAGACCCAAGTTCAATTCCTCAGAACCATATCCATAGAAAAAAGTTGGAAGTAGTGCTGTGGCTCAAGGGTAGAGCAGACTCCAGCTTTGGGAAAAGTCCAAGGACAGTGCTCAGGCCCTGAGTTCAAGCACCACAATTGGCAAAACAAAATTTATTTCATTGTTGGGGTTATGTAAAGATAGGTTACAGTTATTCATCAGGTAGTGGGTATACTACTTCTTGAACATTGTTACTCCTTTCCATGTTTTTCTCCCACTTTCCCTCCCCCCCCACTCCCTTCCACTTATCTAGTTTTTCCCTTACCTTCCTTTTATCAAATATACCTATCTATATAGATATATACATAGATGTATATATCTATATATACAATATACCAGGTACCACATTAGTAAATGCATTTGTTCTGAATATTTCTCTATTTTTATTCCAAAAAACCCAGGAAAAAGGTCTGTCCTGATTAAAGGGATGATTGGTTCAAACTCATCTTTGAATTGATATAACCTTACTTACCTGCCAAATTCTTCCTACTTTGTTGAGATCTAAAAGAAGGCTCTTGATGATTGGGTAAATGCCAAGGAATGGAATTGCTGGGTCATAGCGAAGCTCTATGTTTAGTCTTTTGAGGAACTGCCATACTGCTTTCCATAGTGGTTGAACGAGTTTGCACTCCCACCAACAGTGTAGTAGTGATCCCTCCTGGCCACATCCCCTCCAGTATCTGTTGTTATTAATTTTCTTGATCTTGGCCATTCTAACTGGAGTGAGGTGGAATCTTAGAGTTGTTTTGATTTGCATTTCTTTTATGACCAGAGATGTTGAGCATTTCTTCATGTGTCTATAGGCCATTTTTGTTTCTTCTTCAGAGAAGACTCTCTTTAAGTCTTTGGCCCATCTTTTAATGGGATGGTTGTTACTTTGGAGATTAGTTTTGGATTGATTCAATTTTTTGAGCTGTTGATATATTTTAGATATGAGGCCTTTGTCTGTTGTATGGTTGGTGAAGATCTTCTCCCACTCTGCCACCAGCACAACAATGTTCATTGCAGCACTATTTACCATAGCAAAGATGTGGAACCGACCTAGATGTCCCTCAGTTGATGAGTGGATCAACAAGATGTGGTATTTGTACACAATAGAATTCTATGCTGCTGTCAGAAAGAATGACATTGCCCCATTTGTTAGGAAATGGAAAGACTTAGAAAAAATCATATTAAGTGAAGTAAGCCAGACTCAAATGAACATAGGCTCAATGATTTCCCTCATTTGCAAAATCAGTAGAAACCTTGGGCTCTCCTAGCAGAGATTTGCAATAAAGCAAAACCTTGATACAAAAGGCCATATAGTAGGATGCTAAATGAAAGGATCTCTAGGATATAGAAACATAAGCCATATCATGAATGATTGTTGTTCTAAGGTACTATGTTATCTCTCATCTCTTTTGCTGTCCCTTGGTTATCTCATATTGTTACAGTATCTAACTTTGTTACCTGATATATCAGATATATTTGTATTTGGTTATTTGAAATTGGATAGGGAACGGAGGAAAACAAAGATGAGGGGTGGGGGTGGGGGGAGGGAAATGGGGACCAAGACATGTGAAAGGGTATCAATGTATGGGAATTAATGCACCATCTATCTGGCAAATATCATGTAACCCTTCTATTAATTACAATAAAATATATGAAAAAAATAAAAGAAGGCTCTTGTTTAAAAATACTCATATGATAAACTGTTGACAATAATTTTATCTATTTCCAGCAAAGCCTAGATACATAAGGCCATATATTATGAAGCTAATTGAAAGGACCCCCAGGATATTGAAACAAAAGCCATATAATGAATGATGGTTGTCCTTAATGTACTATGTTATCTCTCATCTCTTTTGCTGTCCCTTGGTTATATCATATTGTTACAGTATCTCACTTTGTTATCTGATATACTAGATATATTTGTATTTGGTTATTTGAAATTGGATAGAGAAGGGGGGAAAACCAAGATGATGGGTGGGGGGGAGGGTAATCGGGACCAAGACATGTGAAAGGGTATCAATGTATGTGAATTAATGCACCTTCTATCTGGCAAATATAATGTAACCCTTTTATTAGTTATAATAAAATATTTAAAAATAATAATTTTATCTATTTCCTTGGAAAATATAATTTCACTTAACAATTAAGGGCATGTGTGGGGCTAGGAGAACGGGGGGGGGGTGACAATGCTCAAGATGCATTGTACTCATAAACTGACATGCTGAATTGAAATCCCTGCATACAACTACTTCACTATGATAAAAAGTTATAACCAAAGTGGAATGTTGTCAACAAAACTATTTGCTGAAGTAAATGAGAAAATCTACCTAGACTAACAGGTAGATGTTGCAATTTAGCAGAAGAGAAAATCTCCAATAATGACAAGCAGTCTATTTCTGATGAATCAGATATCGGTTACACACAATAAGCATATCATTCCCTCAAATATAACATACCATATTTTTTTCTCATTTCAAGCGCGTTATAACTCAGATCACAAATCAAGTGACTCCTATTTCCAGTCAATTCAACCAATGTTTTCAGTTTTATCTTTAAAATGTATTTTAAATTAGTCACAGTATTTACATCTCCACTGATATTATATAGCCTGGTAAAAGTATTTGAGAACCTCTTAACTGTTAAAAATGTAAAATAAGTACCAGTAGGCTCCCCCTTTAAGTTTTATGATTGCTTCCTCTTGTAATTAGAATTAAATACAAATTCATACTGTGACATAAGAAATATTTTAAGATCTTGCTACTGGGTTACATTGTGAACTTATCTCCTGCCTTTCTTTCTTTTGTTTATTATTCTTTGGGCTGTTTTTTTTCTTTTTTTCCTGATCATTACTAGCTTATTCCTGCCTAAGAACATCTGTGCAATGCCTACCTCAATAAATTTTTTATGAAATCTAGCACCAGAAACTCAAGATGTCATGCCTGAAGACTCCTAAATTGTTTCGTCAGAGCTTTATAATACTGTATTACTATAGAGGAACAACCATAAAGCCTTCAGAGAAATTGTTATAGAAAGGCAATCAAAATAAAGTTTCTTAATAATGGAGACATTTCTCAGAACAGTTTTAAATGTGAAGACTATAGTTTGCCTTAAAATAGAATAACTTATGAATCAAATGAATAGATTTTACAGATATTATGAGATTTCTGAGTTAAAGAACACTAATGGATTCTGTGACTAAGCTTAATCACAATGTTTGTCATTTCAAAAAACTCAACTATTTGTTAGCAAAAGTAAGTACAAATTTAAAATCATATCAAAACGCTTATAATAGGTCAAACAAAGCAATAACCTAAAATTGCCTAATTAAGCATATTTTGCCTCCTAATTATTCAAAAATTTCAGTTTGGTCTGAGGAATTCTAGTTAAACTATTAAAGAATGTGCAATATATAAAATGGTAACTCATTCTACATATAGATTTATGGATTTATATATTGTTCTTGATATGGATAGAGAATCAAAACTATAGTGTTATTTTATCAACCCTTCACACTATTCTTAAGGGTTCCATTCAGCTATATAAAAATAATAATCTGAAAAAAAAATAATCTGGCAGAAAATTGGTAAACGGAACTGAAACATATTTTCTCTAGTGAAAGCAGCTTATAATTGCAAGAATGGAATGCTTCTGCAATTGCAAAGTTCTATTCAGGGAAAAACTTCAAACAATTTTAACACACATACATTCATCATCAAGCACATTATATATATATATATATATAAACACACATATATACACACACATATATAGATACTCGTTGAACTCACAGCCTGGGTGTTACTGCTAATTTTTGTTTGTTTTATCTTGTTTCTCCTTAAGGTTGGTGCTCCATTACTTGAGCTACAGCTCCACATTTGGCTTAATTATTTTTTAACATGGGAAGGGGTAACAATGGTCAAGAAGTAATATACCGAGTACCTGATGAATGTAACTGTAACCCCACTGTATATCACCCAGCAATAAAAAAATGAATAGAATAAAAATGAATAAAGATTTAATAATTTTTCTTTAGTAGCTAATTGGTGATTGAAGTTTAGTGTACTTTCCTGCCTGGGTTGCCTTTGAGCCCTGATTGTCAGATCTTAACTTCCCAAGTAGCTAGGATTACATAAGGGAGCCATGGCTGGGTGTGGTGACTCACACCTATAATCCCAGCTACTCAGGAGGCTGAGATCTGAGGATCAAGGTTCAAAGCCAGCTAGGGCACAAAAGGACCTGAGACTCTTATCTCCAATTAACCTTCAGAAAATAGGAAGTGGGGCTTGGTTCAAGGATAGGACCATAGCCTTGAGTTGAAGAGGCTGAGTGCCCAGGCTGAGTTCAAGCCCCATGATCCACCAAAAAAAAAAAGGGGGAGCCACAACACTCCACCTCAAAATTATAAATTTAAATAGCACAATTATGAAAAACATAGCATAAAAATAAAAAAACATAGCCATGCTTATCATAATTATATGATTATATGTACTGTGTCTACTCATGCTTCACAATACTTTATCAAACCAGCCAGTAGACTAAAATCATGGTGGAATGACTTTAAAACCAGGTTTGTTATTATATTAATAATAAATATTTATATTAAGATCACATTTCTCTAGCTTATACACCAGGCATGCTCCATCCACCATACAGTTAAAACAAAACAAAACAAACAAAAACAACCCTGCTTTGCTTTGGAAATGATTAACAATCTTTGCTTTTTCTTTGAAAATAAAGCAGTGTTTATAACTATAATTTTAAAAGCAACTGATTAGGAAAGAAATAAAGCCATATTATTCAAAGTTCTGACACTGAAAACTATATTCTGGAAGCTTTAACTCAGCAGCTCTTTCTTTTATCAACATTCATTCCTGAGTGTTATAAGTCACATTTTCCAAACAGGAGAGGGCCTTGTGAGTTGAGAGAGGAGTGGAATATGGCTTTCTTTAAAGCAGAGAATTAACCATGAAAAGCAAATGGAAAATAGAGAGGAAGATAAATGCTATCGAGGAGGTGAGAAATCTTAATATCACATCAAATTTATATTTGAATGAGTAAAATTATATCAATGAAATTCTGCTCACCTTAAGTTTATTTTTATTTTTTTAATTTTGGGGGCACTTCAATATTCTTGTTATAAGTGGATAGTACCCAACATAGTTTTATCTACCAGTCTTCATTTATGTCTGAAACTCCAGTGAGAATCATAAGCATCTGTTACTAGCTTAAATGCTAGACCAGAGATAGGCCATATTGAGTATGTCAAGTGTAAATGAGAAATGAGGAATTATCTTTGAAATTCAAGAAGGAACATTTATATGTTTATTTCTATTGTTTGTGTATGTCCTGATAGCTATAATGTATTTTTTAACGTAAGTCTCAGTGTATTCCCATTTGATACTCTATGTTCTATTGAATTCTTTTGTATATACATTGAATAACTGAATGCATGTTCAAAATGATTATTTGTCTGTCATGCTTCATGTACTTTCCACTCACAGTATCTCTCTCAATTTTTCGACTCAATTTTTCACCGCTTTCTGAAATAATACCTCTAGCTTATAACCTTCACCGTAGCTAAATCTTGATTTTCTTCACCTCTCAGCAGGCCTATTATGGCAGTCTCCAATTTTGATGTTTGCTGTGATCCTCCCCCCACCAAAAAAAGACCTAAGCATCATTATGTTGCTCTTAACATAAAAGTATTTGGTTCACTTAGCATTTTGACAACATCAAAAATCCTCCATGCAGCATAGAAGCCCTTTCAAATCTTGTCACCCCAACTCTTCAGTTTTAGCCACCACTTTGTATGAATCCCATGATCCAATCACATTGAATGGCTTCCATTCCTGCCCAAACTCACAGCATTCTCAGGAGACACAGTGTAGCATATTGGTTAGGATTCCAAAGCCCGAGGCAATTTAAGCTTAGAACTGTTGTTGATGTAAGTGTGGCTATTATGATAAGGTGGCTGATCCTTTAAGCAGTCACTGTTTCTCCCCAAGCCTGCCTGACCTGCCTTCCTCTTATACCATGACATGAGTATCCCTCATATCATGGCATTTACAAACTCCCTAGTTCTTACTTTGTAACAATGTTTGGATCTTTATTATAGCATTTTGCCACATACAAGAATTATAGCCTGTTATATGGCTTTTGTTTCTATATCCTGGAGGTCCTTACATTTAGTGTCATACTATGTGGCCTTAAGTATCTACATTTTGTTCTATTGTGAATCTCTGCTAGGAAAGCCCAAGGTTTCTACTGATTATGACAAATGAGGGAAACCATTGAGCCTATGTTCCTTTTTTTGATTATTTCATATATGCTTAATTTGTTATTTGAAATAGGAGAGGGAAGGGGGGAAATCAAGTTGTGCCGGTGGAGGGGGGAGGGAAATAGGGACCATGACATGAGAAAGGGTATCAATATTTGTAAAGTAATGCACCTTCTATCTGGTGAATATAATGTAACCCTTCAATTAATTACAATAAAGATATATGAAAAAAAAGAGAATTATAGCCTGTTGACATTCTATCTAATACTACTACAATAGTGAGTTATTGGAGGGCAGAGGCTGATATGTTATTTTAATAAGAATAGTTACCAATCATATTGCACGGTATAAAGGAGTGTTTTTGAGAAATATCTATTGAACTAACATAGCCATATTAACCCAAATCCTTCAAAAATTAGCAACACCCTTGAGTTATCAAAAGACATATATGTCCTCTTCATAGAATAATAGCTGCCAACAGTTAATGAATTTGAATGAAAGAAATGGATTGTTTATACAGTACTCTTTACCATACCTTTATCATACCCTTTAC
Source organism: Megascapheus bottae (assembly GCF_031878675.1). Taxonomy (NCBI): domain Eukaryota; kingdom Metazoa; phylum Chordata; class Mammalia; order Rodentia; family Geomyidae; genus Megascapheus; species Megascapheus bottae. The sequence continues at coordinate 19,100,418 of NC_143529.1, forward strand.
CAAAATGAATACATTTACCTCAAAAGAAAATGCTACTGATAGGTCACTCAGGTTTTGCTGAGAGAAGAAAAATGTCACGGCCACATTTATGCTTCTGGACTAAATCTATCCATACAAAATGGCATTCTCTAGCTATAGTTAGAGAATATATCAAATCTTATATTTTAAGCCTATTTTCTTTCATAAACATGAATAGAGATATCTATTACAAAAATGGTTTAAAATTCATTGTGAAGAAGTAACATAGAAGTGGATGTAACTTCAAGTAATAGCTTTGTCTATGCTATTATTCTTTTTATATTATTTTTATTGTAATTAATAGAAGGGTTACATTATATCCACCAGATAGAAGGTGCATAACTTCACAACACTGACACCCTTTCTCATGTCATGGTCCCCATTTTCCTCCCCCCATCCCTGCCCTCATCTTGTTTTCCCCCTTCCCTATCCTATTTCAAATAACCAGATAAACATATATACAATATATCACATAACAAGGTAAAATGTGGTAACAATATGAGATAACCAAGGGACAGCAAAAGAGATGAGAAATATCATAGTACATTAAGGACAACTATCACTCATTATATGGCTTTTGTTTCTATATACTGGATGTCTTTTCATTTAGCATCATCGTATATGGCCTTATATACATATCTCGGTTTTACTCTGTTATAAATCTCTGCTAGGAGAGCCCAGTGTTTCTATTGATTATGGCAAGTGAGGGAAACCATTGAGCCTATGTTCCTTTGAATCTGACTTACTTCACTTAATATGATTTTTTCTAAGTCTTTCCATTTCCTTACAAATGGGGTGATGTCATTCTTTCTGACAGACTATGCTATTGTTCTTAAACCTAGTAGTAAATCTAGTATATACAGACTCATGCCATCCAATTAGTTCAATGCAGTAGATATGTATACAGAAAGAAACACCTGGGTGAAAGAATGAATGAATGAGAGCAGATATCCAGAAAGGAAGAAGTAATTGAACAACACAGAGGATACAAGAAGTTCTTTTTTTCATATATTTTATTGTAATTAATTGAAGAGCTACATTATATTCACCAGATAGAAGGTGCATTACTTCACAAACATTGATACCCTTTCTCATGTCTTGGTCCCCATTTCTATCCCCCAACCCCTGCCCCTCATCTTGTTTTTCCCCTTCCCTATCCTATTTCAAATAACCAGAGAAACACATCCACAATATATCAGATACCAAGGCAAAATACTGTAACAATATATGATAACCAAGGGACAGCAAAAGAGATGAGAGATAACATAGGACATTAAGGACAATAGTAATCTATTATATGGCTTTTGTTTCTATATCCTGGAGGTCCTTCTTATGCAAAGGAAAGTCAGATTAAAAAAGCACATATTTTATTATTATGCTTTGCAAAGGAGTCATGCATTTTAATAATTGCTCTTAATGATTATTCATGAATGAATTATTAATTAACTCTCTAGACTAAAAATATCATTCCATGCTTGCTAAATAACACACCCTTAAGTGAAAAAAATATATATGAAAAGGCCAAAGCTTTTCACACCATTATGACTGCTAGAAAGTGTTAATATTTGATCTTGTTATAATTAATGCTCAGGTTGTTAGCACATTTCCACATCACAAATCACAATATTCAGGGTCATGGATGGATATAATGTATACAGAGAAAATATTGTCAGTGAATTATTTTGCAGTGAGCCAGATAATAGAATTATAGTTGTACCTATGTGTGGTTTTGCATGAAAATCTACACAAATGTCAGGGAAAGAAAGGTTTGAGTTTCCCTGTCTCAAGCACATTAATTGTTCTCAAAATTACAGCTTTGTTTTTTTTTTTTTTAATGTCGCCAAAGATTGTTGAGAAAATAGTTCCCCAAAGATCAGGAGACCTAAGTTTATTCTTTAGTCTCAGTCGATAAATAATGGATTCAGAATCATGCTCTAACACATTAAACAGCAATTCAACATTATTTTTTTTGCCAGTCCTGGGCTTTCTAAAGGCTAGTTCTCTACCACTTGAGCCACAACACCACTTTTGGCTTTTACTGTGCATGTGTTACCAGGGAATCAAACCTAGGGCTTCACATATGCTAGGCAAGCACTCTACCTACCACTCAGCCACACTTCCAGTCCAAGTTTACATTTCTAAAAGCGAGCACATCACAGTAATTAATTGCCCCTCTCCCAAATGAAACCCACTTGTACAAACTCATTGCATTTGTTTTCTACAGCATTTTCATTGTAGATTCAATTAGATTATGAATAAACCAATTCATATCCTATGTGCACGAATTCACCTGGTTTGTATTTCATGATATATTTTCAAAGACTGAGTGGATACTGGATCCACTATAGTTATGGAGCCATATGTCAAAAAATATTCGTTTTTTTCCAGTCCTGGGGCTTGAACTCAGAGCCTGTCCTTGGACCCTTTTTGTTCAAAACTAGTGCTCTGCCACTTGAGCCACAACACCACTTCTGGCTTTTGCTGTATATGTTGTGCCAAGGAATTGAACGCAGAACTTCGTATATGCTAGCTGAGCACTTGACTACTAGGCCACATTCTTGGTCCCCAAAAAACTATCTTTAAGCCAGGCATAAGTTACTCATGCCTGTAAACTTAATAATGCAGGAGGCTGAGATCTGAAAATTACAGTTTGAGGGGCCAGGAGTTTGGCCTAGTAGTAGAGTGCTTGCCTTGCCTCGCAGGCACGAGGTCCCAGGTTCGATCCGTTGGTACTACATACATAGAAAACCAGAAGTCGCGCTGTTGCTCAAGTGGTAAGTATTAGCCTTGAGGAAAAAGCTCAAGGACAGTGCTCAGGCTCTGAGTTCAAGCCCCAGGACTGGGAAAAAAAATAGAATTACAGTTTGAAGTTGCCAGCCAGGGCAGGAAAATTTCCAGTTAATCACCAAGGAGCTGGAAGTGGAGCTCAAGTGATAGAGGTTAGCAGTGAGAAAAATTGCAAGGATGGCACTCAAACCCTCAGTTCAAACCCCAGGACTGGCACATGCATGCAAACATGCACACACACACATACACATACACATACACACACACACACACACACACACACACACATCTGGATAATGAAATGAACCATGTAGTCATTAAATAATGAACTCACATATATTACTTAAGTACATTTGTTGTTATTCAACAAATTTGTAAGGAGGTAAAATCTACCTCCTTGAGAATGATTCAATAGTAAAACTGGGAATTCTGAATTTCATGCATGTCACAAGAAAACTAAGCATGTTAATTCCACATACCAGATTTTATCTTCTCTCACATCTCTCAGACTCAAAGATTCTCAAATCTGTTTGAATCCCAGAAAAGAACTGGAATGCTCACAAATAAAAGCACTTCAAATAGTCTCGAGAAACTTCTATGTACATGTTGTACATGTTCAGTTACTTTACTGAGAGCTTGTGGCAAAGACAATAAATTCGAAGTTATATCTTAACATTTTTTCTAATTTCACTCGTCATCATACAAAATAAATGTATAAATAAGAAAATGATTGATTAAATTCCAAACTTAAGGAATCTTTGCCATTTGTGTACATATACAGTTTTCCCCAAAGTAAGGTTGTAAGATATTTCTACATTGGCCACTTTAATTAATAATATGTTAAAGAAAACTTTTCCTTTTCAGGGAGAATAGAACTGGCTAATTTTTATTTTCATGTAACTTTAATATATATTTGTATAAAATATATATGCATGATTTTAATAATTTAACCTGTTTTGTTCTGCAGATGAAATTTGGGGTGTTTCTAAATTTTTAGGAGAACTTCTTCTATAGATATTTTTGCTTGGTAAAGGGTTTTTTTTGTCTTTCCTTTTATTTCTTTTTCTTTTTTCCCTTTTGCTTTTTCTTTGGTGTATATGTGACAATGTGGTATAAATATCAACAATGAAATAAATGAATTAAAAATGTCTTTTTGTGAAATATGTAGGGGAGGGTTCCAGTGATGTAATGCATTTGAAAACCTAGCTTCAGAGTTAAACTGATGAACAGAAAACTAGCGCATGTGCTTCATTAGAGGATGGCAAGGTCAAAAGGGAGGGGTGGATGAGTAAAAAAGAAGGGTAGGCAAATGTAGTCATAATATTCAATGTATGTATGTGAACATAGAACCAGGTAAATTGAGACATGGTTTGGGTTAGGGGAGATACAGGAGAATGATAGCACTCATAAAGTGACATGTTGAATTAAAACTCCTCTGTGCAACTACTTAAAGAAGATAGTACAAATACATAGTTTAAAAGGAAAAGAAACATAGTTAATGATATTCTTTCTCTAAATAGTATACCAATGATAACTTTTGACATTGTATATAATCATGCAGCCAAATATTTCTTTTGATTCTCCATAACATTCCATTATATCTTTACCAACACCTTAATGGCACTTGGGTTATGTTTGAATACCAAATGACCCTAACGGTTTGGGTATTGGTTGCTAGTTGATGGCTTTGAGGAAATGATTGGCTAATGATGTCTCTAACTTCATTAGGATTCGTAACTCATTGGAGGTGGGGCAGAGGAAAGAGTTCCCAGGATGTGACCTGGAAGGTTGCATTTTGTTTCTAATAGTCTCTTCTGTATACCTTCTTCCATGACTTTGTTTTCCTGCAACCTTGCTACCATGATTATTTGGTCTAGAAATAATTTAGCTATGTAATTAATCATTAATCACAACTCTTGAGATCATGGGCCAAAATAAACCCTTTCTCTATAAACTATTTGCTCAGGTATTTTGTCACAACTATTAAAGGCTTGTAAATACAATATGTTAAAATGAAAAAGCAAATAAAACAAACTGCACTAAAGAATAGATACTCACTCTTTGCTGATTATGTCTGTTGACTATAAAGCAAAAAGAGTAAATGTGATTTTTTGTCTCTAATTCATTTTTTAATTAATCAGTGAGAACATATTTAATAATCTGACAAAAGCACTGGGATCTATTATATTTTTCGGGTTCTTGTTTAGCTTCTCTTAACATCTACTCTTAGCCATCAGCTACACAAAATTTGTTTTTTTAATTAAATCACTTTTATACATAATAACTTACAGGTAGCAATTCAAGCCATGCACTGGTAGCTCACTCTTAATTACTCAGGAGGCTGATTTTTGAGGATCATTGTTCAAAATCAGCCGTGGCAGGAAAGGCCACGAGATTCTTAGTTCTAATAAACCAATTACAAAAAAGACAGAAGTGGTGTTGTAACTCAAAGAGTGCTAGCCACGAGCAAAAGAATCTCTGAGACAGCGTCCAGGCCCTGAGTTCAAGCCCCAGAACTGGCCTTTAAATAGTGAATTTTAGCTGACATCAGAAGCATTATAGTTACACACTCAAATTTAGGTTATATCATGTGTCACCTCTGTATCTGTGAGTTCAAATCACTTTATGCATCACTGCTTTGCACCATATTAATGATACCTAGGGGTAGATAGAGCGCTTTCCTTTGTGAGTGAAGACTTGACTTTATATGGAGTTTCATATTCTGCCTTATAGTAACACAGAAATACCTCTTCCCGAAAAGAGACATCCCTTATTCTCTAGATGAAGCATTTGTTTCTCATTTGAAGCCAAAGCAATTTAGCTATTTCTCTGTAGCTTCAGAACTATGTTTTCATGAAAAACTAAATTACACATTGTACTAAGCAGAAATATTATTATTCACCCTTCCCCCCAAATATATCAAATTGCCAAAGCAATGCTTAATACGAAAGGTTTTTCAAAGAACATATGACAGGCAAACTATATTTCTTATCAAAAGTTACTCTCAGCTATGGCATGCATTATCGTGCTTAAAATATAAAGATAAATATAAATATAGATACATTGCTTTGAATGTGAAGAGGATGCAGGTCATGCTTTTTTCCACAGCCAAGAGAGCTACATTTCTCTGGTTGGATATTAATATTTCATTAATTTTGAAGATACTGCTAATTCCCCTTGAGATGTTATTAATAAAATACCATCCAAATCAGCAAGATTATTTTCAAAATAGTCAAACTACAGAGCCCATTTAATTACCTAAAAATTTTAAGAGTGCTGAGCACTTGCTTTAATTTAAAAAACTAAGTAATCCGATGCTTTGATGATTACACAGGCCTTTAGATTTCTCTGTTTTGTTGGTAATTTTAATTATTCCTCATACTTTCCCTCCTTAGCTGCATTCCTTTATTTACCATTTTAGAATAATAATGAGGCAACTTTTAGGAAAGAAGAAGTGAACAGGTTAGTACTTCTGACATAGATTTAAAAATGGACAAATGTCAAGATTTAACCTCCATACCAGCCTCCTCTTTTCCTTTCATTGTCACATAAAATGTTTGGTCCAGAAAAGTAAGTGTGAAAATAATGATTTTACTGTAATTCTTTTTTACATGTGGCCACACATCTGATTAACACTGTGTGCAGTTAAAGAATGGTAAGACAGAGGAAACATATTTGTCTCAATTCCAGCTGCATGTTCACATGGGAGCATTGTGTATTTGAAAATATTACCAGATGACAACAATTAAGTTCATTGCTTTTAGTGAGTAGAATCTCTCCTCCCACAAGTATGTTGTTTTGTGGCTATGTCTTAGAGAAAGTATGCTCAGAGAAGTCACCAGTCACAAAATGTGTCTCTGGTGAGGGAATTTACATGAAGTTTCAGAAAAGTGAAATGTGTCTAGGTTAAGTTAATTTATTGGGTAACATCCACTAGATATTTCCTGGGGAAAAGGGGAAATTGGGGGCATCTGCTAGAGGGTTTAGAGGCACTTTACATCTTCACCTATGTATATTTATATAAAACATGGTTTATATTATCTTCCTGCCATGTAAGTTAAACTCAGCTTTAGAAATATGATTTTATGAACTGGGGACAGTGGATCAAGTCCATCTGCTAGCTACTCAGAACACTGAGATCTAAGAGCCACAGTTCAGAGCCAGGCAAGGGAGAAAAATCCTTGTGATTCTTATGCTCGGTTAACCAGCATAAAGCTCGTATGTAGGTATGACTCAAGTTGCAAAGCTCTAGTAATGACAGAATAAAGCCAAGTGAGAGCCAATAATCTTTGAGTTCAAGCCCCAGTAGAAGTGTCCTCAAAAATTACCCTACAGGGCCTGGGAATCTGGCCTAGTGGAAGAGTGCCTGCCTAGCATGCACTGAGGTTCGATACCACATAAACAGAAAAATCCAGAAATGGCACTTGTTCGAGTGCTAGCCTTGAGAAATCCCAAGGACAGTGCTCACGCCCTGAGTAAAAGTCCAGGACTACAAAAAAATTAAAATAAAATAAAATTCTTTCCAGGCTCACACCTGTAATCCTACTATTCAGGGGGCTGAAATCTGAGCATTGCAGTTCAATTCCAGCCTGGGCACAAATGTCCATGAAACTCTTATCTCCAATTAGCCACCAGAAAACGGGAAGTGGGGCTGTGGCTCCAGTGGTAGGACAAGAGCCTTGAGCTGAAGAACTCAGGGACAACACCCAGGACCAGAGTTCAAGACCCAAGACTGACCACACATACACACACACAAACACACACACACACACACACACACACACACACACACAAAGAAAGAATAAAAGGACATAGTAGCTGAATTAAAACAACAACAAAAAGCCATGTGTTGTGTATGACTCCTTTGAGATTGATAATCTGTGAGATTATCAATTTTAGATTGTTCATATAGAAAAAACTCATAGAACAATGGAAAAATAACTAAACTGTTCACAATGAAAGTAGAAATGGACAGCTGTAGCCCCAAAAAGCATTTTATTTTACAAATAACAAAATACCAATTTAAACAAGCATAGGCTATTCATTTAGCCTGTAATATGGACAGCCATAAAGATGCTTGTGATTGCCATTTTGGCCAGGGTGTGGCAACATAGGCATTCTCATGTGTTAGGAGAAGAAATTTGCTATACTTTGGAAAGACAAAATATAATATGTTCCTAACTAAATTGTGTATAATCCTTTCACAGTGAGACTACCCTTTAAGATTTTGTCCTAATTAAATAAAATGTGTAGTAGACATTTGCACTCAGCACTAATCATATAAGTAAAATTCAGAATCCAGAACCTTGTTAAATATAAATGTAAGTTTGATTAAGACTATTATAGGCCATTTTCACAATCGAATATAATTGTAGAGTTGTAAATACAGATTGGTATAGATGTTTTTCCTATACGAGTAAGCTAATTAATGTCATACAGCACTATACATATTGATTTGCATTTTTCTTTGGAAGCTAGAGAATACCTATAAGAAAGTCCTATCACCGCATTCCAAAGCATGAAGTAGGATGGAAAATCAAAGGTATGATGGTGATGAAAACAAAAATTACAAAAAATGTTTCTGTTTCCATATAATTATATTTTATTACTCATACATAAATATATTCTATATATATTACACAAAACAGGAAAAAAGTATGTTCACTGGAAGACAGAAATAACTAAAAATTCTGTATTTATTTAATGTTACTTTTACCTTCTTCTTGTCACTCCGGGATGATGTCAGTCCTTGGCTGCTAAATGTGTTTTCTCCAGAACTGCTTGTAGCCAGGCACTCATATAAACAGATAAATACTTCATTCTTTTACCCAAGATGCTGCTTCATCTTTCCCCTGCACAAATTTCATGCTCTAATTTAATGTGGAAGCATTGTTTATGGGAATTGCTTAAAATGCCTTATCCATCATACCTTATATTACTTATATTATTTGTCCAGTGCTTCCATTAAACAAAAGTCTATTAAGAGCTTACTTCTGTCTTCCTTGAGATGAAACATAAGGCTGTTCAATGAAATGGTCTCAATGCCTTCTTATCTGTCCACCATATCTGACCCATACATATATAGACTACAAAACATGTTCACTAAATTGTTTAGTAGACCATAAATGAATAGAAATTTCTGTGGATAATATTTTATGATATGAACTCAAGGAAAAGGAAAGAAGAGATATTTTAGTTGCTGTTATTGATGTTGTTTTTGTTTTCTTTTCCTTTTGTCTTACATGTTAGCTTGCTTTTATTTGGGACAGTAAGAGAGGAAAGAAAAAGTAGAATAAAGGACAAACAAATACAAAATTGTACTCACTGGTCACTGTACAGAAAATGAAATGTATATCTTGTGGATGGGGAAAAGGGAGAAAAATGGGGAGAAAGCTAGGGATGGGTTTACATTGTCCAAAAAGAAATGTACTTATTACCTAACTCATGTAACTGTAACCCTTCTGTATATCACCTCCACAATAACAAAAAAGAAAGAATGAAATAAAGGAAGAGAAAAAGAAAGAAAGGAAGGAAGGAAGGAAGAAAACAGGGTAAATAAAATAACAACAGATTAAGCTAGATAAACATTAAAAAACAAGTCAGCCTGGACAGGAAAGACCAGGACCATTTACCTCCAGTAAACTACCAAAAGACTGGAAGTCAAGCTAGGGCTTCACAAATCTTCAAAGAAACAGCCATCCCATTAAAAATGGGCCAAAGAATTAAAGAGAGTCTTTTCTGAAGAAGAAATAAGAATGGTCTATAGACACATGAAGAAATGCTCAACATCTCTGGCTATAAAAGAAATGCAAATCAAAACAACTCTAAGATTCCACCTCACTCCAGTTAGAATAGCCATGATAAAAAAACCTAATAACAACAGATGCTGATGGGGATGTGGCCAAGAGGTATCACTGCTACACTGTTGATGAGAGTGTAAACCTGTTCAACCACTATGGAAAGCAGTATGGCAGTTCCTCAAAAGACTAAACATAAAGCTCCCTTATGACCCAGCAATTCCATTCCTTGGCATTTACCCAATCATCCAGAAACAAAGACATACTAAATCCACTAGCACAACAATGTTCATTGCAGCACTATTTACCATAGCAAAGATATGGATCCAACCCAGATGCCCCTCAAGAGATGATTGGATCAACAAGATGTGGAATTTATACACAATGAAATCCTATGCTGTTGTCAGAAACAATGACATCATCCCATTTGGAAGAAAATGGAAAGAGCTGGAAAAAAAAATCATATTAAATGAAGTAAGCCAGACCCAAAGGACCATAGGCACAATAGTTTCCCTCATTTATAATAATTAGTACACACCTAGGACTCTCCTAGCAGAGGATTATAATAGCTCAAAACCTAGATGTATAAGATCATATAAGATGAGGCTAAATGAAAGGATCTCCAGGATATAGAAACAAGAGCTTTATCTTGTATGATTGTTGTTCTTAATATACTATGTTATTTCTCTTCTCTTTTCCCCCTCTTTGGTTAATCTCATATTGTTACTGTATCTAACTTTGTTACCTGGCATATTGTATATGTATTTGGTATAGAACTATGTATTGAATATGTATTTGGAATAGAAAATGGAAGGGGGTATACCAAGGTGGTTGAGAGGGAGGTGGAGGGAAATGGGGACAAGAACATGAGAAGGGGTATCAGTATGTGAGAAGTAATGCACCTCTATCTGACGAATATAACTGTAACCCCTCTATACATTTTAATAAAACACACACACACACAAATACACACACACACACACACAAAGCTGAGGGACTGTTCCTAGGTCTTCAATTAAAATCCCAGATGAGGCACAAACACATACGCACATACACACACATACACATATTTTATATATATATAGTTATAGTTTTATTGTTACATACACTATAGTTATATATAAATATGGATATATGAAATGTTTATTATATATAATAGTATGTTCTTGAAAAGAGAAGATTGAAATAATCTTTTCCTTTATGTACATTATAATAAACTTTAATTGCAGTCATTTGGCCTATTTACATAATCAGATTGATAGGAAATCATTCTATGGTTAGATTATTAATTTGTATTTTACATAGTAAAAGTGGGAATTAGTTCCAAGTTGGAAGTAAAATACCTCTACTTATGCAGTAATTTCTATGAATTGGTTCTATATCCTTGCTTCTGAAAGAACAAAATACAAAAGTAATTGTTTTTCAGTGCTAGAGACCAGCCTATTCCAATTTTCAATTTCCTTTTATACTCTTATTATTAAACCATTGCATTCAAAGCAACACACCCTGTATTCTTTTATACAGTATCTTCTTTTCCAACTTCTCTGCTTTCTTGTTCTTCCAGTTTTAACACTGATTCGATATGGAAACAGCACTATTTTTCCTAATTACAAATTCCACTTTTTTCTCTAGGTTAACATAGAAATGGCTACTGTGAACTTGAACACTGGCATGTCAAGTCATCTCTCCAATATTCAGTCCTCCCAACAACCTTCCTGATGTACTGGACTATGAAATTAGACCCTTACATTCTATCTTATATGCACTTGCCCTGCCATTACAGTTGAATTTCCTGACTTTTGTTGTTCTTTTTCCAAGTTTTGGGATCCAAGATCTCAATTGCAAATCCAGAGTGTTCCTTCCAAGAAGTCATCTTTATTGCGATGCCCAAGAGAGTGAAGAACGTTACAATAGCAAACATTGCTAATGGCATTCTTTATGATGTATCACCATACAGAGCATCCATACCTTTCTGTCTTTGACTCTTTCCTCTCTTGAGCATGTATTTTTAACAGGTCTGTGGGCATACCTGACCTAGCATGGCATCACCTTCTTTTATCTAGACAATGTCAGTTTCTGCAATCAACACCCAATATCTACTATAATTAAGTTAATCACAGCTGGGTGTTGAGGTCTCACATCTATAATGATATCTACTCAGGAGGCAGAAATCTAAGGATCATACTTTGAATGACCCTGAGTACAAAGTCTGTGCAACGTTTAGCTCCTATAAACTGTTCATAAAATACCAGAAGTGGCACTCTATGACTCAATTGAGAGAACACCAGGCTTAGGGAAAAAAAAAAAAAGATCAGAAATAGCACTCAGGCCTTGAGTTTGACATAGGACTGGCACAAAAAAGTTAAGCATACACTCTATGTTACATTTTTAGGCCATGTAGAACAAATTCTAAAGAATCTAAATAATTGGACAGCACAGCTAGGTAACAGTTACAGTAGCAATTGGAATTAAAATATACCTAAGTACTATTCTATGTCTCTTTTTTGTCTTGATTTCTTTTTTAATATATTTTTATTGCAATTAATAGAAGGGTTACATGATATTTGCCAGATAGAAGGTGCATTAATTCACATACATTGATACCCTTGTCTCTTTTTTTATTGCATTTTATTGCCGGGATAATGTATAGTGGGGTTACAGTTACATTCATCAGGTATTGGATGCATTATTTCTCAAACCTTTATACCCGTTCTCATCTTTTTGGCCCCTTTCCCTCCACTTCCCCCTCCCAATCATCTTTGCCCCCTTCCCTTTCCTATTTCAAATAAACAAATAAATGTATATACAATATACCAGATAGCAAAATCAGACACAGTAATCACATGAGATTAATCATAAGGAGAAAAAAAGAGAAAAGAAATAACTTCACATAGTACACTATTTGAAGAATAAGATACTGTATATTCATTCTTGGAAACAAAAGAATGAAGGTTAATTCTACTTCATAAATAGAAATTTTGGTAATGAGAAATATACAGAAAAATTTGGAAAGGTTTTAATTGATATACTTAAAAATTTGTTCCTCTTTAATGCTTTAAAATGATACCTGTATGTATAGCTTTTTTTCAAAGATATGTTTCGAATTAAAACTGCTTCAAAAGTAATGAGGCCTTAAACATCTCTTCAACTTCAATCTGATCATAATTATCAAAAGAAGCCCTACCACAAATTATAATTGGTTACAACAAATAAAAGAAAGTTGAAACTCATGTTTTATACCAAAAGAGGCCAGAAGGTTAACACTTCCTCTCTTATGCCTGAAAGAAAGTCAATAAATGAATCTCTGAAGACTTCCTAGGAAAGTAGAACAGAGGATAGGTAAGAAAAAAAATACTCTGACAGTATGCCTGTTAAAGAGAACAGATAGAAGAGAGAATCATAGCAGGTCAGTAGAAAAATAAAGAAACAGCCAGTGAAGTTTTAGTCAAAGATGGCTGGCATGTTTTCATCTTCCATCATGCTGTACAACACCAGGCATCAACATTAACTCCATTGTTCCTTCACAGAATAAATCCTAACTTTATGCCCCTGATTTATCAAAAACATTTTAGCTTTCATTATTTTAGCAAAATTTCAAATTGTAAAGAATTTGACAGAGAATCGAGTGAGGCAGAGAATTAAGCCCTTTCAATAAACATTTTGTAAACTGAGTATTGTTTCCAATCTAAATTATATAAATCACAGAATAGACACAGATGAAATTATTATGCTTGCTTCCTTGCAAAGGGCAACCATTTCATTTTAGATTGGACTTTCTACTTCTTGCTCTTAAACACATTCTTCCCAGGTGTCGACTAGTCCTCTCTCATGTTTTGTTTGTGTTGTGGTCTTAATGTAATTACCACACTACAAATTAATCTTTCAAGCCACCTGGTCCCATTTTCACATATGCACATTGCATGTTATCACTGCATTTGCCTACCACTACTTCTGCGGTCATAACAGTTACTAGTTACTATTTCCTATTGACATTTTACTTAGCTCTTACTCCTTTCCCCATTATATCTTCATAAAAGCAGGGCTTTTATTTATTTATGTTTTCACTTTTGTTAATTACTGTGGTCTTAGAATCAAGAGTAATATATTGTACATTCAAAGTAGTGAATATATTTGCTGATACAAAAATGAAACCTGGAAACCATTCTAGATAATCTCTAGAATTCTAACTACAAACTTAACATGTTTAGAATCTTAACAGTTAACCTGCTCATAGACTTCTTTAAAAGCAGCTAAAAGAAAAGAAAATTTGTAACACTGGAATAGAAACATAAGTCATAAAAATAGAAAAATGTATGAGGAATCATATAAGTTTTATATGGTATTTGAAGGAAAGTTATACTCTAATTAAATTTTATTAGTGCATATAAACAAATGAAAGAAGGACTATAATATTAAATTTAAAGGCCTAAACTTAACTCACAATCTTGCTTTTTTCAGAATTGGCATCACATTCAGATTGATGCTTTAGTATTCTGGGCTCAACATGCCATTAGAGCTTAACCACAATGTAGACCTGAATGCTGCAGGCACTGGAATTGTCATAGGTTTTTCACAACTGATCTAATGATACAGAGATTCACCAGCGGTGTTTAATATAGCTATTAAAGGCTTTGCCTTTTCCTTACTGATTCAAATTATGCTACTCCTGTGCCCCTTTAAGCTTAAAGAAAGTTCTTGGCTTATAGTCTTCAATTTAACTAATTAACTAATTAATCAGTTAATTACCTATTTTGCCTGTCCCTGCACTTGAACTTAGGGCTTGTGCACTATTCAACAGTCTTCTTTACTCAAGGCTATCTCTCTAATATTTGAGCCACAGCTCCCACTTCCAGCTCCTTGGTGGGTAACTGGAAATGAGAGTTTTATGGACTTTTGTGTCTAGACTGACTTCTAACTATGGCCCTCATATCTCAGCCTCCTAAGTAGCTAGGATTCTGAGTGTGACACAATCTTTTGTCTCATATTTGCATTTCTTTGATTCACTGTGTATCCTATACCATGGACATATCATTGCCAAATAGGTGATTTCCAAATAATTTTACATTTCCAAGATAACCTTAAATGTGTCAGTAACACAAATACATCTGTCTGAAAGTAAACTCAATATTGTCCTAGGCTATTATGGAACATTTTAGTTAAATTCTATTTTTAATATTTTCTGAGGACAATGAATCTTTCCGTATGTCTTGTAAAACACAAAATCTTTGTAAAGCACAATCTTTTTGTTGTTGTTTTAAAGAAACTTTTATAGTCTCTCGGTAGGCTACTTTTCCAATTTCTTCTACTGTCATTCCACAAACAGAGCACTTTCCTCTGAGTCACTCTTCCAAGGAAAATGAGCCTTTTTATATGTATAAGCACAGAGAAAAGGGTACTGATCCTTTCTAAGGAAGAATGGAAGCTCACGACAAATGAAAATACTGAGAAAGAACATAAATCTTTACAAAGCCATAACTTTGAAAATTTTTAGTCACCACAAAGGTTAAAATATATTAATTATATTGCCTCTCAGTGTGTATATACCTATGCATGCATGAATATACATATATTTCTTTTATTAAAATATATTTCACAAGAGTATGAAATACACATGCATATAAATACTTTCACAATTTCTGTGGTGCATTTCTTATTACTGTATGCAGTCTTTTGCTGTATTTCAACATTGGAAAGCTTATGCAGGTATTGTGTGATAAATTAATTTCATTAACCACTAATTACTTGCAATGCACAAATGAAAAATTATTTGTTATAGTTTAGTCTCTTGAGTAATGAGACAGCATTAAATGCATTGGGATGGAAGTACTGCTAGTGGTTTTGAGGCTACCCTGGTAAGACAGAGGGACTGTAGGTGTTTCTTGATTCCCTCTCTGGACTCCTACATGCTAGCATAGAAGTGTGGTATATAATTATCCAGGACTCTAACCTCACTGATAAATAGACAAATAGATAGAAACAGATTTTCTGTACTTCTTTGTTCCCTTTATTTTACAGGATAATTCCTTCACAGAATGTGTGTATCCTGACTTCTCTTCAGATCCATCAACTGTCTCTTGGATCTATTTTCAATTTGGCTTCTTAATAGCTATTTTCAGGGTCATAAAGTACCTTCATAATGCTAATTCCATTGTATCTTATTTTTACCAGCATCGTGTTTAATTTTTCAACACTAGTTGTTCATTCAATATTTGCCTCAATGTCCGATGTCCTTCCCAAGTACTACTTTCTTAGATGTCCTCAGGCCTAGCTTACTAATCATTTATTTCTCCTTCAGGGGTCTCTCCTCACCTCGCCACTCCTGTCCTGCCTCAAGATCATTGTATTCTCTATCTGTGTTCAATTCCTCGAGGTTCCTAGTAACATTTATGCTGCTAAATAGCAAGTCATACAAACAACTGTCTAATCCAGTACTTCAACTTTAACGTTAGAAATCGCCAGACAATCTAATAGTTATCTCAAATCTACCAAGTCCCAAATTCTTCTCTTCATAACTGAGCTCCTTCAAGTGTCTGTATTTGCCATTGAGACTTTGCTTTTCAAGGTGTACTGAGCATCAGTCTTCTACTCTCACATTTAGTTCATCAGCATATTTGATTCATTATTTATTCTTTCAAAACACCACCAAAGCTCAGCAAGTTTCCAAGGAACTTTACTGCTCTCATTCTGGTCCAAGTTGTCTTTGTGGCCATCTACTGTACAATATTTCCTACTGACTTGGTTGTTCTGTTATTTTTTCCAGAAATCTATTATGTACATAATAGCCATGGTGACCCTTTAAGTATTTTTAGTCCTTAGAAGGTTAGCATCACAAAAATGTTTTAAATGATCCTTTTAGGAAGACAATCAGCAAGGTGCAATGGCTCACAACTGTAATCCCTGCTCCTCAGGAGGCTGAAATCTGAAGGTCACAGTTCAAAGATAGTCTAAATAGAGAAGTCCCCACAAGAAATCTTATCTCCAATTAACCACTCATAAAGCCAGAAAAGGCACTGTCACTCAAATAGAGCACTAGCCTTGAACAAAGTGCCTAAGCCCTGAGTTCAAGCTACATAACTGACAAAAGACAATCATTTATTATCATTTTTATCAACCACAGGTGTATGTAAATATATAATTCTGTATATTCACATACATTCATAGGTATTATGTTGATATATTTATTATGTTCATATATATAGTTCATATATATGTATGCCCTTCAATCAACTTTTAGAAATATGAAAATACTATTTGCATGTTCCTTTGATGAGCTTGTGAGTTGTTTATCAGATTTCATTTGAGTTGTTCATTAGAAGCACTTTGAAAATCTGTTTCCTTACATGAATCTACATGCTAGTGATTGTTCTTGGCAGTTATATCTTCATCACAACTCCCGATCTATTGAGCTGACCTTGATAACAGAGTATACTAAATTAATTTGCTTCCGTAGGCCTGCTACCCTGCTAAATTGCTACTTGGATTGAGCAATAAATTTAAAGTAGCAATTCTTCAGTAATATAGAGTTCATACTTTGTAACTATATTAATAGTGTTTCAATTACAATGTGGTAAATGCATAACAAAGATGTTTCATGTTTATAAATATTTCTGTTTTAAACTCTTGTATTATCAAAATAGAAGACTGAATTAACAAAGATAAAGGAAATATATAAAAATTATTACAAGCACTTCTCAAATAATCTCTACTTATTAAACCTTTGTATGTGAGTGAGTGGGGTGGGTTCTACCTGCATTGGGGCTTAAACTAAGGGACTTTGCAGAGTTGGTGTTCTACCAATTGAACCACATGTCCAGTTCTAATGTTTTGTTGGTTAATTACAGATAAAGGTTTTAAAGATTGATCTGCATAGGTTAGTTTCAAACTTTAATTCTTTCATCTTATAGTTCTATCAGTTATACACACACACACACACACACACACACACACACACACACATGTATACATTTGTTTTGACCAAATGGACATAATTTGGGGCAAGTATGTTTTCAATTATTTCATGTTAAAATGTTGTGAAAGTGAATTATTTCTACTTGATAGAGGTTTAGAGTTAACAAAGTAGAAACATAAGGAAAGTAACCAATGGTGTTTTATCTTTATAATGATACTTATAAAGGATTATTTTTGTCTTGTAAGACAAAAGACATGCTTTTTGTTCCCAGAACTAAAATACTTATAACTTTTTTGAAGGAATCAGTACTAAAATTTGTCCTTAGGGCTAGGTACTTGCTAGGCATATGTTCTACTATTAAGCAACATGCTAGCCATCAATACATAATTAGAAATTTGAAAAATAATGAACACAGGACAAGCTTAAAATTTAGCTCACATACCCAAGTTAAGCACAAAGAGACTTCTATTTTTGCCCTTACTACAGTTTTGAGATAAATAATTTTTAAAAACCTTTTCTGTTGTCTGCCTCAGCCCTAGTCTATAAAAACTATGATAAATATTTAAGTGGGGAGGTCATAATAACACCTTTATAAAGGTATACAGTATCTTTATAATGGATAAAATTAATATTATAATCTTATTTCTATTTCTTGGAACTAAACCCTCATTATTTTTGCTAATGAGATAGTGGTGACCATATCTTATTCCAGATTTTCTGGATGAAAGGTTTTATCCAAGGTAGTACAATCATTTTGAAGAAATACCCTATAAAGAGAATGCATGATACCTGGAGCAACACTCTTATCTCATTGGTATTTTATGTCTAATTTGTGTTGTTAGCAAAAAAAAATTCAGGAAATGACCTTGAGTTCACAGCCACAAGTGATATCACATATGTCTAACAGATTTTCTTCAAGAGTCTATACATTATAAATGTAAGTTCTACATATCTTACAAAAGTGATTTTTACAGAAGTATACCTAAAATGTATTCAAAAAGTATTATGTAGACTTAAACTTGAATGACCATAGAAATTTTTCAGCCTTTTTTGAAATGGTTACATAAAAGCCCATTAGTTATTTTGGGGAAAAAAAAATATGTACCACTTGACTCTTTTGTATCTTTCTTTTTTCTTTCTTTTTTTTTTTTTTTTTTTGGTCAAGGTCATGGGGCTTGAACTCTGGGCTTGGGCACTGCCCCTGAGCGCTTCATCTTGAGTCACAGCACCACTTCCCATTTTCTAGTGGTTAATTGGATATAATAAGACTTTCATGGTCTTTAGTGCCTGAGCTGGCTTTGACCTGGGATCCTCAAATCTCAGCCTCCTGAGTAGCTAGGATTACAGGTGGGAGCTGCCAGCCTGTATTCATTTATAGGTTTGTTTTTTTTTTGGTAATGTATGGAGGGTGTACAGTTACATTTGCCAGATAGTAGATGCATTACTACTCAAACATTGATACCCCTTCTCATGTTTTTTTCCCCATTTCCCTCCCTCCAGTTTCGCCAGTCCTGGGGCTTAATCTCAGGGCCTGAGCACTGACTTTGGGCTTTCTCAAGGCTAGCAGTCTGCCACTTGAGCCACAATACCACTTCTGGCATTTTCTATGAACGTGTTACCGAGAATCGAACCCAGGTCTTCGGGCACGCTAGACAAGTGCTTAACCACTGGGCCAATCTCCCGGGCTTTTGTAGTTTTAAATCATCTATTCAACATTTTCAGGACCATTAGCTTAAAATGATAAGGAAAAAAATCATTAGCTGTTCTGTAGTTCTCTTCTAATTGGTATAGAATTGGTAACTACTTTTGCTGTTGAAATATCCTATAGTCAGTTGTGTTGGACCTGCATGCCTATCATTCAAGGAATGGCACCTGTTGACCCAGGTTAAAAGAAGTGCACAGCTGGATTTATAGACCATCAAAAATATGAAGTGCATAGAACCTTCATTGTTAGGAATTCAAGCTCTTCTTCTCAATTGAGTTTTCCCTATTCTGTCTTTTTTTCCTTTTATAGTTTTTACCCATGTTAGTCTACCAGCTTATCTATTCTAGCCCTCAAAAACTCCCCCTCAAAGTCTGTCTGTCTGTTTCTCTCTGTTCAGTTGCTCTCTCTCTCACACACAAAAACACATACATACATATACACATACACATATACATATGCACATTTTCATTCTACCCCCCTCTTTCTCCTGCAATACTGGAATTTGAATTCCTAATCACATAATCGCTAAGCCAGCTTCCTACCACTTGTCATACACTTAGCCCTATTTGTGTTAGTTTTTCACTGTCATCATAGCTTCTGTCTCCCATCTCATTTCCCTGACTAGGGTTATGGATGTTTGATTTTTGATGAGGGCTTTCCTAGTTTTTGTCTAGGATATCCTTAAACTTTAACCCTTCTTGAGTTACATTCCAAGTGGTCAAAACCATGCCTAAATGTAAGCATTACAAATTCATTCAACAATCATGAATTCTAATGCAAAGCCATTAAGACAATTTTCAAACACATAGAACTTAATTTAGTGTCTAATCTGCTGATCTTCTGGCTTATTGACATGATTATAGAATTCCTAATTTAAAATGTTTGAAGATATTTTTGTTTTCCTTCAATATTATTATTATTTTTAACTTTGATTAAAATGACACTCAGTTATTTCAGTCTAAAGTGATATTTTAAACTCAGGCAAGGCACAACATAATACTATGTATGATATTTACAACAGTTTCCTAATAAAAACTGACACAAAGAACAAGTTAACAGACATTTACCCTCCAATAGAAATTGTGAAGCCAATCACAAAACAATTTCACAATTTCTAAAATGATTACTTCCATGCTAAACAGACCTGTAAAATCACAGCATATATGTTATTCTAATTTTATTCTAATCTTGGCTGCATTTTGTAAGATATGTATAGGACATATTGTTAAAAAGGATCCATGGCCAGAATCCTGTATTTCCCCTATTTTGTCCGTGACTCCAACAAAACCAGCCCAAGTTGGATGTTGTCTAGTGTAATATATTTGCATTGTTTGGAAACTCTGAACATGCTACAAATAAAAACCTAATATAGAAGAATTGCATAAACTGAAAAGGAATTCAACAAAACTTATAAAATGTACATTGTTGATTTTAAGGAAAGATGATAGGGTTTCTTGTTATAACCAGAGACCTTTCAACACTCAGTGTCATACAAGGTGTCCTGTATCCATTCTGTCAGAGGGAGCTATTGTGTACACACTAATCCCAGGCTCCAGCTTCTTGAGAGGGCAGCATTCCACCCAGTGACACTGACGGGTGTTCCAGAGCTGTAAAGTGATTCCTAAATACAAGGCGCATTTGAGAAACAGAACTTAAAAAAATAGTGAGTGACTCTTGCATTCTGACTTCTCAATTAGAAATTCTCCTCAAACTAGCTCCTATTTCTGAGGACATCCACACAGAGAAACCAGTTGTTCCCAGGTCTTAAAATAGCACTGACTGAACATTTTAACCTTTCTACAGCCCAGACTCTAATTACTATTTTATATGAAGCACACCACACACACACACACACACACACACACACACACACACACACACACACACAGTGAACAGTTTGCATCTCTTCCCTTCAAACAGAACACAGATGAAAGGAAAAAGCTCCATGCACTTTTGAAAGTCGAACTTCAGAGGAAAAAAATGTATTTGCAGGTATTTAAATGAATTATGTCAGATTACTCAAACTCTAGCATTTTTTTCTATTAAAAATCTGGTCTTTCACAGTCACTCTATTTTAAGCAATTACCCTTTAGAAGTTTGGTGGCTTTTTATTCATGATGTGGGATAATTATATTTTCTAATTCTAGTTTTATATTTAGAAGCTTACTAAAGCTCTCAGGGGACATGAACTTTTAGGACACTTAGAATAACTGTCTCCACAAGATTTGTCACATGTTCACTGTTTATAAGTAACCACTGTGTATTTACTAGATACTGTCAATGTCTACTCTCAGGAATAGAAATACTCATTTACTGAAATTTTAAAAGGCAGGGTATGCAACATGAGAGTGCCTCCTATTTTCCTGAGTAGAAAACAGGCCTATTGTTTCCTTAACCTCAGTGATCTATATTAGGACTTTGAAAATATTTCCAAGCCCACCTCTTAACCTGAGTTGGAGGGAGTACACAGTGAGGTTATACCCTTTATACTTAATGTGGTCAAAGATATCCAGATGAGAGTTGTTTGGGGGTTTTCTTTTGCTTTTGCTTTTGTTTTCTTTCTTTTTTCTTTTTTCTTTTATTTTATTGTCTGGGTGATGTACAGAGGACTTACAGTTACATTCATCAGGTAATAGGTACATTACTTTTTTTTTTTTTTTTTTTGGCAGTCCTGGGCTTGAGCTCAGGGCCTGAGCACTGTCCTTGGACTTTTCTCAAGGCTAGAGCTCTACCACTTGAGCCTCAGCACCACTTCTGGCTTTTTTCTAGGTACATTACTTCTTGAACCTTGTTGCTCCTTCCCATGATTTTCTCCCACTTTCCCTCCCCCACGCCCTCGGTACACATCTTGTTTTTCCCTTAACTTTCCTTTATCAAATAAACGAATAAAAGTATATAAAATGCATCAGGAACCACATTCAGATACAGCAACAACATGAGATTAACCATAAGGGGAAAAGAAGAGAAAAAAAATAGCTTTACACAGGGCATGTTGGCTCACGATTGTAATTCTAGCTACTCAGGAGGCTATGATCTGAGGATGGTGGTTTCAAGGCCAACAGGGCACTAAGAATCCATGTGAGACTTATTTCCAATTAATCAACAGAAAACCAGAAGTGGCACTATGGCTCAAGGGGTAAAGTGGTAGCCTTGAGCTGAAGAGGGAGAATGACCCTGCCCAGTGTCCAAGTCCCACAACCACCACCAACAACAACAAAAAAAAAAGAAAAGGAAAAGAAATAACTTCACATGATACATTAAAAACAACAATCACAAAGATAATAAATCTCTTGTCTCCATATCCTGGAGTTTATTTCACTTAGCCACATCCTATATGGTCATATGCACATAGCTTTTTTTCTGAGATTTTCTTATTTTAATGTATAGAGGGGTTTCAGTTATATTTGCCAGGCAGGAGGTACATTATTTCTTACACATTGGTAACCCTTCCTGTGTTTTTGTCCCCATTTCCTTCCCACACCCCTTTCCCTACTCATCTTTCCCCTCCTATTTCAAATAAAAAAATAAAATATATATATATAATATATCAGGTAAAAAAGTCGGATACTGTAATAATATGAGATTAACCAAAAGGCAATAAAATAAAAGAGAAAAAATGGTATATTAAGAAGAACAGTCACTCATAATGAAGCTCTTGTTTCCATGTCCTTGAGGCCCATTAATTTAGCCTGATCCTTCATGGCCTTATGTGTCAAGGGTTTGAGATATTGTAATTCTCTGCTAGGTCAGTGCTAGATTTGTACTAATTATTACAAATAAGAGAAAACACTAAGCCTATGTTCCTTTGGGTCTGGCTTACTTCATGTAATATGATTTTTTCCATGTCTTTCCATTTCCTTACGAATGGGGCAATGGCATTCTTTCTGATGGCACCATAGAATTCCATTGTATATAAATTCCACATCTTCATGATTCAATCATCTACTGAAGGGCATCTGGGTTGGTTCCATATCTTGGCTATGGCAAATAGTGTTGCAATAAACATCGTGGTGCTTGTGGCTTTAGTATGTTCTCCTTTCTGGCCGATTGGGTAAATGCCAAGTAGTGGAATTGCTGGGTCATAGGAAAGCTCTATGTTTAGTCTTTTGAGGAACTGCCATCCTGCTTTCCATAGTGGTTGAAGGAGTTTGCACTCCCACCAACAGTGTAGTAGTGATCCCTCCTGGCCACATCCCCGCCCAGCATCTGTTGTTAGATTCCAGCTTTTGAGCTATTATGAGTCTCTCCTAGGAGAGTCCTAAACCTATACTAATAGTTACTAATGAGGAGAACTATGCAGCCTATCTTTGTTTGGGTCTGGCTTAGTTTACTTAATATGATTTTTCCCCCAACTCTTTCTATTTCCTTACAAATGGGGAAATAGCATTCTTCCGGATGGCAACATAGAATTCCATGGTGTAAATATAACACAATCCCACTACTGAGCATTTACCCAAATGTTCAGAAAGAAGGCCATACTAAACCTACCAACACAACCATGTTCATTGCAGCATTATTTACCATAGCTAAGCTATGGAACCAGCCCAGATTCCTGTCAGTAGATGAATGTGAGTTGTTTGTAATTAGTAGATTGGAATATCTTTATTTTGAAATGAAGTTTTATTGATTTCTTGCTTTTGTCCTTCATGTTTGGATCAGCTAGTCAATGGAGACAGTGGATAATAGCATCATTTATTCCGACAGAGTGGAAGGTTTGTATTTTTCATTTTAGAAGGCAGTAGTTACCTACCTTCCTTCTGCTTTTCATTGCTAGTTCTATAGCCTTGGCTACTCTGAAAGCCATTTTCTTTATTTTTTTATTCACATACATATTACCTAAGAATTCTAAAAACAAATTATATGATATTTTCATAAGATATAAATTTATATCTTCATCCTTAATCTGGGGTACAATCTAAACAAAATTAAAAATGTGGTACTCCTTTTGCTGTAAAATGTTTCTTTTACTTTTTTTTTTGCTATTTTAGGATTCTTTATTTTGTTAGGTTACTTTTAACTTACAAAGCACACTTTTTTGTGGCTAATAATATTAGGATTATATATAATTGTGCCTATTCATTTTTCTGAAACACGGCTGCTATGACATGAAAACTGTTAATAATCTAACAATGAATAGAAACATTTCTGTACATTTTGAGAAACACTGAAACCCATTTTCTTCCCTTACAATGGCTGCATTTTTTTAACAGAGATGGCATTCAATGAATAAGTATTATAATGTGACACAGAAAAGAACTTGTGGTAAATCTATGAACCAGGTCCCTGCTGGAAGTGGGATAGGTTCATCCGGGGACTGTGTGCAGCGGCTGATCCTGGCAGGAAAATTCAGTGCTTGGTTCTCAGAACCCTAGGAGGTAACCAGAGGCAGTGCTTCAACTGCTTTTGCGATCATTACCCTACCCACAGCTGCAGAGGACAACGCCATGGCCTCCTCAACACATTCACATTCGACTCCATTCCTAGATGCCATCTGCTATGGCTCCCAACAACATCCTCTCTGAGACCGAGGCAGTGCACAAGACAGGCTGTATCCATGGGCATTATGTGTGAAAAGAGATGAAATGGGACATGGTGCTTTCATGTCAGCATTAGGGCAGAGCCCTTGATTGTGTTTCTTTATGGTACAGAAATGCAGCCATTCCGGCAGGCTCGAGTAGGTACGGAGTGTCTGCCACTGTGAGAAATTATATTCTTTATTTCTTTCTGTTTGGTATTTTTTTTCTAACATTTTAGAATTCACCATAAATGTATCATGGCAGCTTGGTTCTCTTCAATTAGGAAGCTTTAGAGCATCTTTGCATGTTTGTGTATATGGTTTAAATATGGTTTAAATATGCAATATATTAATCAAATTATCTATACTCCTTCATATACCACTTGTATCTCTGTGTTCCCAACAATTAGTGTTACAAGTGAAAATTATAAATTTTGTGTCAAAATATAATTAACATTTCTAAGAAAAATTGCAATGGCATTTTCAAAGCAATTAAAAAAAAACTTTACAGAAAACTTTGTCAAACTTTAAATAAATAAAACAATAAACAACTATTTATATTGCCTATCATAGAGTAACATTTCTGTATTTCATAAAACATAGTATTAGAGTATTATAAAGAATATGTTTGGTAGCACGTAACTAAAATGCATGAAATCTACATTAAAAATGAATATAATATCATTTTACACTAAAGATTTATTCATATGCATATATGAAAAATAGAAATAAAAAGAAATTATCTTTCTACAATGTGTTTGTTCTCTTTCTTGTTTGATACTGCAACACTCTTTGTACAAATGTGGTGTATTAAATTGAAATGCAGATTATCTGTGTAATAAAGCCTAAAAAGGAATAATTCTCCTTCTGTAATAACTGAATATTTTATAGCATAAAATCATAACATTATATAGTCAGATACTTTAATCTTTAGTAATATGAGAGCAAGAAATAAAAATAACAGAGACAACTCTATTTAAAGCCAAAGCAAAGGGAATCATTTTATTATTTAAAAGGTATCTTAGCTACTTCTTTAGAAAATAAACAATACATTCCCATGGCCAAACTACTTATCTCTGTAACCTCGATTCATACCAGACTTCAGTATAACGTGCTGAAAATTAGTTCTGTGAACTTTCTTCATGAATGTGTCATATATAAACCCCTTCCTGTTTTCTTCTGTATTCCTTTATCCTGTCAATTGAAATAATTTAAAATAGCTCATTTCTATACAAAACCACAACAATTCCCCTTCCATTCATTTCTATTCAAATGTTTGAGTGTTGGGTAAATTTCACTATTTCAGAAGTAATTGGTGTACTTATCTCACAGTACTGAGAAGCCAGTCTAGGTTGCCATGTATCACATGCAAGCACTCTACCACTCAGCTTGTCATGGCGCTTGTGATCGGTATCAATAATTAATCATAGTAAGAGTTAGGGGAAAATTATAAATCTTACATTAGTTTAGAAATTGATTATTAGAAAGTTGGTACTAACTAATCAAATTTGAGCCACTGACTTAATCACTAGATTATAATTAGAAGGTGGGCAACAGATATCCAAGTAAGTTGCAAAAGAAACTTTCTTCTCAGAGAAAGACAAAATAATGAAAGCTATAATCAAATTTGATTTTTTTTGTGTGTGTATGTGTGTGTGTGTGTGTGTGTGTGTGTGTGTGTGTGTGTGTGTGTATATCATGGGGCTTAAATTCTGGGCATGGGCCCTGTCCCAGAGCTTTTCAGCTCAAGGCTACCACCTTTCCCTCTGAGCCTGGGCGTTGTCTCTGTGCTCTTTAACTCTAGGCTATCACCATACCTTTGAGCCAAGCCCCACTTCCCATTTCGTAGAGGTTAATTGAAGTCTCAGATCTCAGGTCGTTTTGTGCCTGGGCTGGCTTCGAACCTAGCTAGGATTATACACGTGAGCTAATCAAATTTGAAATTCTGTGTCTTCTTTGAATGTTTTTCTAAATTATCTCATGTGCCTTCATGAGCAATGAAAATTTGCAAATGTGCTTCCTTTTGGAATAGGTCCTTAAGAAATATGAAGGAATCTGGGTACCAATGACACATTCCTGAAATCCTAGCCATGCAGGAGGGAGATCTGAGGATCTTGTTACAAAGCCAACTCAGTCAGGAAAGTCTGTGAGGCTCTTATCTCCTACGATCCATTGAAAATCTGGAAATGAAGCTGTGGCTCAAGCAGAAAAGTGTTAGCTTTCAGCAATAATGTTTAAGGTTAGCACACAGGCACTGAATTTGAGCCCTAGTACCAGCATGCTCCCCTCCCCCCCTCCAAAATAAAGGTCTCAGAGAAAGAAAAAAATATTGCTCAGGACTAGTCGTCTACCAGTTGAATCACTGTGCCACTTCTGGCTATTTATTTTTGTGGGTCATAGAGCTTGAACTGGGCCTGGGTGCTGTCCCTGAGCTCTTCAGCTCAAGGCTACCACCCTATCCACAGCTCCACTTCCGCTTTTCTAGGGATTAATTTGAGATAAGAGTCTCTCCTTCTGTTGTTTAGTGCTGGGGATGGCTTCAAATCGTCATCATCAGATCTCAGCCTCCTGAGTTGTGAGGGGCACTTTTTGTGATCAATTGTAGATAAGATTCTAAGCTGCGGGCTGGCTTTGAATGGCAATCCTCAGATCTCTTTCCTCCTGAGTAGCTAGGATTATAGGCATGAGTCACTGGTGCCCAGAAACTTTTTTCCTTTAAAAAAAAATAAAAGCAAAAACAAAGTCTGAACAAGGTGCATAATATTACTCATCTTGTGTACATTGATCGTCATCTATTCTTCAAAGGCATAGTGAAGAGATTTGTGTTAAATGCCTTTTTTTTTGCCTTGTACTGATTATAACAAATGATATAAGGAAGTCTACTTTTATTTAAAACTCCATCTTCATAGCTACATGAATGATCAAGCTCAACACAAAGGAACCTCACTGTGATGATATGCCAGGCACATGTCCCTAAATACTTCATTAATATCTCAAACACATTTTAAATCCAAAAGTAGTTGGAAGAACAAAATGACAGCACATCAAATTATTAGCTAAGTATAAGGTTATAGAAAGATGTTCTGAAAAGAGGATTGACTATTAAAAGCTAAAAGTGCATTAGGCTCAGTCATTTAATGTCAAAGGCAAACAAATACCATTCCAGGGGCCTGAGATAACATGAGCTAATAGTGGGGTTAGCTGGAAACAGGATAAGGCAGGTGCATAAAAGCAGCTGGCAAGGAGACATGCAAACACACATTCACACAAACTTGTCTACAGAGCAAAAGAAAACCTACTCTCCTGAAATATGAAAGAGAGAAACCTCAAAAAGTAATGTCCCCATATAAATGCTTAAATAGTAGCTCTCCATTGCTTTGTGATTGTTTAATTCAAAGCCATCCAAGATTTTAAAGTCAACATGGGTATACAGTCAGGCTGAAATTCTGAGCAAAAATTCAATTTTTTTAATAAAAAAACTCCATTTCCAATGTTTCCAGCAGCCACTGGACATATAACAAATATTTAAGTCTTTTGTGTTCAGTTTCCTCATGCTATAAAGTACAATATTATTTTTCCCAAAAGCTTGTCATTATAATTCTGTATTAATATGTATAAAATATTTATCATAGTAGCTGGCCTATAGTTAGTGCTAAATAAAAATCAACTATTATATTATTATTATTTTCCATAGTGTAGTTGAAGGAAAATGACAGCTATGGTCTGTTTTATTTGAAATCTTTGTTGAATTCATAAGAGGTCATCTTTTTCTATTTGTTTTCCAGTTGTTCAGTATATTTATTTTGCAAGAATTTTTAATGACACCAAACAAGGTGATTACTAATTTCATTCTAGAATCCATATATTTTTAAAAGACTTTCTGATCCTACTTTATCTATGTTAGGGGAAAGATCTCAATTTCATTGATTTGACAGAAATAATCACAAGTCCTCAAAAATACCACAAAAGTATGCAACTAGCATTTATGAAAATATGGGTTCCATTTTAGGTTAGATAGTAATGAAAAAAGGCACAAGATATTGGAAGTTGGCTTTGTTTGTTGTAGAACAAATAAATAAACATCATGAGCTCCGAAAAAAATGCTCCATATAATTGGGAGAAGAGCTAAACTAAATTTAACTTAATATTTTGGGTTTGAACTCTGGGCCTGAGTGCTGTCCCTGAGCATTTTTGTTCAAGGTTAGCTCTCTACCACTTGAGCCACAGCTCCTCATCTGGCTTTCTGATGGTAAATCACAGTAAGAGTTCTCATGGACTTTCATGCCCAGTCTGTCTTTAAACTGCAGTCCCCAGATTTCAGCTGCCTCAGTAGCTAGGATTAAAGGAATGAGCCACTGCCCAGCTTTATTGTTGTCATTTTTGTAGCCAGTCATTAACATTTTGTCTTAAAATTCTGGAGGTCCAATTTCTAAAACATGTCTTCTTTGGAATAATCTCCAGATAACAGTAGAACTGTTTTCCCCACAGGGTTTGAAGGAGAATCTTCTGTGTTCTTTCTCTCTTTTCTTCCCTCCCTCCCTCCCTCCCTCCCTCCCTCCCTCCCTCCCTCCCTCCCTCCCTCCCTCCCTTCCTTCCTTCCTTCCTTCCTTCCTTCCTTCCTTCCTTCCTTGCTTCCATCTTTACTTTTCAAGGCTGTCTGTGAGCCCTATGCATGTTTTAAGTGAAAGCAAACTTGCATAGCTCAATGAATGTCTTTGATTCAGGCCCAGGTACTTCCAAAAGAAAAAAAAAAAAAAAAAAAAAAAAAAAAACTTTACCAAAGGCTGTTTGGATTTCTTGGCCCATGGTCACTTGCCTGAACTTAAAAACCAATGTAAGCAGGCACATCCTTCCACATTAGTTCTCTTTCCTTATCTTGTTTCCCTCTGCAAAGGAAGGACCCGTATATTTTGGGGGGAGCCCACCCAGATTATCCAGATTAATCTTCCTGTTGCAAAGTCAGCAGATTATCCATTTCAGTTCCAACTTTAGATTACCTTTGCTATGTCAACTACTACAGATTGTAAGAAATAGATTGATGCCGCGAAGGGATGTTGTTTAACACTCACATTATTTCCCAAATGGTCATTAAGAAGCACCTGTCACATTCATAGCCTTTAATCTTTGAGAGTGTTTTCAATATGAATGCACACACTTAAAAGTGATGCATGTGCAGTTTACAAAGAGTAATAAGATCGAGGTTAAAGGGAATGTGTACATGTGCGCATGTGCTACTTTGTATTCACTGCTCAGGGTCAGAGAAAATCTCTTTGGAAAGCAATTTGATGGTGTTTGAAAAGCAATTTGGAAGAAGAGAAAAACTGAAAACAGATTGGGGAAACAATTTCAGACAAAGAGAACTCAGAGGCACCTAAGGAAAAAGGATGGCAGATGTACTTGGGGAACACTTTAGAAAGGTAGGAAAGAATAGATAAAGTGAAAAGGAAGGGGGGAGGGAGAGAGGGAGGGAGGGAGGGAGGGGGGGAGGGAGGTAGGAAGAGAGAGAGAGAGAGAGAGAGAGAGAGAGAGAGAGAGAGAGAGAGAGAGAGAGAGAGAGAGAGAGAGAGAGAGAGAGAGAGAGAGAGAGGGGGGAGGAGGAGAAGGTGGAGGGGGAGAAAGGGGAGCCTGGGAGACCTGGGAGAAGCTACTGAAAGGAAGGAGATACGAGGGTTAAGAGGAGACAAAGAGGGAGGAATTGACGAAGGAGGAAGGGACAGCAAGAGATTGAGAGAGAGAGATTGAGAAAGGAGGGGCTGGACAAGAAGCATGAGCCTTGTGAGTTACTAAATTGCAAAGAGAAAGAATAATTACACAGAAGAGTGTCATTATTTGAAAAGAAGCACTGCAGTTCTGTGTATACAAAATGGTCAGTACAAGGTTGGAAGTTGGAAGATTAGAAGTAATGTGAAAGCAGAATGCCTGCTTTCTGTAGACAATAGAGGAAACACAGGAAGTAAGGCAATATTTAGGAATGGATGGCAAAATTTACCTGTGGCAATAATTTAAAGTAAGGGGGGAGCAGGAGAGAGGTAAGAGAATCCTTGACAACAGTAAGATTTTTATCATGAATAATTGGAAGAAAATAGGTCATATTCAGACAAATAAACTACAGGGAAAATATGTTTAAAAGGAAAATATCAAGGGCTCTATTTTTTGACATGTTAAATTCACAGATACATTTGGGAAATCTGCTGTCAGTAATAGATATCTATCAATATTCATCTACTTCTATTTTAATAAATGACCTCTGGAATTTAAGCTGGGCACATTCCTTAGTCTCTCTTGAATCTTGGCATGGCACTGTGACTTAGATATTACTGGTGGTGTGTAAAAATAATGTGCTGTATATTTCAGGGTATATCCTTAACATGTATATGGCCCTCTGTCCTTTACTCCATTTCTCCCACTAAATGTCCAAGAGAGTAGAAGTCTCCTAACAACTTTGATCAAGTACATGAGAGAGATGAACTATAAGTTAAGCAGATCAATATATTTGGACTTCTTTGTAGCAGCTTAACTTGTGGCTTTGCAAAATATACCATCTAAGACCAAGATACTGATTGTTTAGCTCACATTTCTTTGAGTGTTATCCAGAACAGAGGAAAAGGATATAGAGAATTCTCATCATTTACCTGGTATGTGACAGTAAGTGAATAGATGAGATACTAGGGTATGTGAATTTTCTTCAGTCAGAAATTATGTATTCATAGGGAAAATTTCAGCTGAGTTGAGTGCAATACCATGGTTTTTACTTGACATTTTCCCCCTTAATTGCCACTCCTCAAACCTATACAAGTAAAAATATAAACCTATCTCCAAGCTCATCAATATAAGCCTGTTCCACAGTAGGATTTTTTATTTGTTTGTTTGTTTTATCACCATAGAAGAAGATTAAATCATTTCATTTTACTATTCTAGAATAATCCTCCATGATTTTACACAACATTTGACCATATACACATTCTCTCTCTCCCTCCCTCTCTCCCTCTCTCCCTCTATCACACACACACATACAGACACACACACACAATCTACTTGACACTGATAAACACTTGAATTTGGAAATTCAAGCTCAAAATCTATATTCTAGGAAGAATTGTATCCTTACAATGAAAGTTATAGAGCAAATTTTATCTTAAAAACTAATTTGTATACACATGTTCATTGAAATGTCACAAAGGAAAGTGTAGACTAAATCAATGTATCTATATTTCTCCCCAAACACAGGGTTTTATAGGAGTGGTTAGTTTTCTTCTTGTAAGAGTAGGGAAACTGTCATGCCAAGGGCTATTTGGTTCCTCATAATATCATTTGTGGGCCTAGATTTGTTGAATTTCCCTTTGGAAAAAAGATTCTAGATTTCTGAAATTTTTGTGTCTGTCTCCTGGTTGCCTAGGTGGTAGTGCCTGACCAATTGATTTCATAGGCCTTAAATGGCCTGCTGGCCCTAGGTTCTCTAATCCTGCCAGCATAAAAGCGAGCAGACATAGAGGATCATGGGATTAGATGTTAAGATTCATACTGTGAAAATCTCAACAGATCAACAAACTAAAGTACAATTTGGCAGTTGATGACTGCAGACACAAACAATTAACATCATAGTTACTGGGTGGTTCAGCAGGTATTGAGGTTTGTTTCAGCACTTACATTATACAAGTAGTCAATTTTCCTGATACCAAT
The DNA here is from genome assembly GCF_031878675.1 of Megascapheus bottae. NCBI lineage: Eukaryota > Metazoa > Chordata > Mammalia > Rodentia > Geomyidae > Megascapheus > Megascapheus bottae. Next base: position 19,132,829 of record NC_143529.1, read on the forward strand.
GTCTCTTTCACAATCTTTATGCTTTGGGACTAGAAACAGAGCATGCAACATAGTTGCTTTTCCTCATCTGACAAAGGATTCCAGAAGGAAGAACTATTAAATCGATTTTCTTATTATTATACTTGGGATTTCAAATCTATTGAGGAATATTGGCTCACAAAACCTGATTTAATAAAGACCTTCAATAATCCACTGTGGAGGGAAAATCTATATAATTAAATAATATCACAGATGTAGCATCTTGTATATCAATGTGTGTATATGAAATGTATATGAATAAGTTTTATTGAGCCATGAATCTGAATACCAACAGAATCAGGTTGTTCCCAGATTCACCCAGCATTTTATGAAACCTATTATTCTTATCTGACATTATTGCAGTATAACAGACCATAGTGACATTTGATTATATTCCGTTTTATTATTGCTTTGTACCAAATTGTTCTCACCCATAAGTGATAAAAATGCAGAAGCAATTACAGTACAAGCATGAATGCATCAATTCCTTTCTTTGTGGTCTGCGTCCAGAAGTATCTGAACAGCATAGACCAGTCTCTTTATTTATTTTCTTGAAATAACTACATCCCAAGTAGAAAAATCAATATATTTAACAAGCTAGATAAGAATAAGTTTCTAAGATAAACAAAGGTATGTATTTTAATCAGTAGATATGTTAGAAATTCTTATTGTAAGTCACTGATTACCAAAAATCTAAGATGACAAGTATAAACTTATGGCACATACAATTTATTAAAATATAATAAAAATGCTATAGTACAGATGCTCAAGTATTCTTCCAAGCACGAGGCAATATATTAAGAAATGAGAGCTATTCCATACATCAAATATCCACAACTGCTTGAAAAGCACATATTTCTCATACTCCAACATTTTGTGTGAGACCGAACTAAGGTTTTAACTCAAAAGTTTGTACTTGATAGTAAGGTGCTCTACTATTTAAATCATATGTCCAGCTCTTAGTAAGCAGTAGAGAAATGTGACAATATCAGGTGGATTATTGTACTTGTAACATGCTTAACTTTTTTTTTACGCAAGCACTGAGGTTTGAACTCAGTGCCTTGAACTCCTCACACTGGGCTTTCTATTTGAAGCTGGTACATTTGCACTTGAGCCATACTTTGATCATCAACTTTTGGCTGTTAATTAGAGAAAGAGTTTCACAAGAGTTTCATAAGAGTTTTCAACTATGTCTGCTGTTGAACCAGGATGCTCAAATTCCAGCCTGCTAAGGATTTAAGAATATAGACATGAGCTACCAGCACCAAGTAGATGTGCTTAAATCTTTTTAACACTCTCTTTTTCCCTCAGCATTATTATTATTATGATTCTATATGTATTGGTATCTGTATTCTCTATTTGTGTATTTTTGTGCATTTGTCTGTATTCTATGTACTTTCTTTTATTTTTCCCTTTTTTCCCCCCTACTGTCCTAAAATCTCTTTGTTTTCAAGCTAATGCTCTACTACTTAAGCCATGGAGCCACTTCCTTCTCAATACATTTTTTAGTTCAAATACTGCATAGAAAAAGAAAATCAAGAAAATATAACTTGAAAATATAACTCCATGTCTAATGATGTTTTTTCTTCATGTTTGATTATATTTTACTTTTCTGCAAAGTTGACAACTTGATTCAAAACATAGTATTATTTTTTGTTATTTCATAAAAATCAGTTTCCATTGTTTGGAAGTTACCAACATTGAATCTTTTTAACTAAAATAAGTTTAAATTTATTTTATAAGGGAATAATAAGTCTATATTATCACATCTCTTATCCTTCTGTAAAAAAAATTCCTCCTAAAAGTAATGTGACCATATTCTTTTATTTTATTCATATTTGGCAAAACAAAATGCTTCCAAGAAAATTGAATTATTTTTTAGTAATAACCATAATCCCTGTTTGGGAACATCATAGCCTGTAGCAGCAATGTTTATGAGAACAAAATGCAATTTATTATATTATAGATTTCAAACTATTCATTTTCTGTAGGAAATGACTCCATAACTTACACAAGTAAGGTATATTTGAAGTTTGCTGTTATTCACAAATATTCTATAATGCATATTAGACTAAAATTGAAATTGATTTGAAGAACCTCTACATATGTTACTTTGTTAATAGTTTTCATTTGTTTGAAAGAATGAACATAGTCCCTTGGCCATTATTCACAATTTAGAATGTCATGATTTTGTTAAATATTCTTGAATGTCAGCATTGCTTTAAATGATTCATAGAAACCAAGGTAAAAATCAAATTTATAAATAATGTAGGTGACAAACCAAATGGTAAAGCAAATATGAAAGTAATGGAGAAAAAACAGGATGAAATATCATCCTTTGAATATCACTCTCAATTATGTCTACAAAATTGAGATCCAGTATGATCTGATGCAATGGTTTTGAGGAATAATGTTAAAATAATAAATATAAGATGTGAGCTTGGGGAGAAATCAACACATATTTTGCAAAAAATAATTAATGCAACAAAATTTTCCTACTGTAAAAAATGTAGAAAATGGTTAACTCCTCATTACTCACTGCAACTAGCAATTTGTTGTAGGGTCTCTTATATATTGGCTTTTCTCTCATTAAAACTGAGTGAATTGAGCAGGATGATGTCTTAGGAAAATAAGATATAAAAAAGAAAGCTTAAAGGCACAAAAATAATGAGAAAAATAAGGAAACGAAGTGAAATACTCAAGACCAAGAATTATAATTTAATAGATAAGTACAAAAGATAGTGGGATACTAAATGTCTGAAAATTATATTAATGTAGCTTAGGCAGACCAAGTAGAAAGAAAAAACAAAATGAATATGCCAGATACTGAGTCACAGTAGAACAACATCAAGATTTTCTTTTTTTTTCATTAATATATGGTAAGTGAACCAAAAGCTCACTGTGGTATTTCCAGATATTCATATAATGTACTTTGATCAAATTTACCATTGCTAGAATTCTTCTCATTCACTCTTTCCTCCTTTTAAAAATATTTTGATGGATTTTGTTATTGGATTCTCATGTATGCAGCTGGAACTAATTTATCTTTGAAAGCGTAATACCTATTTGTACTTGAACAATCACATTATATGTCTCATTGCAGTGATTAATAATTAAAGACTATAGACATTCTAGCTTATCCATATCATTTCTCTTTAATTTATATGTGAAGGTGTTTTTGTTGGATGTCTTGTAAGAATTCATAACATGTGTAAAACAACATTCAGAAATAAAAACAAGTTCTTGGCTCAATCTTGTAATCCTAGCTACGCAGAAGGCTAAAATCTGTGGATGGCAGTTCAAAGCCAGCCTGAGCATTAAAGTCTTAAAATCTGTGAGACACTTATGGCCAATTAACCACTAGAAAACTGGATGTGGTGTGGTGGCCCCTGGGGTAAGACTGTAGCCTTGAGCTAAAGAGCTCAGGGTCAGCACCCAGACCCAGAGTTCAACTGCACAACCACCAACCACCACCACCAACAACAAAGAAATAAAAATAAGTAATTATACTTCTCATTATTGAGAAGGCTTTAAATAAATAATTAAATCAATATTTAGAAAACTGAATGTAGGTAAAAAGTCAATGAATACATAGTTTGAGAAAAAAATGCATTATTAAAACAATACATATATGTGTGTATATGCATTCTTTCAGAGTAACATACAATGTCCATAAACTGTATGTTTATATAACACATATAACCTAAATAACACAATAGTCTGAAACATAAACATCCGAAAAGGCAAGAAATGAGATCTTTTACATTTAGAGAACCAAGGAAGAAAGCATTTTAGAGAGAAAACAAGAATTCAAGATCTCAAGTGAACAAGGAATAAAGAATTGATACTTCTTTTGTGGCATCAACTTGATGGACCTTTGGAAATCAAAGAGTAAACCGTAGATCAGTGGAAGGTGGTTTTGAACTTTAACTTGAAAGAAAGTTGTAATCTTAACACTAGAGGGAATTAAGATGGAGACAATATAGCAAAAGTCTTCAGGGATCAAATAAGTCAACTTTTGTTTTTGTATTCAGTACCTTCTGATAGGATTTTCTTTTGAAAAGTAAATTGTCTTCCTTCAAGACTAATAAAAATATTATTAAGCTCAAGTGTTAGTGAGAAAAACAAGGAAGCATATGCAAAAGCATTAAAAGCTGGGCATTGAGGGCTCTTGCCTGTATTCCTAGCCACTAAGGAGGATGAGATCTGAAGACTATGGTTAGAAGCCAGTGTTGGCAGAAAAGTCTATGCGCTCCTATGTCCAGTTAACTAGCAAAAAGCCTGAAAAGGAGAAGTGGCAAAGTGGCAGCATTAAGTGAAAAAGGCAAGGAAGAATAGGGTCCTGAATTCAGTATTGAATTCAGTATTGGCATAAAAATAAAATAAAACAGACCAGGAATGTGGTTTAGTGGTAGAGGGTGTTGCCAGGCATGCACAAAGCCCAGAGTTCAATTCCTCAGTACCATATACACAGAAAAAGCCATAGAGGTACTGTAGCTCAAGTGGTAGAGTGCTAGCCTTGAGAAAGCTCAAGGACAGTACCTAGGCCCTGAGTTCAAGCCAGTGGACTGGCAAAAAATGATAATGATATAAAATAAAACAAAATTAGTTAATACATTTAAAAGCTTACTGTATGTAAATATCTATTCTATACCCATGTATAATAAATCACATTGTTTTAGGCATTTGTTTTTCAATAGAATGTCATCTATAGAAGATTGCTCAGAGAACTTTATCCTGGTTACAACACATCAGAAGTTTCATGTTTGGAGAGTCATTTGTATAAAGTTTGGCTGCATTATATAGATTTTGAGAAATCATATCCTTTGATAACATTGAAGATTAAATTTTTGTCAATGCTCACCAGTTATTTTTATCTCCCACCTAGTTCTTAACATTAGAAAAATTTCTATGCCTTTAAAGTTAAATTTGGCAAAATTCAATTTCTAGTGAAATGTGAAGGGGATATGCCATTTTGCAGAGAACTATGAGTCCAGGAGTTGAAATTGTCTTTCACCTGTATTTGGGCCAGTAATAGATAGGGGTGCCTTGAAATACGTCAAATATGGACAAAGCTTTTCTCTGATATTTATTAGTATTTAGAAACTGAGCTGGAATCTGGGTTAGTAGTAAAGTACTTAACTAGCAAGATGAGTTTCTGTACTCAAACCCTAATACTAAAAAAAAAGAAAAGAAAGAAAAAGAGAAACAGGAAAGGGAGGGAGGGAGAGAGGGAGGGAGGGAGGAAGGAAGAAAGGAAGGAAGGAAGGAAGGAAGGAAGGAAGGAAGGAAGGAAGGAAGGAAGGAAGGAAGGAAGGAAGGAAGGAAGGGAAAGAGGAGAGGAAAAGGAAAAGAAGAACTTTATTCATTATATTTGAAGCTTCCACAGCGCAGTCTAGCCTGTGTTAATTGACTCACTTGCTAACTCCCATCATTTATCTCCTTAGATAAGCTTTAGACTTGACAAGTAGTTTTGGAAATGGTTATTATCTTTTCTCCATGGGGGTTTACCTTATGCAGTCCCCAATTTTTAGTCCAAAGATGTCTCTAATCAGGTATCAAGAAGGGTGAGATTTAGCTGGTTTTGTGAATTGTTGCATCTAAGATTATTTTTCCTATGGCAATTTCAAAAGTAATTAATATATTTCACACTTTATCTTGAGTGGAGAATAGTAATTTCTCTCTCCAAATTTCTAAAGTCTGACTGTTTGAGAGAAATGATTACTTTTGAAAGCATGTAGCCAATATAATCATTCTTGGTGAGACTTCTGGATGACTGACCTAAAACTACCTCCCTCTATGTAGATAAAATGAAAAAAAAAAAACCCTTGTTTCTGCTTTCCCAGGTAATTTACCATCCATTCCCACTCTTCAACGTACAGATGGCAAAGATAAACACATCGTCACACTTTCAGTTTTCAAATTTCCTTGGAATAGTGGAGGGATGACATGCTACTTTAGTGTACTAAATACACTTTGACCTTATTGTTTCTTAACTTTATTTTTTTATTATCTTAAATTAGTGTACAAAGGAGTTTCCCCTCAACATGACCCTTTACACACACACACACACACACATATATATATATATATATATAGATAGATATCATTTTGATTAGTGTCATTCTTTCCATCATTCTTCCCATTCCCTATCACATTCCATTTATCTCATTGCTTCCCATCTACTCAAGTTTCCTCATGCTCTTTTCACATCTGTCCACTGTATATTGTGATTGTTTTCACCCACCATTACTCTCTCAATTCACTGGCTCCTTTGCCTTATCCACCACCACTCACAGAAGACATGTGACGGCGTTGGAAAATTTATACTGTTAAACGGTTATTTGTTCAAAATGATAACATCATGGAAACCCAACAGAAAAGAAAACCACAGGGATATATGGCACATGTCATATTTTAGGTATAACTTTCACATAGAACAGAAAACATGGGCCCATTGTCTCTTTGAAACTGAATTATTTACTTCATTTAATATATTTTTCCAGGTCCATCTATTTCTATACACATGTCACAAAATTAATCCTCCTGTAAATGAATAAAATCCTACTATACTCACAGATACACAATCACACACACACAGACAGATACATATATAATCACATTTGATCCATTAGTTAATGGTCACGCATCTGGGTAGTTTCTATACATGTTTGTGTATGTGTGTGTGTGAGTAGTGTGACAATGGCATGGGTATAAAGGTGTCATTATTCAATCCTGACTTTTAATCTTTTCCATAAATTCCAAATAGTATCATCACTGGTTCTTTTGGGTAGTTCTAGTTTTAGTTTTATAAGGAATGTCCATACAGCCTCCCACTGTGTCTGTGTGAATACAGATTCCCATGAACACTGTATAAGGATTCCTTTCTCCTCTCTGAATCCTCACCAGCATTTGTGATTGTTCATATTCTTTTTCAAATTATCCTTAAGCAAATGTACAAAGGTGTTGTCATATTACAAAACAGTATATAAATATAATTCGTCTTGATTAATGTTATTCCTTTCAACATTCTCGTCAATCCCTTCCTATTCATTCTTCACTTCAGACTTCTTAATTTTGTAGGATATACATTAAATTCTCCATGGCATTCTCCTCCTCTTTTCCTTTTTCCTTGTCTACCCCTTGGCCTCAAACCCACCCTTTCAAGAATTCACTTTTTCGTGTTTAATTTTATCGAATTTTAACATTGTGTTTCAAATCTCCCTTGGCCTCATGATTTTTTTTTAGTTAATACATTTATATTTATTTGAAAATCACCCAACATGTTTACATAATGTGGAGTGAGTTAGAATCTCATTGTTGTACTGATTTGTGACAATGGTGTTGATCTGATCAACAGATTTGTTAGCCATTTATTCCTTTTCTGAGAAATGTCTTTAAGTTCCAGTGTTTCTCCTGTTCTTTCCTATAGTACTTTCAGGTTCTCAAATCTTACACTGAAGTCTTTATCACGAGAGAGAAAGAGACATGTTTTTATTTCATATCATTGTATTTATCCTTTCAAGCTCATGAAATGAACAAAAATTAATGGTCATCAATTTCAGAAAAGATTGGTACATTTTTATGTTTTAAATACAAAGCATTTTATTTTCAGATTTTATCAGGCATATAAAAGAGTGATTAGTATTCTAACTGAGAATTCCTTTATGGTTCTAGTTCCACGCATGGTCTGTGATAAACAGATCCTAGTGAGTTGCTGGAATAGGGTTGAGGCGGGCAATTCAACATGTAGACATACTTTCATTTTCAATGAAGAGGAATCCCATGAACTCTGTCAAATCCATTGCACACAGTCCCAGAAAATAGTACTTATTCTGCCAGATCGTCCTATGAATATAGACAATAGTTTATAACTACGAGTCTTTAATCTTTTTGAATCATATGCAGGATTACTTCATTTTATTTATGATTTCTCATATGTATATGAGTTTCATACATCAATGTCTTGTTTCAAGCTTGGTTCTAAATTAATCCACCATGGTGAAAGAGAAAAATCTGGCAACAATTACTATTGTTTTAATGTGACTGACGTAAGAACTGACATTTGAGTTAGTCACATGGTAAGCAATTAATAAAAATATGATCAAATGTGCACAACTCTGAATAGCATGGAAGTCCAACTTATTTTTGCTGAACACTTTTGCTTTCATCCCTCAGAATGAAAGAACGCAAATTCTCCTTTCTATGATATGTAATAGGTTCCAGAACTGTTACTAAGAATGTCTATTCATGTAATGACATGTTGCAAGATGGTACATTTTACTCTGAACACTTTATTTCCTTTAAATCATGGTCAAATATTGTCATAAAGAATTTTAAATCCTTCAATTCTAGAATAAATTCATTATCAGTGGCCAGAATACTACAATATGAGTTTGTCAGTATACTATACAAAACTAGTTCTGTAGACGGTGAGTATTTTAAAATCACTTTGAAAAACAAAAGCCAGGAGCCATTATTAGCAAGCTATAAACATTTGGGGGTGTACTGTAACTTCTTTGGTAGTATTTTTGCTATAAAATTGAATTGCCTCTAGTCCATGTACTTTCATATGACTGGAGCTTTCTGTTGATTTTCCTTTTTTTATTTTCAAGGTGATATGTGATTGCAGAATCTTATCATGTCATGAACACATCCCTTTGAATGACACAGTACAGAGTATACATTATTAAAAATTTGTAAAGTAAGAATACACTTTTTCAAAAAAATTAAAGAATTACATGTTTTGGGTTTTTTTTTTTTTTGGTCTGGAACTTGAAATTTGGGCCTGGGCATTGTCCCTGAGCTCTTCAGTTCAAAGCTACCGCCTTACCCCTTGAGCCACAGCACCACTTCCAACAAAAAATACACCTTGATTTTTAATATTGTAATATAATACAACAATAATCACTACTATATATGATACATGATAATGTACTGAACCATTTTTATCCTAAGTTAACCACAAAATATTCAAATAGAAATACATTTTAATATAACTAGTATTTTTCACTTCTATTAAAGATAGGTTAAAATTGATGTCAAACTTTAAAAAATCATGTTGCTGTATTTTTGTTCATATTTATTTTTTCCTGCAAATATTTCCACTCTTTGCTGAATATTAAGAGTAATTCTTTTCCTCTTGTCACAACAGAAAATTGTTAGTCTAAGAGTTAGTTGTATCACTAATTTCTTTTATTCAGAGGTTTCTTAATGCTATTTCTTTCTTCTCACTAGCCATCTAATAATATCTGGGGTAAAGCGCCTTTCTTACATGCTGGCATTTCTCATTCTATAGACATTGATGTGAGGTGTACAGACCTGAGATGAACTAGGTATCCCAAGAGAATAAGCGTTGTGTAGAGAGAGAGAGAGAAAAAAAAATCTCATTCTTGCGGAATCAGTTCCAATAAGAATCATCTAATCCAATAGCAAAGCCAAACATATTACATCACTGATGTAATCTGAAGTCTGAAAATAAAGTAGGAAAAACGATGTATCTCTTCCACCCATCCATTCAACAAATGTAGCATTTTGACAAATGAGGGGAAATATTACAGCTCTCTTCAGGCAGACATTCTAGAAGACATACAGAGATAATGTATACATTTTAAGCTTTATTCCTAATTTAAAAAATAAATCAAGTTATAGACAAACAAAAACACAAGTTAGAAAACAGGGATAGGATGAAATATCTCAAACATATTTTTTTAGAAAGTTATTGGTTCTGGACAAGTGGACAGTGATAGTTTAAGTAGGCTGGATTTTCTGGGTTTTTTTGTTTTGTTTTGTTTTTTGGTTTTTTTTTTTTTTTTTTTTTTTGCCAGTCCTGGGCTGGAGCTCAGGGCCTGAGCACTGTCCTTGGACTTTCTCAAGGCTAGAGCTTTACCACTTGAGCCTCAGCACCACTTCCGGTTTTTTTCTATGTATGTGGTACCGAGGAATCGAACCCGGGTCTTCATGCATGCTAGGCAAGCACTTTAACCACTAGGCCAAACTCCCCGCCATGGCTGGATTTTCTGAACTCATTTTTTTTTTGCCAGTCCTAGGCCTTGAACTCAGGGCCTGAGCATTGTCCTTGGGCTTTTCTCAAGGTTAGCACTCCACCACTTCAGCCACAGCATCACTTCCAGCTTTTTTCTATATATGTGGTACCAAGGAATTGAACCTGGGTCTTCGTGCATGCTTGGCAAGCACTCTAAAGAACTTGGCCAAACTCCCAGCCCTGAACTCAAAATTTTTATAGTAAAAATGAACTATGACAGAGAAAAAGAGATTTTGAAGAAGAAAGAACAGTAATTGACTATTGGACTATCTATTTTAATTACTAAAATTCCCTAAATCTAGAGTATATGTTATCTGAATGACAATTCATTTGTATTCTGGCATGTTGACTTTGATGGCATGAGGGATCAATTAACACCTTTATATTTAATCAAACACGTCATGTAAGCAATATTTAAAGAAATAGAAATTGATCATTTAAAATTATTTTATTACTAGCATCTGGTAAAGATAAGAAATCAAGGCAGGTGTGTTGACACATGCTAGTAATTCCAGGTACTCTCAAGGCAGAGGCAAGACATAATTAAAAAAAAATTCTGCCTAGATTATTCTAATACTTTAAAGTCTTTTAAACTACATAGGGAAGGATTATAAATGACATAAAATAATTGCATTCTAATTTGACTCTCAACTTTTTCTATTTAGTACATAAAACATATATTCACCTTAACACTGGTAGTGACATTGATATTAAGAAATCATTCTTTGCTCTTTCCGAAGCTTTGCTTTGTCGTTTTAGGACATATATGGTCCCAGGATTTACTGAGCTTCACTGTAGTAGGGAATAGAAATAATGAAACTGGGTAAATTAAATAAATTGGTAATTACGGGCTGTGATAATTACTAAGGAAGACAAAATGAAAGCAATTATGCACTTTGTTTAAGAGCTTATGGGGGGAGTAGGTGGGATGGTGAATCTAATTTAGATTATGGGGATGGGAAAATTGTCCAAGAAAGCTTATCAGAAAATATACCCTGAAGACTTAATGGAAGTTCATCAGACATAGGAGTACTACAGACGTATTTCAAAGAAAGAAAAAAAAAACATATAAAATAGAGTTTTGTACACTCTGAGGTAAATTTTTAAGAGACAGTGACTAAAAGCAGAAAGGAAGGATAAAAGATTTGGTTGGGATAATTTCATAAGGGGATAATCATTGAGAACATTTCAGGAAGTAGTAAGAAATTCATGTAGTATTCTATATGCACCTGGACGGTAATTTAAGAGTACTGATTCATAGACAGGCATCATCAAAATTATGTTTTCAACAAAGTCACTCTGGTTGTCCTAAGGAATAGATTTCCACAGGAAAGTAAATTCTTCAACAGTAAAGATGAGATACAAATAGGTTGACACATGATACATTTTGTTGATGAATTTATAAGACTATTACATATGAGATAGGTACCAGGAAGAAATCAAAGACTTTTTCTGAGCTTTCTAATGGAAATAATCAAGTGTATAAAAATATCAGTTCTTGAGATGGTAAGAACAGATGTACTGGTTGAAAGGAAAGAAATGATTTTCAAAACTTTTCTTTGGAGTTATTAAAATGGAAAATATTCTAACTACCCTGTGTAAATTCTAGATATACACTTGAACCAATGGGCTTGGGGTTCAGAAGACAATGTTGATAATAACAATGAAAATCTTTTACCACTAAGTTGTCACCATATTTGTGGGTATGAAGATGAAGATGTGTTTGTAACATTTGGTCAGCAAATAAGGAAATTGAAAGCATATACAATAATAAGAAGGCAAAAGAGAAAAATCTCCCAGTTAACAATGGGTATGCTGTAGACTGGCAATAAGATAGGACTTTGTCCATTGGATTTAGCACCACAAAAGTCATCATGAAAGGAAAATTGAATGGAATGTGAGAAAATGGTGACAAAATATGCTGGTGACTCAAGAAGCCTGTTTGCAACAATAGACAGTCATGGTGAAAGTCAACAGAATAGGAGATAAATTGCAAATAGGATGCAATACTTAAAGTAAATGGATCTTAAAATATCCTTAAGGACATCAGATTACTTAATAGCTCATAGTTTGCCAGTCTAAGTAGCAGAAAACGGAAGAGTTCAAAGGAAAAAGAGGAAGTAGCACATACAAGTTCATTCTCTCCAGAATTTGTACAAGTGGGTCTAGCATTGCCAAGGTTGCCTATAACCTAACTTTAAAATTGATTATTATTATTGTTAGACAAGGCTATTTCAAGAATGCTATTCCTATTGCTGGACTCTTTATTTTGAAAGGACCTGCTTATATTACCTTGTGGAGCTTAGCGAGGACAAAATCATCTTGAGGCTGATGGTAGGGAGGCCTTCAAACATACTAGATCATAAAAGATGATATTTTAGAACCAAACAATTTCAAAGGAATAATGAAGCAAAAATTGAAGCCCCAGAACTTTTTAATTTAAAGCTTATATTGAATCCATTTGGCATAAAGTAAAATTTAGATATCAAACAAAATAGGCATGAAAAATAAATTCATATTATAATCTGCATATCCTATATAATAATTATAATATTGAGGCTGTTTCATATATCCGTATGTGTTTATATATATACATACACACACACACACACATATATATATATATATATATATATAAAACCAACTAGATGAATGTAGTAATTTGTTAGGGATTATGTTGGCAGAGTTGAAACAAAACTCATACCTCCTACACAAAAGGTAACAAAAACAAAAACAACAACAACAATAACAAAAAAGACAAAGTAAAAACCACTATTGAGAGCATCCAGGAATCCAAGCAGACTTAAATTGCTAATGTTTCTTTTGCCATGGTCACATAGCTAAGTAATGTATTCAGAGTAATAAACATGGCATAACTGACACCAAGTTCTTCTAGTACTTGTAGAGTGAAGAAAAATGAGGAAGGCAGAAAAGTACCAAGGTACCAAGTACTCTCCCATTCATCCACTTCCCTTCCAACCTGCTACACTTCTTCACAATTAGCTAACAAGAAAAAGAACAATAAAAAATATAACCACTCTTTCAAGATGTTTATGTGTGTTAGGGAACAATGTTTTCAGGAAAATAACAATTTCCTATTTGCTTTAAAATGATAAAAAAAATGCCACTTAATTACAGAAAGCTGCCTATTGTGAAATAGTACCCTTTCTTCACATACTAAGAGTCTCAAAGTCAAAGGCAATCAGATTGCTCAGAAATTCAGGACTACCACTGATTGGAAGTAGTTAGGATCATTATTCCACATTTACTGTAGAAAACCTTTCTTGCTCAAATGAGGTTAATATTAGTTATATTTTACCCACAAATAAACCTCTAGAGGATTAATAATTACTTTCTGCAAAGTTATAAACAGTGCCAATGCTTCTAACACTTTTTGAAATATGTAATAAAATTACATTAACACAAAATAATATTGCTGTATGAAAGTACAGTAATAATGTACAGTGACATTTAGCACTAAGTTCAAAGTGCATTTTAGTTTGCACAATAAATAACAAAGGGTAAAGTAGGAAGATACATCCATTCTATCCTTTTTGGTTGTTATTCCCATGTATTCTTTTCAAGGTAACATGTAATAAACTTAATTTTAATTGGAAGGCTCGATCTTGTAATATTTTGCAGTTAACCTTAAACTCTACTGCTAGCCCCAATTAAGTGGAGCTAGATAAAACTGAAATCCAGCATGAAGGAATTATAAGCTTCACAGCCAGCTGAAAAGCAAAAGACAAAATATACTGTAATCTATTGTGGAGGGAAATACCAACAGGAGTTGAGGGAGGTGGCCCAGTCAGTGAGCTTTGACCAAGAATGCCCCACGGCCTAGTTATGGCAAGATGGATATTAGAGTTATGTAGTCAATTAGGAGACACACATACACCCACAGGTTAGTTTTTCTTCTTTCATTGCTATCACATTGTTTCAGATCTATTTTCAGGACAGCTAAAAGCTGATTGCTACCACAAGATATATAATGTTAGGCCTTATTGAGTATACCCAAAATATGATCTGTTACTATACAGAGGACATATTAAAACTGTGATTTAGAATCCTTGCAATAGGGATTAGAAAATCATTGCTTTTACATATTAAATTCTTGTTCCTTTTTCTAAAATGACTTTAAATCATTTCAACAATAAAATATGTAGTATTAAATTAGTGTTTTTGGTTTAAAATGCTTTTTGGATCAAGAAAGTAATATATACCTATGCGTATATTGTGGATATATATAATTACATATCCCCCATCGTATATAGAGATAAACAAGTAATTCATGGTTTCTCTCACATTTTTGTATGTAAACACATACTGGGTCAGGTGCATATACACAAAAACATATTAACTAAAATAAAATATATGTACACAAACATTCATTTTTTCCACTTAGGGTTTATCTCATGCCTTGATTTTAATCTAAACTTATAAAAGTTTTCCAATGTAGTCTCTATTTTCTACCCTACAAAATTAACCTTTAGAAGTGACTCTGTCCTTAATGTACTATGTTATCTTTCATCTCTTTTGCTGTCCCTTGGTTATCTCATATTGATACAGTATTTTACCTTGTTATCTGATATACTGTATATATGTTTATTTGGTTATTAATATAGGATAGGGAAGGGGAAAACAAGATGAGAGGTAGGGGTGGGGGGAGGGAAATGGGGACCAAAACATGAGAAAGGATATCAGTGTTTGTGAAGTAATACACCTTCTACCTGGTGAATACAATGTAACTATTCTATTAATTTCAATAAAAATATATGGGATAAAAAGAAGTTAAATCACTGTCACCTACAAAATAAGATCATCACAGAGACAACCTTGTGACTCACTAGCCCGGGGTAGTTTTGATCCCAAAACACATATTCAATATTGTGACACTTTTTTTTTGTTATTTCACTGGCATCTAGAAAGTAGAACTAGCTAATTTCCACCACAGGCCAAAAATCTAGCCAAAATGTTGTAGTTCATCCATGTTATTTCACGCTATTTATTTATTTATTTATTTATTTATTTATTTATTTATTTATTTTAACATTCATCAAGGACTAAAATAGATCCAGTCTGCTTTTTGTTAATCATTTAAGATTTTTTTCCCACTCTGATTTCAATCTCTGTATTTTCAAAAAACGGGGCTAGCAAGATATGGGATTAACATACATGGCGGTCAGTGGACAAATGGATTAAGAAAAATGTGGTATATATACACAATGGAATGCTATGCTTCTATCAGAAAGAATGATATTGTACCATTCAGAAGGGAGTAGAAAGACTTGAAAAAAAATTACGTTAAGTGAAGTAAGCCAGACCCAAAGAAATTTAGGTTGCATGGTTTCCCTCATTCATTTGTTTTAACTGCAATGTGTCTATCAATCTACAAGTAAACACACTAGATGGAAAGAGACAAAAAATACTCTTGGACATGTTAAATTATACAGGACTGTACACATTCTCACTCTTAGACCAACGAAGGATATTCTTGGGAGTGGCTGACAAAGGTAGCTATGCACATATGATCATTAAAATGATGTTTATTGAAATGAACTCCAAAAAAAAGTGACTCAGCCTAGGTCTTATCCATCACTTAGAACACAATCTCCTAGTCATTATGTGAGGGACGGCTTGCACCTGAAATGAAGAGGGATTCCGTATATTTCGTACCATGGAGATAAATGTATACACATTAACATATTTCACATGAACTGCCAACCCAATTCAAACAATTGCTTTATGAAAATCCAGTCCTGCTTTGTAGAGAGAAAAGCATTGTTGTGTTAATTCTATGGCCCCTATCACTAAGCTTACCCACAACTTGGAGCTAAGTAGTAGGAAAAAACACTTGATTTTTATTTAATAACTTCCATGGTAATGAATCCATCTTTTGGAGCATTTTCTCCTAACTCAATCCAGGTTTACAAGCAAGTAACTTCTGTCTTTATTTTTGCTACAAGAAGTTCTTTATATTATCATCCAACCCAGATCTCCTCTTTTCAGCCAAAACACTGGACACCTCACTGTATCCTACAGAGAGAATTAATTGATTTTATATACAATCTCCTCGAGATTATTCTATCCTTCTGGATACTGAGTTGATGTAATATTAATCCTTAATTGTTAAGACTTACTAAAAAATACTGAAGGAGATCTTCTAATAATAAGATGAATTTTCTCCTAATAATCCAATGAATAACTATCACACCTGAAAAGAAGTATTCCTCATGAGACCACAGCTTTTCCAGGTGAGTACAAAATCATAACAAAAATGATATAGTGACTCATACAATTGTAAATGATGACAAGAATGACTTACTTAAATGTCGTCTCTTAACTTAAAGGCCACAACTGTCAAAGGTTTCAGGTTTGAAATAGAAAGGTAGAAGGCTCAGTGAAAATAGTGCTGAGTGGTTGAGTAATTTTAAAACTACATCCTGATCATAGATGTTGTATAACTAAGAAGTTAAAAGAAGTACTTATATAATGTGGAAAATTAATTATAGTATGGATATATTCAGTCGTATACACATTTACAAATATAACACACAAATATATATTCTGTCATATGTCTGTATGCATGTATAAATATACATATATGTATGTATGTATACATACATTTGTATTTGTCATTATGTATGCAAATATATGTATATGTGTCTATATGCCTACAGTGTTATTTCTTAAAGGAAATAGGCACCACAATTTAATAGAATAAAAAGTTATAACACTACAATCAAAACATTAAGTTAACTTGTGTTTTCTAAAATAAAGAGTATTTTCGCTACTGTCTTTTTTATGGAAATAATGAGATCCTATAATAAACAAATGAAATCATCAGACTGCACATCAACCAAATGCCTGAAAGCAAAACACCTTGACAGCCATATAAGCACTAGACTCTGGGACACAAGTAAAGAAAATAAAAACCAGGATGCAGTGTCAAAACAATCAGACTCTACACATGTCTTTGTTCCTTTGAAAAGTCATTTGTCTACCAGACTCAATTTTCTGACAGGCTTGTGGGTTTGTTTACCTGAGAATTATGAAAATTGATTTGTTCTCAAAATATTATAAGTACAAGCAACATGAAAATGATTTAATTAGCATAATTCTTGCAAAAAATACAATAGTAAAAAAAGGCATGCTTTTAAACATAATTCCCTCTATTAAAAATAGTTCAGAGCTGGTTGCTTGAGGCTCAAGTCTGTAATCCTAGCTTCTCAGGAACGTGAGATCCAAGGATTGCCACTCAAAGCCAGCCAGGGCATTAAAGTACCTGAGACACTTATCTCCAATTAACCACCAGAAAACCAGAAGTGGCACTGTGGCTCAAGTGGTAGACTGCTAGCCTTGAGCTGTAGAGCTCGGGGACAGTGCCCAGGCCCAGAGATCAAGCCCCACAATCAAACAATTCAATCACACTTTATAAAATATACAAGAGTATGTGAGAGGTATTCATCTTTCACATAATCTAAAGGGTTCAAAGTAAAAGGGATAATTCAAGCATTTTCTATATTCCTGAATTAGATACCACAACGTAATATACTTTCCTTTGCCCACAATACTCACACAATCCAACTAGTACTCCCAACAATTCAATAAGGACAAGGGCAATTAGTTAAATTACACTGAGATGCAGGCACTCTCAAAAATATATTTTCTGTAGTTTTATGCCTTGAACTCTGTATAGATTCATATTTTTGAGATTTCCCTAAGAATAATAACTGTAACCTTTGATCCAGACTCCATTTGTTCTCCATAGAGTCAAGCTCCCCTCAGACTACCAACTCACTCACCCCAGAGAACAAAATGCCCCTTGTCCCCTAGAGAAGCAATGGGTACAGTGGACACTGCATCTATTTGTTTGCTGTTATCAAATGCCAGCCCAGGGGCTACCCCTGGAGAGAGAGCTCTGACTTCCAAAGCACAGAGAAACATAAACTCTCCTGAAAAATCCTCTGCGTACAGAGGGTGAGCAGCCTGTTTTCTTCCTGGGAAGGAAAAGAGCACACTTTCTCTCATCACAATTCTGAGATCCATCCATCTCTTTCAAGCTCACTAGTGGGCAGAAAGTTGTATTGGTGGTGAACTCTTTTTATGCCATAGGCAATGTGGATATTTATAACTTCATTCTAGGGCTGTTATACAAAATTGTCAGTATAGGTAGATGGGATGCCCCAGGGCAGCTAGTAAGAAGAAGAAAGACAAGCATATGTATCTGTCCATCAGATGACCCCTATTTCTGGAAAAGGAAATAAATGAAATGTATTTCATTTATTTGTTTAGCCAAGGAATTTTTAATAAAGCTTGTTGATCTTACAAAGCAGTAATTACTTGATTGGTCAACTAGATAGTTTAGTCAAGTTTTAAAGATTTAATTTGTTTTACACAGAATACTGAGAAGGTATTATAAAGAACACAGTCTCTTAACCCGCAGCTTCCCAAGAAACAAATGTCTTAGGGTGTAGGTATGAAAACTTGCTTTCAACACTTGTAGATTTGGGTTGAGTACAAGGAAAAGAACCCTTATGTTTCCAGTTAGTGAAAGAAATAATAGCAGTGTAAATTTCTAAACAATTTCTTAAATAGTAATCAATACTTATCCAATGAGGAAACCAAAAGGAAACTTCTTGGCTCCAGGTAAGAGGTGTTTATTCCTACACTGCCTTTATCACAGCACATGGGTTAAAATTCTAGGCATGCCGTCTCAGACAGACAGACAGACAGACAGACAGACACAGAAAGACAGAGAGATTTAAGTCAGATACATGTTTGATTAATGAATAGAAAGTTGAGAGATGGTAAATGTTATATATATTGATAACAGATTGATAGGTTAGATAGAAAAACAGAGGGATAGATAAAAGAGAAGGAAAGAAAAGAAACAGAAAGAATGAAAGAGAAAGGAGGGAGGGAGGGAGAATGGAAGGAAGGAAAGATGGATGGAAGGAAGGAAGGAAGGAAGAATGGAAGGAGAGAAGAAAGGAAGAAAAGAAAGGAGAGAAAGAGATATGCATAGTTCATTTGTAATTTTACTCATTTACTCTTTGCCTCTTGGCAGGATGTTTTTAAAAAACAGTCACGTGCTTTAAAATGTAAGAATAATAAAAAGAAAAACCAAAAGAATTTCTTGCAAGACAGACCCTAGAGCAGTTTGGAAACATCAAATAAAACCCCTACAGCATGCGCTCCTCATGTGATGGCTTTGTACATTCGTCTCAGCCCGTGGGCACATTTCCCTTGACACACAAAGGTTTCTGTGCCACGTTGAAAGATATAAACACATATGGATCCCTCATTTGTCATTCTGCCTAGTTTCACACTGTTTTCTATAAAATTATTTGAAAATAATTTCATGGAAGTCAAATATCTATTTAGACAATGAACAGAAAAATAGAATTGTATGCATGCACAATATATGTGGTTATGCATGTTAGTTACAAACTAAGCATATGCATAATCCTTTATACATATATATGCATACTGGTATATATAGTATATATATGGCAATGTAGATATATATATATACAAACACACAAACATATTTTAATGGAGAAATATATGTAAATAATGCTCCCTTATTTTCTAATGTCAATTTATGTCATTTTTTTCTCCTATGGATCTCTTTAATCTCTTTTGCTTCATTCTAAGTATGTATATTTACCTTTTTCTCTGAGAGTCTAAAAATGATATGGGATGTTTTATCACACAGATTCGTAAGTAGAACTTGCTAGCAGGTTTTTGTTGTTGTTGTTTTTGTTGTTGTTTTTTCCAGTCCTTACTTGAACTCAGGGCCTGAGCACTGTCCTTGGGCTTTTTCTCCAGGCTAGAGCTCTACCACTGGAGACACAGAACCACTTCCGGATTTTTCTATATATGTGTTACCGAAGAATCAAACCTGGGTCTTTGTGCATGCTAAGCAAGTACTCTACCACTAGGCCAAGCTCTAGGCCACGCTAGCAGTTTTGTTTTGTTTTTTTAAATAAAATTGCTTTTCTCTATGTCACCGATTTCAAGGCATTTAAGCAAGATACAGACATCATTTTTAAAGTCTATCTTCTTGTTACACAAACAAGAGCAGAATGATTATTATTTTTTAGATTTATGGTTTTGTAGGCAAAATATACAAATTATGTAAAAACTTCTGCAGCACATTTTAGCGATCAGAATGACAGTGTGCAGGTAATTGTGAAATAAACTCCAGAAACACAGGTGAAATGCCACAAAGAAAACTTTCTAAGCCTCTCTCTTTGGAGTCAAGATTCTGATTTTAAGATGAACCCCCAACATTCACAAGGTTAAGAAGTCTGGGAAGCAAGCTGGCTCTCTGTGGGTGTCTCAAGTCCCTACAGCTTTGACAAGATGTAGCTCAAGTATTTTCCTCACACATATGGCGGGGACTCAGCACTATGAAGGCAGTTGAGCTACCCAAACACAATCAGCACTGGCTTGCCCTTACATTTGACACATCAAAGTCCCCAAGCAAACCAGAAGGTTTAGATTTGCAAAAGTCCAGTAAAATTATACTTTGTAACTTAGATCTTAGACGTTTAAAATAAGTTAACCAAATTTTAATGCAAATTGTGCAAACGGCAAGGGATCAAAGAGTACACTTCATATTGTTTCTGCTTATTTAGAATCAAGTATGAAAATACTAGTCACTTCAATCCCTTCTCATATGATAATGATTTAAAAAGAAGCAATGGTTAGTAATCTTCAAATACAAGACAGAAGTAATCGCTGGGGAAATAAATTCTTAGCTGATTTGTTAGCTCTACTCAGCAAGGACATGAATATTTTGAGAGAAACAAAGACATAAAGAAATAATCAACAGGGAACAGGATTTTCTTGGTGACTAGAAAGCCTTGGCTTGAACTCAGTATTTAAAGCCATCTAAATTGTTTTCATTGCTAGACTCATTTTTTTCTTGTTAAAAGTCATCCAAAGGCTTTTAATTTATTATTTTTTTAGCCTGAGCGGGAAAATAAAATTTTCATTAAAAGGATATACTATATTTAACAGCATTGCTGAATGCAAATGCACATAGATATTATTAGTATAAAATGGATTTATACCTATGGTAGGAAATATATAAAAACTGAATAATTAAACCTCCATTGAAGAAGCTCATATATATATATATACATATATATACATATGAAGTTGAATTTTTTTTTAGTAAATGCTTGAACATCAGTTCCCAAGAGCTCAGGAAGAAAAAAAAATACATGGTGTCATTCTCTGCTAACCTAGAGGGGGTTATGCCTCAATCTCATTAGAAAAGGAAGAAAATTAGCATCAAGAGAAGAACATGAGTCACATTTTGCCTTAAGACTACTTCTAGAAAGAGAGCAGGTAGATATTATTTAATAATAGAAGAAAAGGGGAAGACAGAGGAAACTTATTTCAGAACTGCAAACTTTTGTTCTAGGAAGGAGGAATTGTCTAGGTAACAGTGGGGTGCACAGATGATGTGAATTTACTGGGTCCTAAAAAGGTCAGACCCTACTAAAATCTGTTTTATTTCCTAAACACAGACCAATGAAAAAACCCACCTTTGGTAGATGAGGCAATAATAAACTGATAAGTTCTTCACATGCTGTTACTCTACCAAAAACTCTATAAAATAAGAAGCAACTGAAGATAAGTAGGTAGGTAGGTAGGTAGGTAGGTAGATAGATAGATAGATAGATAGATAGATAGATAGATAGATAGATAGATAGATAGATAGACAGACAGATAGATATTGTTCTAAGTTTTATAGTGGACATTCATTTTTTTTTCATTTCCTTACTAACACACTGAGCCACACTCCTTCAGTGATTTTGCTTTTTGCTTTCTTTTTTGGTTGCAGGACAAATATTAAATGTCTAATTCCCCATTTTCAAAGCTCAGGTTAGTCTAATATTTCCTGTTTCCAAGCAAGAACACAGTAGTTAGCAAGTCCTGTTTTCCTACTTTACAAATATATCTTCTCATCTAAAGCTCATGATTTATGTTGAATTCCAACATAAGTCAATATTCTCAGGCAAATTTCTGGGTATTTCTAGGTCAAAAGTTTCTCAATCATTTCGTCTGTGAGTTAGTTTCTTATTACTTTGCTAAACCGTTACTGATTTTACATTTATACCAAGCCTTAAAGTACTCTTTGATACAAGAAATAATTAGCTTTTTGAGATCATTTTCCACATTTTTCATGGCAGTCATGCTAATCATAGAACAATGACTATCAATAAAGTTGTCTTTTATTTACACTAAAGTGATATACATGTAGAATTTTATGTGTTTATTCCTTATACTTTGCTAATTTCATTCATTGCTTTTTCAAAGATCTTTTTCCAGTTTAAAAATCAGATTAGGTGGTCACTTGCAATTAGAAATACTTTTAGAAAAGTCTTTTATTTTAACCACAATTCAAAGCCTATTTTTCATATATATTTATTGTAATTAATAGAAGGGTTACATTATATTCATCAGAGAGAAGCTGCATTACTTCACTAATATTGATACCCTTTCTCATGTCATGGTCCCCATTTCCATCTCCCCCTGCCCCACCCTGCCACTCATGTTGTTTTCCCTCCTTCCCTATCCAATTTCAAATAACCCATCAAGCATATATACAATATATCAGATAACAAGGTGAAATACTGTAACAATATGAGATAATCAAGGGATATCAAAAGAGATGAGAGATAACAGTATATTAAGGACAAAAATCACTCATTCTATGGTTTTTTGGTATTCATACACAGTGAAATTTTATGCTGCTGTCAGAAAGAACAACATCACCCCATTTATAAGGAATTGGAAAGTCTTAGAAAAAATCATATTAAGTGAAGTAAGCCAGACCCAAATGAACATAGGCTCAATGATTTCCCTCATTTGTCATAATCAGTAGAAACCTTGGGCTCTCCTAGCAGAGATTTACAATAGAACAAAACCATGATACATAAGGCCAGAGAGTATGATGCTAAATGAAAAGACCTCCAGGATATAGAAACAAAGTCTATTTTTACATGAGATGCTTAGAAATATGTTTGATTAAGAGCTTTCATTTCTATTAATTTGTGAATTACATATTTCTTCTTTAAAACCCTATGATTGTATTAGGATAAGAATTAAATTGTAAAAGAAGCAAAAGTTAAGGTCTCCTAAATTAAATTTAGATACTAAAATAGATGTGGAAATGGTCTACAAATATTTTAGATATTTTCAACATTTTGTTAATGATTAACCAAATATAAAAGAAGATATCATTGCCTACAAAAATATAATGCATACAAAAATGGAACAGTTATTTAAATTATGCACTGATTATCTTCTGTGAAAACACAAAGGAGTTGGAAACCTACAATGTGACCTCTGATGTTTTTATTTTATATGAGTGATAATTAGGTTTTCTTAATTTTTAAGAGGCTCTTAAGCCAAGACACTAATTCTTGATTCACCCCTTTTTTCCCCTGAGCCCCACAGGCCAGCTTTTGAAGTATGATACAATTTTAATTACAAAGATTTATCATTGTGACATCTAATTTCTAAGTACATGAGATGACAATGGAACGCATAGACTGGGATTTTAGCCACAGTGTCAGTATCTGAGCAAAGATATCGGCAGCCTGCACTGCTTCTTTCCTTCCATTTCCAGCTACTTTTCATAGAAGATCCATCTATATGTCTCCCAAGTACAGCTTCATTTTTTTTCCATCCTCCCTTTGCACAATGTAAGAAATACATTTTAGAGTAAGACCAAAAGCTCCACAAAATGTGATCATATCTCATAGATAGTCTGTGCCTGGAGATTATGATTGGAGATCCTGTACATGACTTTATACTTACTGTACATACATGCATGCTAATTTTCTTCCCATTAACAAAAGAGACAGAGTACCTACTTTCATGTACATTGTTACACAGTTGTTGTTGTTTTGGGGGTGGTTGTTTAACATTTGAGCCATTGCCTGCCTCAATTTTTTTTAAAACTATTACTGTATAGTATCTTCAATCTACTTATATTTTAGAACAATATGTTTGAAAAATACTGGACAAAAGAAAACCTTTACTGTTTAAATAAAAATTTCAAACTAATATTCAAGTATTATTTGTTAGTTATCAAATATGAACATGGCTAAAATGTTCATTCTCTAATTTGAAAAATTGAAAAACTCAAGTGGTTAATTTCTATTATTTGCATATGTATTAAATGCATTATACAATCACACTTTTATTGTGGGTCATGGGGCTTGAACTCTGGGACTGGGTGCTGTCCCTGACCTCTTCAGCTCAAGGCTACTGCCCTACCCCTTGAGCCACAGTGCCACTTCAGATTTTCAGGTGGTTAATTGGAGATAAGAGTCTCACTTTCTTTAGTGCCCAGGCTGGCTTTGAACCACAATCCTCAGATCTCAGCCTCCAGTGCAGCTAGGATTACAGACTTGAGCCACTGTGCCCAGCAGTTACAATCATTCTTTCTAACATTTCTACCTAATAAGATAAAATAAGATACTAAACTAATTAATAAAAGCAATCGCATACACTAACATTTTTTCAAAACTAATCTGCAATTCTTTTTCATGTTGGTCACCTTCCCTTCTTCCTTACCCACAGAAAAATACTAAAACAGAGAATAGTAATACTTATATTTATATTTCTAGAAACAAAATGAAATTTACTCCAATAGAATGATTTATTATTCAGTATTCTTGTGCTAATTAAGGAAAAGTCATTATGTCAGTGCTCTGTTAGGTCACTTCAATTCATTCCCTTATTGTACTGTAGCATTTGACTTACCATTATCTGTAGGAAATACACCTAAATTGTCTGATAAACTAATTTGTTATATCATAAGGAAGAATATCATATATTCATTCAACTGCATTCTCTTTTAGGATTATTTAATTTCTTAAATAAAAGAAAATTACGTTGGAGAGACGACCCCTGGTCTATATGCATAATTACATGTATTCTCAACTCACTGACATATAACAGAAGATAATAAAAATTCATTGTTGTGTTTACTTCTTTAGCTCAGATTTTCTGAATCATGGTAATAAAAGTGTTTAGGAGCCGGGAGTTTGGCCTAGTGGCATGCACCAAGACCAGGGTTCAATTCCTCGGATACCGCATACATAGAAAAGAGCCGGAAGTGGTACTGTGGCTCAAGTGGTAGAGCTCTAGCCTTGAGAAAGTCCAAGGACAGTGCTCAGGCCCTGAGCTCAAGCCCAGGACTGGCACACACACAAAAAAAATGTTTGGAAATGTCTGATATCTGAACCCTACAAATTACTGTGCATAATATAGTATAGTATCTAACGTTTAACTTTTCTTTTTATTTTTGGGGTAATGTGTAGAGGGTTACAGTTACATTAGCCAGACAGTAACTGGCGAATAGTGCCTAACTGTCAAATAATGCAGATAGGGCATTACTTCTTACACACTGATACCCCTTCTCATATTTTTTTCTCCAATTCCCCAGCCACACTCCTTTCCAATCATCTTCCTTTTTCCCCTTCCCTTTCCTATTTCAAATAAACAAATAAACATATATACAATATACCAGGTAACAAAATCAGATACAATAACCATATGAGATTAATCATAAGGGCAAACAAATGGAAGAGAAATAACATAGTACATTAAGAACAACAATCACACAAGCTAAAGCCCTTGTTTTCATATTAAACTTGAGTTCATATGGTATTATAGGGATGAAATGTGCAAATGATTTTTAAGTTGTTTGTACATAATGAATGGTTACTAATAATAAATATTATTATAGTAATGGGATATGTATGTAAGAATATTATAATATGTGCTTATTTTGTTTTCTAGATGTTAAAAACCATGTTTCTATTTTATGTTAGACAGGTAAAAGTGTCAAAATAAGTCATGAATTCTAATTATATGACTAACATAAAAGCTATAAAATTTATCTTGAATTCTTATTAAGACAGTGGATATATAAGTCTAAAAAATGTAGTATCCTGTTAAAATTAAAGTGTATTCTTTGTTAAAGCAAATGCTTTATTGTATCTTTATTAATGCTTTTATTATTCCTTATTTATTAGTATTTATTATTCTTTATTAAGTTAAAGCACATTTGTTTATTTTATCAACAGTTTTTGAGGTGCTAGGTTAAAATATATAATATTGACTTTATATTTTCATTGATGAAAAATCAAAAGTGCTTTTTAAAAATACCATGTTCTCTGATAATACTAAGACCACAAATTCTAAACTTTAATTGGTATTCAAATAAAATGGAACTGAGTAGAATGACTCATCTTAGAGGAGATTGAAGGTTGTGAATTGCTATTTTCCTGTAAATACTCTTTAAAATTGTTATGATTTTCGTAATATGCAAAATAGACTTAGCTTATAATAAAATAAGTAGAGTTATAAAATACTATAGTTATAATATATGGAATTATAAATATATAGAAGTTATGAAATAATTTATGAATGGATCCCAAAGTACTAAGGCCAGTATACGAAATTCAGAGAGCTAGAGTCACAACAAAAACATGAAATCAAACTTCCAGCTTGACCGATAAGGATGAAAACCACATCCTATAATATTCCTCAGTTCTACCTAATGGTAAATTACTGAGAGAGAATAATAAAAGAGAAATTCTTAGACTAGCTTGTTTTCTTTTCAGCCTTTCACATTTCTTTCTCTTTTGCAAATGGAGAAAATAAAGTGGCTAAGCCTCAGGGGGGAAATAATAATTAAAATTCCTCCATTGGTAGCATCTATAATATCAAAATGTGTTGGGCCATGCAAATTCTCATTTACAGATTTCTTGATATAAATAGATAGATGGGAGATGCCATTCATTATTTTTTCATATATTTTTATTGTAATTAATAGAAGGGTTACATGAGAGACGGTGCATTAATTCCCATACATTGACACCCTTTCACATGTCTTGGTCCCCATTTCCCACCCCACCCCCACCCCTCTTCTTGTTTTCCCCCGTTCCCTATCCAATTTGAAATAACCAAATACAAACATATCCAACATATCAGATAACAAAGTGAGATACTGTAACAATATGAGATAACCAAGGGACAGCAAAAGAGATGAGAGATAACATAGTACCTTAAGAACAACAATCTTTCATTATATGGCTTATGTTTCTATATCCTAGAGATCCTTTCATTCAGCGTCCTACTGTATGGCCTTTTGTATCTAGGTTTTGTTTTATTGTAAATCTCTGCTAGGAGAGCCCAAGGTTTCTACTGATTATGACAAATGAGGGAAACCATTGAGCCTAAGTTCCTTTGAGTCTGGCTTACTTCACTTAATATGATTTTTTCTAAGTCTTTCCATTTCCTAACAAATGGGGCGATGTCATTCTTTCAGACAGCAGCATAGAATTCCATTGTGTATAAGTACCACATCTTGTTGATCCACTCATCAACTGAGGGACATCTAGGTTGGTTCCATATCTTTGCTATGGTAAACAGTGCTGCAATGAACATTGTTGGGGTAGTGCATTTAGTATGTCCTGGCTTCTGGATGATTGGGTAAATACCAAGTAGTGGAATTGCTGGGTCATAGGGGAGCTCTGTGTTTAGACTTTTGAGGAACTGCCATACTGCTTTCTACAGTGGTTGAAAGAGTTTGCACTCCAACCAACAGTGTAGTAGTGATCCCTCCTGGCCACATCTCCTCCAGCATCTGTTGTTATTAGTTTTCTTGATCCTGGCCATTCTAACTGGAGTGAGGTGGAATCTTAGAGTTGTTTTGATTTGCATTTCTATTATGACCAGAGATGTTGAGCATTTCTTCATGTGTCTATAGGCCATTTTTGTTTCTTCTTCAGAGAAGACTCTCTGTAAGTCTTTGGCCTATCTTTTAATGGGATAGTTGTTACTTTGGAGATTAGTTTTGGAGAGATTCAATTTTTTGAGATGTTGATATATTTTAGATATGAGGCCTTTGTCTGTTGTATGGTTGATGAAGATCTTCTCCCACTCTGTAGGCTTCCTAATTAATTTACTAGCTATGTCCTTTGCCATACAAAAGCTCTGCAGTTTAATGCAGTCCCACTTATCCATCCTTTCTCTAATTTGTTGTGATTCTTGGTCTTTATTAAGAAAGTTTCGACCTGTGCCAAGGAGGCCTAGTGTATCTCCTATTCCTTCTTGTAAAGTTTTCAGTGTGTCAGCTTTTACCTCCAGGTCTTTTATCCATTTGGAGTTAATTCTAGTACAGGGTGATAAAGAAGGATCCAACTTTAGTTTTCTGCAGATGCTTAACCAGTTTTGCCAGCACAACTTGTTGAAGAGGCTGTCTTTCTTCCATTCTATTTTTTTGGCTCCCTTTTCAAAGATTAGGTGGCCATAGGTCTGTGGTTTAATATCTGGGTCCTCAGTTCTATTCCATTGGTCTTCAGTCCTGTTCTTGTGCCAGTACCAAGCTGTTTTGATAATTATAGCTCTGTAATAGAGTCTGAAGTTTGGTATTGAAATTCTTCCTGTGCTGTTCTTTCTGCTAAGAAGTGTTTTTTTTATTATTTTATTCATTTACTGATTCATTTTATTGCTTATACCTCCATGATGTAGGCTTTTAAATTTGTACCTTTATTCTAAATTGTTAGAATAACAATATGTCTTGTTAAATCTCTATTCTCATGACATTTCTTTAAGATTGTATAAATTCTAAAACATTTTTTCTATAATTTACCTTAAATTTTTTATCTTTAACATCTATGTATGGCTATTCCATCTCTTTCTGTTAGTGTTGACTACAAATAACAAAATAAATAGTGTCCTTTACAATTGATTTTGACTTAGACTTGATATAGAGGGGATTTTTTGTTTCCTACTGTATGAAATAAATATTATGTTACACAAACAGCCTGTCAACATGAGCCAATAATAAATAAAATAAATAAATAAAATAAAATAATTCTTAACCAAATTTTAAAATGCTTTCTCTCTTGCAATGAAAATTATTGTTTTGCAGTGCTTATTCCCATGAAGTCATGTAAAAAGCTGAGTTTTGGCTTTCTTTCTAACTAAATAGAAATGAGACCAATCAACTTATTTAGTCCCACTTGCTCTCCATAATTTCATGAGAAAAGTAAAGACTCCAAGTTGATTGTGATGACTCATACCTATAATCCTAGCAACACAAAAGGTTTCCATTGGGAAGTTGGTGGGACAAAAGTTTCTGAGACCCCAATTTCAACTAATAAACCTGAATATTGTTGAACATTTCTGTTGTCTTAGTTATGTCCTCAGTATAAAGGGCAAGATGATCTTCCAAGCTGGCCTAGATGAACAGACTCTATCTCAAAAATCACCAAAGCCACAAGATTTAGAGGTACGATTTAAATAATAGAGAGTCTGTGTAGTTCA
Organism: Megascapheus bottae; assembly: GCF_031878675.1. Classification (NCBI taxonomy): domain Eukaryota; kingdom Metazoa; phylum Chordata; class Mammalia; order Rodentia; family Geomyidae; genus Megascapheus; species Megascapheus bottae. Next base: position 19,162,266 of record NC_143529.1, read on the forward strand.
GACATCATATCCAGTTGATGTATTTACTGAAAGAGCAAACCAAAAGTAGAGTACAGAATGCCTGCCTGGCAAGCATGGTACACTGTGTTCAAATCCCAGAATTGCCAAATAAAAGGAAGATTTTCCTGTTTAAAGGAGTCAAATTTCTGATCAAGAAAATATCCAACTCATAACAACTAGCAATTTAAAGCACGCTTATAAACAACTCTCCAGAGCCCAGAAAGCATAAGCTATGGATTTAATATTTTATAGTTTGATGACATATACATAACATACATCCACTGATTATAAAAATACACTAATTATGGGTCCCAAAGTTTGGCCTAGTGAAAACTCAGGTTTGATTCCTCAGTATCACATTCACAGAAAAAAGCTAGAAGTGGTATTGTGGCTCAAGTAGTAGGACTCTAGCCTTCAGAAAGCACAAGAACAGTGTTCAGGCCCTAAGTTCAAGTCCTAGGACTGGCAAACAAAAATACACTGATTCTAACATGAGTCTTATACATCTGTTTATGATTTTTCTTTTATGAATAGCATTCATGGCAAACAATACTAATATACATTTGTTTCAGGAACTGTACATCATACTTAATGTAATTTATAATTCATTTGTCATAGCCACTGGATAGCTGAGGGCTATCCTTAGATTTATGGAAAGACAATCAACTAAATCTTAGAAAGTAGAACCAGTTGGTCAGAAAAGGATTTGACTGAAGGAGTCTAGGAGGGCTTGTTCTCTGGATCTTCCTGTAATCCATGTAAGTAAATGTTCACCTTCTATGCTGGGTTGGGAAATCAACCTGTCCCCTTAGTACTAACCTGAGGACAAGCTGAAGTTCTTGCTATCAGCCAAATATGGCTATTAAAACTAATTAACATTATATAAAATTAAAAATTAATTTCCACAGTCACACTAGCTTCATTTCAAGTAGTCACATTTGATTATTAAGTCTTTTACTATGCAAGACAAAGTGAATATGCTATTTAGAAATTTCTATTAGAAGATCCTGCAGAGCATAAAGCAGAATAAAATGGAGACTGCTTAGCATGGACTATAAACATCATAATAATTGGGGAAGATACTTTCCCCAAGCTTTCATATTGCAGCTGAAGGGTAAATATTTGCCAGAAATAAAATATTTACTGAGAGAAAACAGCTACATAGAGATAATTTAGAATAGTTCCTGTCTCAGCAAAATATCTTGAATATACAAATAGATCAAAACAAAGTGAATGCATATTTGAATTAACATCACTTTCCAAAAGAATCTTAAACTTTTGCCACTAAAATTGAGTAAACTATGGGGCCGGGAGATTGGCCTTGTGGTAGAGTACTTGCCTAGCATGCATGAAGACCCGGGTTTGATTCCTCGGTACCACATACATAGAAAAAGTCAGAAATGGTATTGTGGCTCTTTCTCAAGATCTAACCTTGAGAAAGCCCAAGGACAGGGATCAGGCCCTGATTTCACAACCCAGGACTAGCAAAAAAACCAAACCAAAACAAAACAAAAAACAAAAAAAAAACTGAGTGAGCTAATCAATGTTTATAGTGATGGGAAAGAATTTAGTAGTATTTATTTTATTAAAGGAAACTGGATTAGTAGTATTGGTACAATGAGTTCATAGACCTGTGTATTGAAATAAGATACAGTATTTAAGTGGAAAGGATTTTGTGTTTTATTGTCAAATTACCACTTACAATTTATTTAAATATTATATAAATATCAATACAAAAATCATTTGTAAAAACTGCAACCCCAAGGTCTTTTATTTAAGACTGGGATGTTTAAAATTAAATTCCTATTCCACTCACTTTGGTTCTGCCTAGAGAAATTGTCTTAACCATCTCTTGAGAATGGCACAATACAAAGAAATGGCAAATAGTTCTACATTTTCCCATATGATAAACCTTATTAGTTACAGTTCTTGTTTGGTCAATGTAACAGGATTATGTTTGAAATATAAAATATATTAAAATACTATTAAAAGGCCAGGAGTTTGGTCTCGTGGTAGAGTGTTTTCCTATCATACAGGGAGACCAGGTTTGATTCCTCTGTACCACATACATAGAGAAAAGACATAAGTGGTGCTGTGGCTCAAGTGGTAGAGCTCTAGCCTTGAGAAAGCCCAAAGACAGTGCTCAAACCTTGGGACTGGAGGAAAAAAAAGGATTGGCAAAGTTTAAAATTCTGTAACAACATAATATATGTCTTTATCATGCCCTCGGAGAATATAATGAAAGAACAAGTAGATACATGTGTGAATTCTGATTGGCTGGATGTTTGGAGGTCTTCCACACCTAGACTGTTTTTTGTAAGTCAACTGGATGATACAGTTTTGTGTTCATTTTTTATTGCAACATTGTATGTCAAAGATACTACACAATTTTCATTACTCCTAAAATTCCCTCTATGCTACATACTCAGGTGATCGGTAAACATTATTCATATTGCTTGCAATCTTGTACTCACAAATCAGAATATTCAGTGGGGCAGTGATGGCTGCTCAGCACTGCTATTCTTCCCTTTGTGACTGGGAAAGGTGAAAAGGCTGTGTCACTTCTTTACAGTTTAGTGTAACCTAGCCAGGAAAGGATAATGTCGGGGTGAGAATGGATAGGTGAGTATTCTAAGTATATTTACTGATTTGCATTTTTCTGAAATTACAAAACTATGTTAGTATTAATTGAAATAATTTTTCCTATTTCACATTGGGCCCTGAGGAGCAAAAGGTGAACTCACCCTTATTTCTCAAAAGGCATTTAAGCAAATAATATGTCTCCTCAACAGATGAATGTTAAGGGGGGAATGAACTACCTTTTAAGTATTCTTTCCTAGAAAACTTTTCCTCGGGAAAAGAAACAGACATTCAGATCATATAGTATCTTGGGAGCAAGAAAGGAAGACAAGATATTTAGGGCCCCAAGTAATGAATTGTAAAAACTAAGACAGTGGTAGCTCTCTCTATGAAGTTTTTCTAAAGGCTTTGTAGGTATATGGACTATTGAATAAAGATTCATTGGGATCCCTGAGGAAAGTATAAGGAATGTGCTTTGTGGCTTATACCATTCATTTCACTTGTCATGATGGAAAAGAAATAGCCAGAGAAGAAAACATTATGATATTCTACACTGCCAACCCAACCCAACTGTGATTCCTCTATAGATATTCTCTACTCTAATTTGTAATACAGGTATGAAGAGTGATTCCCATTTCTTCTTTATTCAGTTTCTTAAATTTACCCATCAATTCTCGAAAGCTAAGTATAAATTTCAGAAAAATTAAACGTGCAGAAATGGCCATTGTAATTCTTTGATCTCACAAATGTAATGTTTTACCTTTTAAATATCTGTTTCTGTGTTGTCTACAAGCATAAATGCAAGATATGGTTTTCTTCCTCATTAATATATAGTTGTGATAGGACAAACAAGCAGTGTTTTCGAGAACATTCATTAAAATATTGTTTTTAGAAATTAGTGGTTTAATCTAAAAATTGATTCACTCATAACACATTGCCACTCTCCACTGATTCTATCCAAGCCACATTGTGTGCTCTCTCAAGTAATTTTATTTATTTATTTTTGTGCCAGTCCTGGGAATTGAACTCAGGGACTGTGTGCTAGACCTAAGCTTTTTTAGCTCCATGCTAGTACACTGACACTTTGGTCACAGCTTCATTTCTGGAATTTTAGAGGTCAATCGGTCAATTAAAGATAAGAGTCTCACAGACTTTCATGACTATTCTGGGACTGAAGCATAATCCTAAACTCTCACTTCCTGTGTAGTTAGGATTATAGGAGCTACCCACAGCACCTGGCTCTTTTATTTAATTTTGATCTAATCCTTCTCTAAACAATCTATTCTCAAATGTAAGAAATTCTCAGAAATTATTTTTCAAAATATTATAATGGGCTTTGTAGTTCTTCCACTGTACTGCAAATATTAGTAGTACTTTGTCACACATTCTGTTTCACAATGTTCTGCCGACTACTCTGATTGAACTGACTTAAACATTACTAAGACCTGTCTCCCCGAGCAGTTGAAGAATACTTAGCCACTTAAGTGTCAGAAAAAGAACTCAGGATGAATACATCCCTTGTCTAGGTCAAAATAATGTCGAGGCCAATGAAGGGTGAAACATGATGATGGAGATTTGAAATGAAGGGCCAGGGCAACATGTGCTTGGCAGAGACACTGAAAGATAGGAGAGAAATGCTGGGAGTTAGCAGAGGCAGCAGTCTTAGTGAGAGCAGAGAAAGACAAGCCCCAGGCTTCTCACTGATCTTATACATGAAGTTTATTTCAAAACAGTATCAAAAGACATACTGGAAACTAGAGCATCTTTTTGTCTAAGCAAGTCACATCCAGAGCCCCAGTGAAGCAACTGGAATCTATTTGAATATACAGTAGCAGACACAATAGTTTTGCCAGTGCCTTGACACAAAGAAAAGCCACGAACAAAACAGAAGCAGGCAAATGAAAGCTCAGGTTGCCTATCCATCTTCTGTGTGAAAGGTGTCTTCCCTGACAGTTGCCTGCTTTATTTCTTAAATGCCAATAAAAACACTGAGACACAGTTTTGTTTACAATTTTTGAATCTCAGAGATACTCCGACTGTAGATGATACATCAGATATTTACTCTTGAGGGTTTTTTTTCTGATTCTATGTTGATGCTCTTTGACATACATAGAGTTAAAAGACAGGTGGTCTGTCTATTTCAATATCAGGTAATTCATGTGCCTAATATTAAAGAATGCAAGAAATTTGAGGATCTTAAATACTAAGGAGTGTTTTACTGTTCTGTAGTGCTAGTGTAAATTTTTTCAGCTGTGGGGCTTGAACTCTGGGCCTGGGCCTGTCCCAGAGCTTTTAGCTCAAGGCTACTGCCCCACCCCTTGAGCCACAGCACCACTTCTGGTTTACTAGAGGTTAACTGAAGATAAGAATCTCACAGTCTTTAGTGCCCAGGCTGGCTTTGCACTGCCATCCTCAGATCTCAGCCTCCTGAGTAGCTAGGATTACAGGCATGAGCCACCATGACCAACTTGTTAGTGTATTTTTTAAAATTTTTATTATACAGGTGTTGCAGAAGGACCCTATAGTTCTATAAATCAGATAAAGAACACATTTCTTTTTGACAGTGTCCTGTCCCCTGCTCTTCCAATTTTTCTCTTCTGGCCCAGACTACAAGTTGTATAGTTCATTTTAAACATAATGTCTAGGGGGTACCACTGCTGCTTTGTTCATCCTTAATTTTAATTTTAAAAACTATACATGGGCCAGGAGTTTGGCCTAGAGGTAAAAGTGTTTGCATAACATTCTTGGGACTGCATACATAGAAAAAGCTGGAAGTGGTACTGTGATTCAGTGGTAGTACTCAGACCCTGAGCTCAAGCCCAGGACTGGCACAAAAAGAAAAACAAAAAAAAAGAAAAACAGGGGCCAGGAGGTTAGCCTAGTGGTAAAGTGCTTGCCTAGCATGCACGAAGACCCAGATTCAATTCCTTGGTACCCCACATACATAGCAAAAAGCCAGAAGTGGTGCTGAGGCTCAAGTGGTAGAGTGCTAGCCTTGAGAAAGTCCAAGGACAGTGCTCAGGCTCTGAGCTCAAGCCCAGGAATGGCAAAAAAAAAAAAAACAAAAAAAAAAAACAAAAACAACAACAAGAAAAGAAACAGTTTGAAATCATGAGTAATTCAAAAGTACCCCGTCATTCAAATTTGTTATTATTCAGAGGTTATTTCTCTTATATTCATTGTCTTTTTTATTTCTAATCTGCTAGAATCCAATACATTTCCTGTATCTTTTACCTTAATGGCTTCCCCCAAACAATTCATTACCTACTTTCTTTAAAATATTTGTTGGCATATCAAACAACTGATAATCCAGTACACAATTAACCCAAAAATGTATAATATCCATAAAACATTAAGTACAGGCAAAACATTTGAATGTGTTTTGTGTGTCAGCTTTTACCTCTAGGTCTTTGATCCATTTGGAGTTAATTCTACTGCAGGGTGACAAAGAGGATCCAACTTTAGTTTTCTGCAGGTGCTTAACCAGTTTTGCCAGCACAACTTGTTGAAGAGGCTGTCTTTCTTCCATTCTATTTTTTTGGCTCCCTTGTCAAAGATTAGGTGGCCATAGGTCTGTGGTTTAATATCTGGGTCCTCAGTTCTATTCCATTGGTCTTCAGTCTTGTTCTTGTGCCAGTACCAAGCTGTTTTGATAATTATAGCTCTGTAATAGAGTCTAAAGTTTGGAATTGAAATTCCTCCTACGCTGTTCTTTCTGCTAAGAAGTGTTTTTGCTATCCGGGGTCTTTTATTATTCCATATGTAATTTTGGATTGCCTCTTCTATTTCTTTAAAGAATGCCATTGGGATATTGATGGGTATTGCATTGAATTTGTAGATAGCTCTTGGCAAGATTGTCATTTTCACGATGTTGATTCTTCCAATCCAGGAGCATGGGAGGTTTTTCCATTTCCTTAGTTCTGCTTTAATTTCCTTTTTTAGGGTTTTAAAGTTTTCATCAAAAGTCCTTTCCATTCTTATTTAAGCTAATTCCTAGGTACTTTATTTTCTTTGAGGCTATTGCGAAAGGACTTTTATGTGCTTTTTAAAAAGCAAAAAATATTCTTTTTAGAGTGTGGCCAATCAGGCACAGAAATGCAGCAGCCTTTGCTCTTCATGGGGCAAAATAAAATTTTGTTTGTTTGGACTCTTGCCGGTATTGGAGCTTGAGCTCAGAACCTGAATTACTGCACCATTGCTTTTTTGGTTAGTCTGGCACTCTATTATTTGAGCCACAGATGAAGTTACAGAGTCCTTCTTGTTGTCTTGGAGGGTGGGGAGAGATAGGGGCTGTTGTTTATTTGGAGAAGAGTCTGATAGACATATTCTGCTGTTGCTAGCTTTAAACCATGGTTCACAAATCTCAGTGCTGGTCATTGGTGATACCAATGCCATATGTAAACCATCTTACTCCTTTCTGAGCCACTTTATATAAACATAATTCAAACCCCTAATTTCTTACTATAGTTTTGCTTCATATTTTATAAGCTTATGTTAGTTGTACAAGGGATTTTATTGTGATGTGTCCATGCATACATAAAACACATCAAAGTTAAATTCACCCTCTCTATTACTTTTTATTTTTCTCTCTTTTTCCAAATAATTTTCAGTGGGTCTCCTTGTTCTTTTTTCATGCTTGTAAACACTCTAGTCAAGGTTGTATTTCCTGTTATTCAATCTAAAAAAATGAATCTGTTGGGGACGGGAATTTGGCCTAGTGGTTGAATGCTTGCCCAGCATGCTTGAAGACCTAGGTTCAATTCCTTGGTACCACATATATAGAAAAAAGTGAAAGTAGTGCTGTCGTTCAAGTGGTAGAGCGCTATCCTTAAGAACAACCTATATGGCCTAGGACCTCCAGGATATAGAAAGAAAAGCCATATAATGAGTGATTATTGTCCTTAATGTACTATGTTATCGCTCATCTCTTTTACTGTCCCTTGGTTAGCGCATATTGTTACAGTATTTCACCTTGTTATCTAATATATTTTATATATGTGTTTTTGGTTATTTGAAATCGGATAGGGAAAAGGGGAAACAAGATGGGGGCGGGAGTGGGGGAGGAGGGAAATGGGGACCAAGACATGAGAAAGGGTATCAATGTTTGTGAAGTAATGCACCTTCTATCTGGTGAATATAAAGTAACCCTCTGTCAATTACAATTACAATAAAAAATATATGGAAAAAAAGGAAACCCAAGCACAGTGCTCAGGCCCTGAGTTCAAGCCCAGGACCAGAAAAATGTTATCTGTTCCTGTCTCATGTCTTCCTCTCTGAATAAGATGATAAATGAGTGAGAATTACTTGTGTTTTGAGAACAGGTGAAGAGGTTAACTAGATTTTGTGCTACCACTTCTTGGTTTCTAAGAACTTAGTAATCAGATCACTCTAGGAATACCTAAACACATATTGCTGGGCCCATTTCCAGTTTTCTTCATCAGTAGGTCTCAGGTAAGGCCTCAGAATTTGCAGTTCTAACATGTTTCAGGGTAATATTGATATTTCTGATATTCCTTAATGACTGATTTAACAATACAATACACTTTGGTAAGTTAGCACAGGGAGGCATTGACTGAAAAGCATTTTTCCCCTGAGACTATAGTCAGGGGAAGAACCAGAGCCTAAAATTTCATATAACACAGAAATTTAAATTGTTAGCCCATTTGATGTAATGTATAAACAACATAAAACAAATTACCTTTAAAAAAACAGAAAAGCAATCTCAGCTGAAGCAAACTTCAATGCTTGGTTGCTGTTTGAACTAGGTTCTCACGAATATTTACTCCTTAAAGACTAACCTATTGAGGATAACTTATCCCCGATTTATCTTTATTTGAACAATGAAATGCTTTCTCTCCTTCATCACAAATTCTGGCACACAAATGCAATCACATTTACTGTACAACTATTTTCAGTTATAATAACAATCAGATCACCAAATGAATATAAATCAATAATTCTAGACATTTGTGTAAAATTTTTGGCATAAAAATTTCAACTACCTAATAAATAAAATACCTGAACTTGGCCAAAATGTTCTGAAGTTTAACCACTTATTGTATTGTATAGTTCTTTCATTCAGATTCATAAATTAATAATTCATAAAATTAATAATAACTTTCCATCAAGTATAGATTTTTCTAGACAGTCATTCTTTTTGAACAAAGAATCTGGATGCTATCTTGTAGCTTTTTCACTAAAGGATTGATCTCTGCCACTTGAGTCACAGCTCCACTTCTGGCTTTTTATTTGTTATTTTTTTATTATTTGTTAATTGAAGATGATACTTTTATGAATTCTCCTGGCTTCAAATAATACTCCTCTGATAGGTAAGATTACAGGCATGAGCAAATGTTTTGTAATCAACTAATAATTATTAAATAATTATACATCTATACAACCTCACCAGAAAATACCATAAAACTTTCTGACAGAATATAGTATTTTTGAAATAACAGTGTAATCTTATAGTGTGAAAAAATTGAATCTATCATAATAGTAAATGGGAAGAACTCATGCAGGAATTAAGGCATATTTAAAGTCATTATTTTGAATAGTTAAATTTAGTTCTTCTAATGGCATGTTATATAGAGTAATAACAGAATTCAAGCATAAAAACTTTGAAAAGAAATGCATTTATTTTTAATATAATCATAGGAAAATCGTGGAAAATATATAATGCTTACATGAAACTTGTAACTGAATCCTTTTATTTTTAGATTTCTAATCTAGCCATTCATCTGTTTTCTACCAATTTTATTTCCAAAATTCTTTCTCCTATCATTAAGTAACAATTTAGTAAAATTCTACTCTTCAATACAAAAACTATCTTAGACCAAATGTAAAGTAAAAATGTTGATGAAGAAATATTTTAATTCAGAAACAATTTTCATTTACCAATTTTCATCAGTTTTATAGTAATCATGTCCTAAATAAAATAATCAGTAATCCTTTTTCTTTTTTTTTTTTTTTTGCCAGTCTTGGGCTTGAGCTCAGGGCCTGAGCACTGTCCTTGGACTTTCTCAAGGCTAGAGCTCTACCACTTGAGCCTCAGCACCACTTCCAGCTTTTTTCTATGTATGTGGTACCGAGGAATCGAACCCAGGTCTTCATGCATGCTAGGCAAGCACTTTAACCACTAGGCCAAACTCCCAGGCCTCAGTAATCCTTTTTCATCAAACAATATTAGTTGTGTCTCATATGTACAACTATGTAACAATTATGTATTTTAAAGTGTATGTTTTATATTCCTTGTGGACATGAAAAAAATCTCAACAATCTGACAGTGTTAATCCTATGTTTTGCTTAATAGTTTAAGGATATGCCTCCAAAATGTTTAATTTTTCAGTGTTAGAAAACATAACATGAACTTCAAATGCCAAGAAAATCACTACAAATTTGCAGCAAAATATACAGATCATATTCATTTAGTTTAAATTAATAGATATATTCCAGTCTGAGGCACAAATTAATAATTAGCACATTTTGATTGTAGATAAAGACATCAAAATTCATGATTAGAAATTCAATAACATGTTTTACACCAATAAGTATTTAACCCAGAGCTCTGAACTGAAAAGAAACCAATTCATTCATGGTATTCTGTGAGTGAAGATGATGATTCTGGGTTGCTAGCATCATGTATTTACAATTTCAGGAAAAAAAGATCAATCTGGTGATCCTGAAGTATTCTAAGTATTACTCCCAGAAGTCAAAAATCCATTAAATAAGAAGAATCAAACTGAATACCTTAGATGTGATTTCTAAAACTATGGTGATTGTGCAAAATGCTAGAGGTTAGTCTCCGCAGATAGAATGGCTGGAGTATTGCTAAGCTCTTATGGAAGGGAACGCAGTACTGGTATTACAGAGATTTGATGATGTGCTCCACTGTTCACTCGAAACCACCAAATAGCCTTCTTCCACCTGCTTCCTATCTCAGTTTTCATTGACTGAGCAGCTCCTTTTAGTGTGCTTCTGTTCATCTGAGATACAGTACTCTGCTATCTTTCAAGCTACACTAACAAAAATCTTTAAAGAAAAGTAAAAGCATCACAGAGCCAACATTTCTCACCAAATCAGTAAATATCACAACAGCCACAAATATGCATGGTGTACTGAAGTTTACTGATAATGAAAATACATTGTGAATTTAGATACTTCTCTTACCTGTGAGATTCTTTAACCCAAGTTCTTGCAGTCCAAAGTTCCCATCTTTCCTGTAGTTTAGGAAGATAGCTAAGGCATATCGATCTTCATAAAGTTTGGTCCCACGGATAATTCGTAAATTCTCCAGAGGTAGGTAACGAAATTGGTTAAGAGCAACCAAGACATATCCTGTGACTTCTCGGATAGACTGAAAAGATACAAAAAATCGTATAAAATTAACAGGTGATTACTTGTATGCAGTCATTTTGATAAAAATCAGGTATCCAATTCTAACTTACAAGTTTTAAGTTAATACACTAATTTGTAAGCTGAACTCTCTTTCCATACCATAGTCATATGTATATTGGCTTGATAATACATGGTTACAAATGGTTGAAGTATAAGTTGCATTACTTGCAAAGCCATAAATTTCTCTTATAATAAAAAATAGGTTTTATCCTGTGAGAAATTTCTCATACCTGAGAAATTTAAAAGAAATTTAAAAGAAAAAAGATACTAATTATTGCTAGACAAGAGGAAAAGACACAGGACCAGGACCATATATCAAATTTTATAAGGAAAGGCAAATTGATTGATGAGCTTATAATAAGTAAAATCAAGCTGCAATAGTTTATAACTAATTGCACAAATTTAAAGCAGATTTAAATACTAGTTAGTGTTCATTGCTATAATCTGGTTCACCATCATTCTTTTTTCTTTTTGCCAGTCTTGGGGCTTGAGCTCAGGGCCTAGACACTTTCCTTGCGCCTTCTCAATGCGAGTACCCTACCACTTGAGCCGCAGTCCCACTTCCAGCTGTTTCTGTGTATGTGGTACCAAGGTATCAAACCCAGGGCTTCGTTCATGCTGGGCAAGCACTCTACTACTAGGCCACACTCCTAGCCTCATCATCATTCTCTGTCTTAACAATAGAAGTTTTGCTATCCATGCCTTTGCCTCACTTCAAATTTGAAGATAGATGTGATTCTGGTAAAATCTTATGTCATGACCTTCTAAAGTACACCACTCTGGTCTTTCTCTGTTCCCATATCTGTCCCCAAGTCAACATAAATACCCACGTGTACTCTAAACTCTTCCTTCTGGATGACCCTCAAAAACATATCATACCCAGTATACTGGTTTCTAGTTTCTCATATTCATTGTCATATTGTTTTGGGGTATTTTCTAATCCTTTTTTCTACATAAATATTCCCAAATAATACATTTATGCATAAGATAAATGGCAGTGCATAATGATCATAAATAAAATTACAGGAGACATTAAGAGTAGGATTACTTAATACTTAAAAAAATAATCAATAGCATGGCATGAGTGAATGCTGGTAGATACAAGTAAAAGGAAAGTTATATCTGACTTTCAATTAAGTGTTTTACTATCTGGTAAGGTCATGTAACCATGTCATCTACTCATTTCTCCTTTTATTATTAAGCCATCAGAAAGAAACTCCTGTAACTTTACATTTTTCTCTTATGAAGAGAAAATCAACTTTTAAATCTATGGACTTGCAATGCAGAAATATAATGGTAAGCAAAGTTGGTCTCAAACCTTGTTTTTGTATTTAGCTTTGATAATGTGGACAGTTGTTAAACCTGACCCCTGGTGTTTTCATCTTTGAAAAGGGATCACAAGATTTCTATCATTGCAAAAATTGGAAAATTGGCCAATCCTAGCTACTCAGGAGACTGAGATCTGAGGATCACGTTCAAAGTCAGTGCAGGCACTAAAGTCAGTGAGACTCTTATCTCCAATTAACCACCAGAAAACTAGCAGTGGCACTGTGGCTCAAGGGGTAGGGTCGTAGCCTTGAGCTGAAGAGCTCAGGGACAGTGCCTAGGCCCAGAGTTCAAGCCCCACAATAGAAAATAACAAAAGAAAGATTTATGGCAAAGCGTAAACATTTGCTACAAGTATTGCTACAAGTTCTATTGTTTATAGCAACCAGCTAAGTGAAATGTCTGGGAACAGTTGAAGACAAGCAAAATAATTATAAATTCATTACTTAAGTAATGAATTTATAAATTTTCTGTCATTTAATGCTTAAAATATTCATCTATTTTCTCTGCAATTTGAAATGTATTCCTAAACTTAAGGAATGGCTCCTTATGTATTTGTCAATGTGTCTTATAGTCCTTCGTAGACACTGGCACTGAACGCATTCCATAATAGATGGTAAGGAGAGTGGAATTGAGAAACAAAAAGCAATGCTTAAGGTCTGCTTAGATATTGTTTTCCCCAGAAGATGAGTTTATGAACTTGGTGCTAATAACAAAACAACCAAAACATGGTTTGAATAATACCATTGGAGTAAATAGAAACCATCCTAAAGTCCCAAAAGAGGAAATCCTTTACTATTGTTACTGGTTCAGTAACAATTTAGTGCCAGACACTCTATAAATTATGCCAAGAGAATAGGCACCTAACTTCTTATCTCCCTTCCTTCAGAAGCAGTAACTTTGTGCTTGGTGACATTAATTTCCATTTTAAGTGTATATTTCTGCAATTGCTGTGATCTAAGACTGAATACTTACAGAAGATTACTAAAGCCTGAAAGGTTATAGAACTCTTTGATCCAGGAGTCAATTTCTGTTGCTTATAGTTTTTAATAATGGAAACCAAGAGATGAAAATAGGAAGGCACTTGCGGCTCCTGCCTGTAATCCTAGCTACTCAGGAGACTGAGATCTGAGGATCGTGGTTTGAAGCCAGCATGGGCGGGAAAGACCATGAGGCTCATATTGCCATTAAACTACTCAAAAAAAAAAAAAAAGCTTGGAATGGCACTGTGGCACAAGTCATAAGAACATGAGCATTGGGAACAAAGAGGCTCTAGTGCCCAGGGCCTGAGTTCAAGCCCTAGAACCAGGAGAGAGAGAGGGAGATAGAGCGGGAGAGAGAGGCAGGGGAGGGAGAGAGGGAGGGAGGGGGGGAGGGGAGGGAGAGATTTAAAAACCTGCTATACCATATCAAACTAGTGGTATGCCTAGATGACAAAATTTGAATTTTTTCCAAGGGAAAAGAAATTTAATAATCTTTCTCAGTGTTATCATATTTTAGGAGAAAATATATATGAAATCCATAAGTGTAAACTTCTTAGGAAATAATAGATGTCATTTAATGATTAGGGGAGATGGTGTTGGTTCCTTGTGTTATTCTGTTGACTATCTGTCTTTATTACTTTTACTTTTATTTCATTTTATATCTCCTTTGAACAAGTACTGATCATAGTAGTTATTTAAAATGATATACTTCCTTTGTCATTTTTGCATTGATTTTTTCTTAACTAGTCCTTTTAGTAAATGGGTAATATCTCCCTAACTGTTCCTTTATCTATTTCAATATTCAAGTGACTCCAGTACCTTATAACCTGTGAACATTTCATCATTGTTTAAGAACAATTTAATGCAGATATTCTTGGCTAACTATAAAACAGTTTTCTTACTTAATCTTTTTACTACTTACATATCAAATGACTGCTCATTATTTTTCCTCAGCATCAGCTACTTATTTTTATTTATACTTGTGAAAAACATCACCATAAGTCAAAGTAGTTCTGAATTATTAACTCCAGTATGTTATGTACTCATGCCCAATTTGATGTTATCCACAACAAAACCAACACATAGCATCCATCAGGACATCACAAATAAGACAGTGATAAGTTTGGGCAGTAAACACTATTTTAAACAAATTAGTAGTATTGAAAAGAAGAGTAGAGAGCAGAGCACACTGAAGTGGGACCCAGGGAGGGAATGTTAGTCAAGTCTTTCCCTAGTAATGACTACAGAATTTATGTGTTCTCTGACAGTGACTAATGTTGTAGCAAATTGTAGACTCCGTATCAGTAAGAATTTTCGTTAACTTTCCCTAGGCAATTAATTTCTGTCCCTCTCTTCTATCTATCTAAAGCAGAGCACATTCTTAACCATGACATACTATCCAGAAGTTTACCAGAAAAAAATGAATATGTGTATGACAAACAGTGTATGCTCCCACCGCATGTTATGATACTGCCTTTCGCTTTCGAATTCTACTTTTCAGCTTTCACTGTTTGAAAGTCTGGTGCTTATCCCAACCTGGCACAGATGGGTTGGAAGTCTGATCTAATTAGATTTAGAAAAAGAGTAATGTGAAATGTCATGTGCCTGACTGCAGTAGAGTTCATGTTCATTATACATGGCATGGAATAACACTGAATAGACAGAAAATTGAACCCCAGTCACGCCTGAGAACCTGTTAACATTCAGCCACTACCAGCCAGGTTCTCAGGTGCTAGTGCTGGCTCACTTCTCAGAATCTGGGAGCCATTCATTTACCCCTGGCCACTTAGCCAGCTCTCAGTGTATGTCTCCTTAGCAGTGAACACCTTCAGTCCCATCGAAGAGAGGAGCACTTAAGTCTCTTTTCCAGAAGTCACTATCTTCTTTTGTCCCCTGTTTCCTTGAACAAGTATGGAGAGTTCTTAAACATTCCTCTTCAAGTCAATGTTTCCAATTGGTCTTTTATCTCTTGACCCTATCTACACTAGACTAGGCTTGTCAAATGAAATGAAATTTGGCAAAATGCTACTTTCATACTTGGAGTTCGTACAGAACAGAGTACAAAGTGACTTGGTTTGCAGACAAATTGTAAATAAAGTTAATCTTGCAAAATGGAGCTGAGTCTCTGTGGCCATAGGTAGTTTTATTTGGCTAATCACAGTACACCAGTGTTATCTGGTATATTGTATATAGGTTTATTGGTTTGTTTGAAATAGGATAGGGATGGGGGAGAAACAAGGTGAGGGGAGGGGTTGGGGGAGGGAAATAGGGACAAAAACATGAGGAGAATCAGTGTTTGTGAAGTAATGCACCTTCTATCTGGCAAATATAATGTAACCCTTCTTTTAATTACAATAAAAGTTAAAATTAAAATATCAGTCTATATATAGGCAAATAACCTGCTGTATAAGGTAAATATCTCATATGCTGTATCTAAAGAAGCGAAAAATAGTGTTGAGACCAATTCAGGTGATTCACAGTGTTATTTCTGGTACATAAATACTTCCAAATAATTTTTCTTGGCAGTAATCTGAACTTGTCCTGGCTATCTAAGAGCTATGCATTTCATGAATTGGCTTTCTAGAATTTAGGATTTGTGTGTGTGTGTGTGTGTGTGTGTGTGTGTGTGTGTGTGTGTGCATAAGCTCTGCAAATTTAATTTATTTGTTTTGTTTTCTGGTCCTGCAGCTTAAACCCAGGTACTTTCCTGAGTTTCCTGAGGCCATGGTACTTTCCCTGAGTTTCTTTTGCTCATGGTTACAAAGCTAATACTATCATTTGAGCCACAGTGCCACTTCCAGCTTTTTATGAGTAGTTTATGGAAATTAGAGTGTCATGTACATCTTGGTTGGGCTTGCTTCAAACCATGATCCTCATATCTCAACCTACCTAAGTACCTTGGATTGCAGGTATGATCCACCAGTGCCTGGTGTTTAAAAATATTTTAATGGATTATACAAATGAAACTATGACCTGCTATATATGTTTATATAATCATACACATAACTCCATTATTCTGCCAGACTCAGGTTTGAGCCCAGGGCCTGAACACTGTCCTTGAGCTTTCTCAAGGCTAGAGCTCTACTGCTTGAGCCACAGCACCACCTCTGGGTCTTTCTATGTATGTGGTCCAGATCTTTGTGCATGCTAGGCAAGCACTCTACCATTAGGCCAAACTCCCAGTCTCATATCCCTATTTTGTATTGCTCTTCAAAATTTCACACCTTAACAATTCCAACATTTATAATGAAATATTTATGTGTGACTTAATATTTATTTTCTTTATCTTAATACAAATAGGCTTTTATTTGTAACTTTGAACTTCAACTTTGCATTTTAATAAGCATTGATAATTTAGAAAAACTAGAATGTATGTATATTTTCCTACTGGATATATACATTAATCTCTATAACCCCAAGAATCAATTTTCATCTGAAATTAAATATAGAACACAAATGCAAAACTAGTAAGAATATTTGTAAAAACTTATTTCAACTTAAAGTAAATTAAAGTATGTTATGAAAAAAGCCCCAAAACTTTATGTAGAGAAACAAATGAAACAAATTCCTCTGTGGAGAAATTTGGGGTTTTCAGTACTTTAACATTCTAGTGCTACACAAAAAAAAATTAAAGAATCATACTTACTAACGTAAGATCTATAGACAGTGATACCTTTTTGGTAGAGAAACCAACTCTTCAGCGCAATGCATCTCAATGATTAAATTGCTGTGTATGAACTAAGAGATTCTATTTACATGTTGAAGTCTTAATCTCTAGCACTCAAGAACATGACCATATTTACAGATAAGGTCCTTATAAAGATAATTAGGTTAAATTGAAGACATTCAAGTGAGAACTAAACACTCATGACTCATGTGTTACAAAGATGAGGAAATAAGAACAAAGACATGATGTACAGAGAGAAGATCACATAAAGATGAAGGATGATGATGTAGTAGCTAAAGACAAGGTATCACAGGTTATTAATTGCCCCATACTTATGGGCTCCCAAAATTGTGAGAAAATAAAGACTTGTTTAAGCTATGTACTCTATGCTACTTTGCTATGATGACTCAAGCAGGCTTAATGTGCTACCTAAATCTCTATCCCAGAAATTAGCAGTTATACCAGGTAAATGACCTAAATGCTCTTTCAGAATCTCTCACATGAGGATACAAAGAAAATCTTGGTTTATTTTAAGAAATGAATTCTCTATGTCGTGTCATAGCAGGAGTCTGATATGTCTCTAGTGAGCCTCATGTTGGTAGGCTTGTTCCCAGCACAATAGCCTTTGGGAGTGGTGAGATTGAGAAAGATCTCATCTTCAGTCTATAAATAAATACCTTAATGCGCTGTTAAAAGACGATAGAAGTTTCAGGAGAAAGGCCTAGTTGGAGGAAGTAGATGACTGAGAAAATGCCTCTGAAGTAAACCAGAAGCCACTTAATTTTCCCTGATTCCTGGCTGTCATGAGTGAGGAATTCTGCCTGCTCTGATGTCCCTCCTCATGGTAAGTGAATCCACAAGAACAAGCAGCCATGGACTGATCTCTCTTAAACCAAGTGCCCTAAATCAATCTTTCTTCCTTCTAGATTTTATCTAAAATATTTTGCAACAGAAAATAAAACACAGTGTAGCACAACTGCTTAACAACAACAACAACAAAAACAACAAAACAAAAAAAAGGGTCACATCAAGTTCCACAGCTTTAATTTCCATTGCTTTTCTCAATCCAGAATTTTTTCTTTCCCAATGTGTTCTCTCTTTTGCATAGCATGTACATGAACATATCTTCTCATTACCAAAGGAATAACTTATGCTTGGCACCACTTCAGTATACAACTGAGAATGACATTTTCATGTCCTAGGTTCCCCCTCTCAAAATGTAAAAGAGGAAAATAGGTTTTTCTGAACTGATGTTTGACAACCCCTGCCTTTGTTGTAAAGCATATGGGAAACGGCCATAGAGGATTGGGAAGTTAAAATTGACTGCTTCTGGGACTAGTCTGTTGTTATTTTTAAATGAAAAGGGTGAGCAATTTCAGAAACAGGAGAGTCAAAATATCAAGCTTGAATTTGACAAGATGCCAAGATACATTTTAATGTCTGTCTAAATATTTGTCCATAACAATACAGAACAAAAGAATTTATTTAATAACAAATGCTTTTTTCAGTAATCCCAAGTGAGAAAAAGGTTCTAATATTTCTTGTGATGCACTTAACATTCAAAACACACACTGAGAGCAGGTATGCTGCAGATATCTATGGGAACAATCAAGATTATACACAGAATTCAAGGCCAACGACTTGTGGTTTAGAAATTCAAATTTTTAAGTATCCTTATGCAAATAATTTATTTCTAAGTAGTTATTTACTGTTCCTGCTAATGAAATTAGCTTGTATTTATCTTATCTTTCTGTGCATGAGGCATTTTTATATTTTATATGACCTACTTACCGCATCCTATGTTATTTCTATTTTCTAGATTAAGAAATTAAGTAATATCCAGTTTCTTCATAAATAAGTGAAAAAAGTGAATAGATATTACTTTAAATAAATTTCTGATCAAACAATTGTGACATCAAAAGATTAACTATTGTATACCTAACAGGTCCAATAAAAATACAGATAGGAAATGCAAGTATTTTAAACCATTGGCTTCTAATTGTGTGATAATGTCAGATTACTTAGCTGAATCTGAGGTTTCTCAATAAAAATTAAATGGCTGTTTTTGCTTCATTCAGAAAATAAAAAATATCTATGACTCTATAAACATAATGTTTTATTTCATAAATTGATATGTATCTATGATATACAAACCCTTAGCCTAATTTTGATGATGTTCTAAAAACTAATTGCCAGTGATTGTATATAGAGATTCCCTTGCTGAAGACTCATTTTTTAAACATGTCATTTGAAATATGATGTAAAAATTAATGTTAATAAAATGAAAAATCTAAAAGGCATTTATTTACAATCAGTAGCACCTTGATTTTCCCCAAAAGTCCTTCAAGATTATTTTTTCTGCCATACTTATCCCTCTATTTAATTCATTATCCTGCAAATTTATAGTTCCTACCTACTATCTTAAAAACATTGCTAAAGGTATAAGAGACATACAACCAGGTGAAAAACAACACGGGATTCCTGTTTTAATGGTGATGACTTCTTTCATCATTTAGTGGAAAATTGACATTAAGAAAAAGAAGGGCTCAATCAAGAGAGATTTATAAGTACTTAGAAGCACCTTGCTTATCTTTGTTTTATACATAAAACATTTCATCTTAAATCCCTTGCCTCAAACATCCATTTACATCTATGTAACTTTTTGCAGTTTTCCCACATTCTGTCCCACATTTCTTAGCAGTTTTCTTTTGATATGATTTCCTACTGAAAGATGCACTGATGCATTCTGTGTCTGTGTGTGTGTTTGTCTGTGTATCTTATGAAGCAGCCTTAAATGTTTCCCTTAGTTCTAATTTTACAATGTAAAGGTCATTATATTTTTGTTCATTTTTTGTGGTTTGTGTGGCTTGAACTCACAGCCTGGGCACTGTCTTTGTGCTAAAGGTTAACACTCTACTACTTGAGCCATAGCAGCACCACTTCTGGTTTTTGAGTGATTAATCAGAGATAAGAGTCTCCTGGGGACTGCCCAGGCTGCAGAGGCTGGCTTTGAATTTCTCTCCTCAAAGCACAACTTCTATAATAGCTAGGACTACAGGCATGAGTCACCAGTGCCTAGCTTCATTATATTTCCTAAGACATTGTGTACATTTCTAAGAATTTCCAAAATACATCACCTTTAAAATACCTTTTTAAAATATTATCTTTTGGTTGTTTTGTTTTCTACTCATCAAGAAACTGTGCTTACAATATGCTAGAAACTATGCTTTGTTCTAGGATTTGAAGATGAATAAAATATGATCTACACCTTCAGTAGTAATAACTCCTCTGAAAATGAGCCCTGGAAAGGGGTAAAGGCAAATAAGTGATTGATAAGCAGCAATAGATCCATTATAGGTTCTGAATATCGGAACATAAAGAACATCATATGGAATATCGAGATTATCTTATGCATATAACAGAGATAAAATATTTTACACCTCCTGAGAAATATGAAAGGAGTTCTTTAGAAGAATCCATGGTTCTCCACACCCTGAATAACTAGTAAGTCCTACGCAGATCTTAAGTACCCAGACTTGGTCTTGGAACCCTAAAAGAAAACTTGACTTCTTAGAAAAGCTTTAGATTCTGGGGCTGACAAAGACAAGTATTAAACATTTGGTCTCACCAGATAGGCGGAAAGATGACAAACTGCTATAGTCACTTTATCATCAATAAAAAATATTAAAAATTGCTGGGAAGAGGTATTTCCTGAAGAACAGGATAATTTCAGAAATGATAATAATTATAACTAGATGACCTATCAAACTCTACCTACATCTAAATTTATAGTAACATTGCATAATATATAACTTAAAGAACAAAGGTCTATAAGAAATAACATGGTGTAAAGGAAGAAGAAGGACATAAACAATTCACAACTAGCTAAAGGGAGTAGAAGCAAGTATATTCTGTTATCACTTCTCTATTGAAATCTCAGAAAATTAATGTATTAGTCAAGTACAATCGCGCGATTCAGATGGAGGAATAATGTTGCTAAGTAAACTGTAATAAGGGAAACTGTTGCTGTCCAAGTCCTAAGACCTCTGAACGTAAAATGAGGCAAAGAGGTTGGGGGAATAATTTTTTTTAAAGAGAATGAAGTATTTCAGAAAGTAATGCTAGATTTGGGAATTAGTGGACTTTCACATGGGAAAAATAAGCTGTGATTCGTGCAATTATATTTCTGGTTGCAGAATAAAAATGAAGTATGGTGGGGAAAGGTTCACACATGGACACAAGATAGGAAATTCTTGTCAAGAGAGCCATGTGAATGGCAATAAAACACAATATACAGTGTTCAAGTTCTGAAGTAGGATAATAAAAGATTGAGTAATTTACTGAATATGGAAAATGAGGAAGAACATGAACCAGAAAATGCCTGAAGTTGTTTCTTTTTGGTTTGTTTGTTTAGGAGACTTTCTCAGTAGGCTATCAGTAGGAGCTTTGATTATTTGAGGGTAATCTAATACTTCCTTATTTGCAAACTCTTTTGTATGTCAAGTTAAATCTGAATAGATGAATGTATGTTTGATTTGTCTCTGCAGTTAGTACATTTTTTGGCAGTCATGGGGCTTGAACTCTGGGCCTGTGCATTGTCCCTGAGCTCTTCAGCTCAAGGCTACTTCCCTACCCTTTGAACTACAGCCTGTTTCCTGTCTTCTAGTGATTAATTGGAGATAAGGATCTCACTGTCTTTAGTGCCCAGGCTGGCTTTGATCTGCTGTCCTCAGATCTCAGCCACCTGAGTAGCTAGGATTACAGGTATGAGCCACTGCATCTGGCCAGTTAGTACATTTTAGTGTAAAATATTTATAAATATATGCTATAGGACATGTTATATTTTATATAATATTTTAACATGAACATATATTACATCAACATCTATAATTCCATATGTATATATTTATGAATATCACATTATACTATTCTTTATACATATAAACCAGTAGTCCTCAAGAGGAGTGTTTTGCTTCCAGAAATGTTGCAAAGTCCTCATCTACATGAGATTGCTGGGTGGATGGGCTACCACTTCCACTAAGCAGAGATGTGGTGTTCTGGTCAACATCTTAAACCCTCAAATAGTCCTAACTTTCTCCTTACTCCCACAAAGTACAGTTAAAAAGTACAAATTCAAATAAACATATATACCATATATCAAGTACCAAAGTCAGGTAAGTACTAATATATGATAAACCATAAGGAGGGTAACACAAATGGAGAGAGAGAGAGAGAGAGAGAGAGAGAGAGAGAGAGAGAGAGAGAGAGAGAGAGAGAGAGAGAGAGAGAGAGAGAGAGAGAGAAGGAGGGAGGGAGGGAGGGAGGGAGGGAGGGAGGGAGGGAGGGAGGGAGAGAGAGAGAGAGAGAGGAGAGGGGAAATTATCTTCACACAGTAGGTTAAGAACAACAAACATAAAAATAGAACTCTTGTTTCTATATCCTGGAGTTCATTTCACTTATCTTCATTCTATATGGCCATGTCCACATAGCTATTGAGCTATTGTGATCCTCTGCTAGGGAAGGGAAGATAAAAATCCAAAATTTCATATGGAATAATAAAAGACCCCATATAGCAAAAACACTTCTTAGCAGAAAGAACAGCGCTGGAGGAATTTCAATTCCAAACTTTAGACTCTATTACAGAGCTATAATTCTCAAAACAGCTTGGTACTGGCACAGGAACAGGCCTGAAGACCAATGGAATAGAACTGAGGACCCAGATATTAAACCACAGACCTATGGCCACCTAATCTTTGACAAGGGAGCCAAAAAAATAGAATGGAAGAAAGACAGCCTCTTCAACAAGTTGTGCTGGCAGAACTGGTTAAGCACCTGCAGAAAACTAAAGCTGGATCCTTCTTTGTCACCTTGCACTAGAATTAACTCCAAATGGATCAAAGACCTGGAGGTAAAAGCTGACACACTGAAAACTCTACAGGAAGGAATAGGAGATACACTAGGCTTCCTTGGCACAGGTCGAAACTTTCTTAATAAGGACCAAGAATCATAACAAATCAGAGAAAGGCTGGATAAGTGGGACTGCATTAAACTGCAGAGCTTTTGTATGGCAAAGGACATAGCTAGTAAACTAATCAGGAAGCCTACAGAGTGGGAGAAGATCTTCACCAACCAAACAACGGACAAAGGCCTCATATCTAAAATATATCAACATCTCAAAACATTGAATCACTCCAAAACTAACCTCCAAAGTAACAACCATCCCATTAAAAAATGGGCCAAAGACTTGAAGAGAGTCTTCTCTGAAGAAGAAACAAAAATGGCCTATAGACACATGAAGAAATGCTCAACATCTCTGGTCATAAAAGAAATGCAAATCAAAACAACTCTAAGATTCCACCTCACTCCAGCTAGAATGGCCAGGATCAGGAAAACGAATAATAACAGATGCTGGAGGGAATGTGGCCAGGAGGGATCACTACTACACTGTTGGTGGGAGTGCAAACTCGTTCAACCACTATGGAAAGCAGTGTGGCAGTGCCTCAAAAGGCTAAACATAGAACTCCCCTATGACCCAGCAATTCCACTACTTGGCATTTACCCAACCACCCAGAAACAAGGACATACTAAACCCACTAGCACAACAATGTTCATTGCAGCACTATTCACCATAGCAAAGATATGGAACCAACCTAGATGTCCCTCAGTTGATGAGTGGATCAACAAGTTGTGGTATTTGTACACAATGGAATTCTATGCTGCTGTCAGAAAGAATGACATCGCCCCATTTGTTAGGAAATGGAAAGACTTAGAAAAAATCATATTAAGTGAAGTAAGCCAGACTCAAAGGAACTTAGGCTCAGTGGTTTCCCTCATTCGTCATAATCAGTAGAAACCTTGGGCTCTACTAGCAGAGATTTGCAATAGAGCAAAATCTTGATACATAAGGACATATAATGTGAAGCTAATTGAAAGGACCTCCAGGATAGTGAAACAAAAGCCATATAATGAATGATTGTTGTCCTTAATGTACTATGTTGTCTCTCATCTCCTTTGCTGTCCCTTGGTTATCTCATATTGGTATAGTATCTCACCTTGTTATCTGATTTATTGAATTTATTTGTATTTGGATATTTGAAATTTGATAGGGAAGGGGGAAAACCAAGACGGGTGGGGGGTGTGGGGGGGGAGGGATACGGGTACCAAGACATGTGAAAGGGTATCAATGTATGTGAATTAATGCACCTTCTATCTGGCAAATATCATGTAACCCTTTTACTAATTACAATAAAAAAAATTAAAAAAATCAAGGTGATTGGTGGGGGAGAAAAAGTGGGAGAAAAACATGGAAATGGGTATCAATGTTCAAGGAGTAATGTACCCTCTACCTGAAGAATATAGCTGTAACTCCTCTATATATCACCCTAACAATAAAATATAGTTGAAAGATTAAAAATTGCAAATTCAAAATACCAATGAAGCCAAGATGGTGAGATTGACTTACAGATTTAATCATTTGAGGCAGCTGCTTAAGTTGTCTGCTTGTGAAGTTGCTTTGGAGATTTTTATTAGTTCTGAGAATTTTAATAGTTTCTGATAGCATATTATTAATATGACCCATAAAGATTTTATTAGGAAGAAAATGTATAATAATACCCATATTAATACCTACTTTCTTCAACTAACTTTATGTTAGGCAGATACAAAATAATAAATAGACTGTAAAAATAAATAGGCTGATAGAGATGGCTGGCTAGTTAGACAAATTATAAATAAATGTCTATATATGTAAGAATAAGAATGATTGTTACTGTATCTGACTTTGGTACCTGGAATATTGTAAATCATTTTATTTGTTTATTTGAAATAAGGAAAGGGAGGGGGAAAACAAGATGTTTAGGAGAGGTAGAAGGAGGGAAATTAGAAGAAAACCATGGGAAGGGGTATCAATGTACAAGAAGGAATGTACTCAACAACCTGATGAATGTAATTTTAAATCCTCTATAAATCACCCCAACAATGAGATACAATTATTTATATATGTATATGTATATGTATGTATGTGTATATATATATACATATAAGTTAAGTGCAAAAAATGTTTTATGTTTGGCCAGGAGTGTGGTCTAGTGAAAGAGTGCTTGCCGAGCATCAGGAAGCCCTGAGTTTGATTTCTTGGTACCACATACACAAAAACAGCTGAATGTGGTGCTGTGACTCACGTGGTAGAGCACTAGTCTTGAGAAAGCTCAAGGACAGTGCCCAGGTCCTGAGTGCAAGCTCCAGAACTGACCAAAAAAAAGATGTCTTATGCCCATGGAATTACAAAAATTCAAAATAGACCAACATACCTTCTCTTATTCTTTCAGTATGTATTTAGTAAAAATTTACTAAATACTAGACCAAGGCTTTGTGGGACTATCTAGAGAAGCAGAACAAAAACATGTCTAATATCTTGTTATAAAGTTAGGAAAAAATTAGTACCGAGTAGCTAGACTTAAGTTAGAAGCATTGTGTAATTGTTACAGGTCATGATCTTTTTGAGTACTTTGAGGGAAAGGTCACAAAATATTATATAATTAGAACAATATATAAGTATTACCATCCTGCAGTTTTCTAATTATCAGTAATCATGGTTGATAAAATTAGTTCATGACATAGAAATGAACAGTAGTCTGAAATATGCTGGTCAAATAAGCTTTAGGAAGGAATCACACCATAGGAAATTATCAAAAGTAGATTTCATTGATATGCAGAGATATAGAACTTGCAGAATTTTTGAGACGCCATGTAGTAGTCTGTGTAATCAGAGTCACAATTCAATAATAATCTATATTTTTATCATCTATGATTCAGTTATATTGATTTTTCATGGAAGCAGAGCATGTAAGTTTAGCAATTTATTCTATATTTAGAAATCAACAATCATTATATATAGTGATCATATGCATAAAGTAATCACTACATATATAACACATATCATCTCATATTCTTAAGTGATCAATTTAATAACATTTTAAAAATCAGACATACGTACTTTCCTGTAGTATTTTTAACTGTGCAAAACAGGCTGGTTTAATAAACTATTAAATGATATTTATTAAAACTGCATAAACTACACATTTAATTTATTTAGCTCATACTTTACAACTATATAAACTCTATAAAGATCATACACATTTTACAGCAACATAATAAAATAATCAAACTACTTTTCAAAAATCATTTTCCTTGCTTTTCCCTTCAAACTGAATAGAGTTTTATTTTTCCCCCCACAAAGTTGTGATTCTGATTCCTTCAGGCATCATTGGTTTTTCAGATGTGAAGCACAAGCTTCAGTGAAAACACCCTCAAATTTTAACTGTGAATGGTTTGGGGCAGAGTTCATGAAAATGTTTGTTCTGGCACTTGGCAGTGAAGCAAATGGAGCAGCATTTCAAGAATCGCTTTGCTAGTTCCCAGCAGTTTCACATGAGCAATGTTAGGAGCTTGAGCTTTTACACAGATTTTAGTCAAGGCACAAAACCTCCATGAAGAGAAAGGTATACTTTATGTTTTAGAGTAGAATATAGAGGATGCAGAATACAGATTACCCTGGACTGCTTCCCTTGATCAGTGGCCCAGTGTTCTATTTTCTGTTCTCTAATCAAAATGTGCCAGATATATTAAATTTATTGTTCTTTAATACTTCCACCCACATTTACAGAACAGTGCAAATCATACATGGAAATGAGTGTTAGCTTGTATATAATCATAAAGCCATGGAGAATTCCAAGTGTCCGAATCATACGGTCAATTGGCACAAAGAAAATTAGCTCTTTCTTCTACAGATTATTCATTTACTTCTTTGCTTAAAATTCCATCAAGATATTTATTTGGAAGAAAGAAAAAACTACACTCACCTATGTTAAGTAGTCAGACACATGGGTATGAGACTCAACCGTTATATCTTTTCTGTTTCCTATGCTCTAATCTCGGGTTTCACTCTCAAAATTCACACAAAAAATTACTTTCTAATTACTTAATTTAAGCATTTATTTTCTATGAAGTTTGAGATTCATTCAAATTGAACCCAAACTCAAATTAGCAATAGATATTTTCTGTCCTTGGAGTTAAAGATCTCCTTTTAAAATTTTGTTTTTCATGTATTTATGTATTTCTTTGTTTTCCCATAGTAGAAAATATGACACAAATAGGTTAGCACTGAAGAAATACTGGAAACCTGAAAGACTTTTAAATTAAAACAGTTTTTTTTTGTCATGTAAGTACTAAAGATAAGTAAAATACATATGGAGCATTTCAAAGCCACATTAAAGTATGTTTTATATAGGAAGGTACTGACAAATATAAAGACAATTGCAAGGTAGAAATTCCAATAATAATATTAACCATTGCACTGCCAGAAGTTTTTAAGAAACACTTGGGAGTTCAGGCTTGAACTGATGATATATCTTTGCAAAAGAGTCACAAAATTTTAATTAGCCAAACCCAAAATCAATGTATATAGTTAAATATTTGGTACTTATGCTTATTGAACAATAAATCATATATTTTTTTTCTATAGAATGTATAGTCTTTCTCAATGTAACTTCTCCCTAAATGTGTAGTTGGAGTTGAACATCTGAATCAAGGAATTAAAAGAAACTATACAAAACACTAAAGAAATTGTGATTAGTTCTAAGACTTAGCCACACTCTAAATCATCATTGCTTCATCATTTGAATTGCAAGCTATACACTTTACATAACTTCAATTGGAAAAATAGATGGCCAAAGGAAGAGCTGGAGATTAAGTCTCTAAAAAAGCAATTACACAGATACAGAGCTACAGATTTATACCCTTCTTACCTAGTATAAATTAATTCTTCCAACTTGTATCTTTTGAAGGATAAACTGGCTTTCTTGTAAAGAGGATATTTCAACTGACTATCAATATAGAAATAACAGTTAATGTTTGCCTCATTTACTACAGCTTATCCACTTCTTATTCACAATTTTAAGTATGTTGTAACAGATTTCACAGAAAAATCACGTTGTTAATTTCAATGTATTTTTTAATCAGTAACTATAACTATCTCAAAGAAAACATACTTAAGCTGGTATGTCTTAATAATTTAATTTTCAATAAGAACATTCTGTCAGAATTTTTCAAAAAAGATAGCCAAACTGGACTCCTTCTGACTAGTTAGTTATTCTTTACTGACAATTTTCTATATGAATTTTACTATAAATGTATTTTATGCCTACATATGAGTATATAAGAATATTTTTAAATATCCACCTATTGTAAGAAAACACTCTATAAACTATTATGGTTCATTTCAGTTTTGTTATTTGATATTCAACTGCAGAAAGACAGGTGAGTAATATTTTATTTTGTTGAAATTACAGTTAACTCATGGGAGATTTACAAATTAGCATATGTCCTTCCCATTAACTGTTCCTTTAGAATTTTGTAATAAAGCTGAATCAATTAAAATATATAAATCCCTAATAAAGTATAACACTAAACCAGAATTCCATCATTTATTACCTAGGGAATGAGCCAATACCCAAGACCAAATTACTTAATTGTTTCACAATGACATTTCATAATTTAGCACAGAATGCTTCAAAGGAAGACCCAAAAGTTTTAATTAATTAGTTCATTCCTTGTTCATTCATAGACTTGAAAATATTTTACACCTCTCATTTTAGCTAAAATTTATTATGCTTTCTCTCTTTTTTTCATATAACAAGCTACAGAATATCACAGAAAGAGAATTTTTGCAACTTGGGATGGAAAGATGAGACAAGAGTTGTAGCAGTCATTTATGAAATAGTGAGCCATTCATAGCTCCACTGCATAAATGTGATCAACAGGAAATTAACCTTATAACCAATTTAATCTTCTTCCATGATACATGTGATTCATGTCCTGCAATTGCTCTCTTTAAGAATTATTTAAAAATACATATTTGTTCATCCACCTGGCAAATGACTAAATACCATAAAAATCAACTGTATGAAACAAGAATAAAAACATAATCAGTTGTAACCAAGGAATCAATAATAACATCTGAAGTGGTGAAGTATTAAAAATGTTTAATTTCTGAAGTAGAGTGTGAAATTCAATTAAGTATCTGTAAGCTGTATAATCCAGAAACTATCAAATAAAGGTGAGGAATGAAAGCAAGACAATCAACTACACTTTACATATATGAGCCTGGGAAATTTTTCCAATACCATTGTAAAAGTAAAGATTTTTAAAAGAACTTGTACATTTTAGTGTTGCTGAAGATTGAATTTATATCATTGATTAAAGCCTTTATCATCATGTTTATGCAAAGACGATTTAAAATAATGTTGTTATTCATACAGAAAGAATCAAGAACAACAACAACGATAACAAAAAGCCAGAAGTGTGCCTTAGGTGGTAGAACCTAACAAAAAAAAGCCATGAGTTCAGAACTCAGTATCATGGCTAGGTAGGTAGAGGGACTCTATGAACTCTCTTACATATTCTTCTCTTTCATTGACTATTTTATCAAGAATCCACAGCCAAAAATCTGAGAGTAGAAGTGAGTGGTTTGGTAAATTTCCAATTTCACCTTCTTAAACTCCTATCCGTTTTATTGATATTCAATGAAACATTTAATTGTTTACTATTTAAATTCCTATTTTTCACTCACAAAAAAAATCCATGTGGATGAAGTCTTGGTTACCTGTCCCCTCTGATTCCCACGATCTGTTATAACTCTGGCTGATGCAATGTTGCTTATTAACCAGAATATTAAATGGTGTACATATTTTACCCATCATAAATCCATCTTATACTTAATGACATTTTGCTTCTTTTGTACTTACAGCATCAACTCTGTTTCATAAGTTTTTGAATATCTATTTTAAATTATTTTTGCCAATCAGGCCAGATTACAAGGTATGTAACTTCCAATATATACAAAGCAATAAAGACTTCTTAACTGTTAATGACCAAATTATTTTGATGACTCTTAGACATTGAGTGATGAGATAGTCATTGTCAAACTTAACTAGAATTTAGCTAGGAAACTGTGTTATTTGTAAAGAATTTCTGGACAGATATTCAGTACCTTGGAGAAAAATGGAGCTGAGATGGCAGGAATGTAGCCAGGAGGGATTGCTACTACATGGTTGCTGGGAGTACAAACTTGTTCAGCCACTATGGAAATCAGTATGGCGATTCCTCAAAAGACTAAACATAGAGCTCCCATAAGACTCAGCAATCTCACTTTTTGGCATTTACCCAAAAGTCCAGAAACAAGGACATACTAAAACCACTAGCACAGCCATGTTCATTGCAGCACTATTTACCATAGCAAAGATATGGAACCAACCCAGATGCCCCTCATAGATAATTGGATCAAGAAGATGTGGTACTTATACACAATGGAATGCTATGCTTCAATCAGAAAGAATGACACTGTCCCATTTGTAAGGAAATGAAAAGACTTGGAAAAAAATCATATTAAGTGAAGTAAGGCAGACCCAAAAGAGCATAGGCTCAATGGTTTCCCTCATTTGTAAGAATTAGTACACATCTAGGACTCTCCTACCAGAGGAATACAATAGCTCAAAACCTAAATACATAAGGTCATATAAGATGAGACTAAATGAAAGGGTCTCTAAGATATGGAAACAGGAGATTTGTCTTGAGTGATTGCTGTTCTTAACGTACTGTGTTATTTCTCTTCTCCTTTGTTGCCCTTTGGTTAATCTCATAATGTCACTGCATCTGACCTTGTTATCTGGTATATTGTATACATTTATTTGTTTATTTTAAATAGGAAAGGGATGAGGGAAACAAGATCATTGGGGGAGTGGGGGAGGGAAATGGGGACAAAAACATAAGAAGGGGTATCAATGTGTGAGAAGTAATGCACCTACTATCTGGCAAATGTAACTGTAACCCCTCTATACATTACAATAAAAAAAGCAAGAGTTAGCAGTCACCAGTACATACAGTTCAATAAACATAGATGAGAACAAAGCATGTAGCTGAATTTTTCCCCCTGAGATTTAAGATCTGATTAAATCTGTGCACGTATTTACATTTTCAGGCCCAGGGATAGCCCTAACTTCTAATCCAATGACTGCTGGTTAACTTTAAATACTGTATCTACGGAAAAGGGAGTTTTCCTAGATGAAAGAGAAGCACAAACACCACAAATCTTCCTACTTAATCACCCATTTATACCTATGACAATCATTTAAATGAGAACAGCTTGAAAACTGAACTTCAGAAGTGTTCCAAGCAGTGAGTTATCATTCTCCTTCTGGATGCTATTGACAGAGATGGAGTGGGTGACAATATTCCCTAACAAAGATGGAGAAGTACATTCTGCATTTTATTTCTAATTCTATATCTGGCTGCTAGTTTAATCACTGTATTTTGGTATACGTATTAATAAAATGAAGTGACTTTCAAAAACTAAATATCAAATGAAAGACATGAGTTGGTTAATTTATACTGAATCACAAAATGTACTCTGGGAATTAATAACTTTTATTATTAATATATTTCTGTATGAGATTTCAATACCAATAAGATCTGGTTACTTCAGTGCACTTTTTCTTATCTATTGTTTTTGCTAATTAACTCTGTTCACTGTCAACAAATCTTGAAAACATGTCTACTCTAATCCAGTACTGATATAAGTGGCCTGCTCTTCCTTCTTTCTCAGTAAATAAAGTGGACAATCAGATATTCCCAAATACACACACTTCGGAGAGTTGCTATATTTTATAGAAGAATTTGAGTATTGAAATGAGTTATGCTTTATGTTTTTCTTCAACAAAGTTGAATAGAGTTCATAATATCAAAATTATAAACAATAGTTCAAATAACTCCTATAGTATTTCTGGGTTATGATTTTTCACTGCTGATAGGCCAATATTTTAAATTTAAACCAGATTTTTCAATTCAATGTACTTTTATTCAATAAAAATAAAATACATTTTTGCTTGTTTGGAAGCTAAAATATACATAGATTACATAGAAATATACTCCCTACTGTCTAGCTCTTTACTTTCTAATGACCAAAATAAAACACTGATGGATAAGATAAATTCAGTGAGATGAGTTAAGTTAAATTAAAAAAGTGGTAAGATCGAAGGAAGTAAAATAGAAAAACATATGCATTATTTTCACTTACATGTAAATCTTTTCTAGTTTACATCTTGTCTTGATTGATACATTTGGATGATGACAGTCTTTGTGAGTCACTCAATTCATT
Organism: Megascapheus bottae; assembly: GCF_031878675.1. Classification (NCBI taxonomy): domain Eukaryota; kingdom Metazoa; phylum Chordata; class Mammalia; order Rodentia; family Geomyidae; genus Megascapheus; species Megascapheus bottae. The sequence goes on from NC_143529.1 coordinate 19,194,430, forward strand.
CTCTCATTAACAGAAGCTAACTTTCAAGAGGACTGTCTCTTCCAACAGATTTCCTTTCTTTTACTAGTCATGAATGTATAATGTCCTGGTATATAACAATAGTTGTTCATCCAAATGTCCTCTCGTGTAACTATATCAATTTGTCTCTTAACAAAAGAAACCTTTGATCTAAATTGTGTGGTTCAAATGTTTGTTTTATTCCACTGTTTACTGTATTTTCTTGTTAGTCATGGGGCTTGAACTGAGGTCCTGGTCATTGTGCTTGGGCCTTCTCAAGGCTAGAACTCTGCCACTTGATCTATAGAGCCACTCTAGTTTTTTGGGGTTTATGTGGTACCAACGAACCAAAGTCAGATCTTCATGCAAGCTAGGCAAGCACTCTATTACTAGGCCATTCTTCCAGTCTGTATTTAATTTATTTTTCATAAAAAGAAGAACATTTTATAAATGAATTTCATAGACCAAACAGTGTTATATGGCTAGATCAAGAGATTCAAAGAGCTGTTAGCAACTGAACAGTTCTACTCTCTCAAAAACTATATATGATAATTTGCATACCAGTAAAAAGAAAGTTAAAAAAAGGGTTTGAGTCTCCTTTCTTTGTACTTGTTCAGTTGATTCATTCATTAACCAATGTCCAGCTATGTTTAAATCACACAATTCAATTATCATGAAAAGATTTTTGAACATGACTTCTTAATGCATCCCTACATTGTCAACATGTTAAGAAATGTGAACACAAACTTAAAAATATTCAGTAAGTTTAGTGTGTGTGGTGAAGAATTTGTGTCCATTATTGCATAGCTTAAGAAACACTGCCAGACAACTCGTAGTATGCACTTATTTCATTTTAGAAATACTTTAGTCACTAGTACCTTACAAATTGTAAATGCTACCTACATTTGCTAGCTCCTGTCTCCCATACATTACAGTTAGGTCAAAGTTCATAATTAATGGCAGTCTACAGAAATCCATACTTCATACAGTCTTCTTAATTATTTCTATTTCTTGCTGCTTGCTTGTCAGATCTGAATATATTACCGGTGCTTTTTAACCTTGCAGTATCGCTGAAGAACAGAGAGGGGCTAAAGTGTCTGATGACATGCTTCGCATCCCACTTATACTAATTCCTAGGCAAGGTTTTCTCAAAAGATGTTTCAAAACATCCTATTTTGTGAAGCGTTAGTGTAGCTACAAATAATGATATTATCTGTAAAAAAAACATTTTATAGAAATATAACCTGTAATACTTGGAAATAAGAATTCTTTTTTAAGCCAGGATGAGAGGATGGGCAGGGCTGGCTGTGACCTTGTATCACAAGCTCTCTATACTTCTCTCAGAGCAGCACAGGGCACGTGCTCTACATGAAACACTGGACACACATGCAGACTAAGAGCACCTATCTCGACCACATAGTTAGAAGAATTGAAGTTTAATGTTTCCTCAAATGAAAAGGTATACAAACAGCCTAGTTCCAACACACAACATTTAAATAAGGAACACTTGAGATGTTGCTGGTCTATATTCAAAGAAAATTGATTTTGGAAATCCAATTTTTAAAAAAAAACTGTTACCTTTGCCTACAAGTTGAAGTTCATACTCAAATTCTTGTGTGGGAATATAAGTTTAGCTATAGTGTGTGTTTGTGTGTGTGTGTGTGTGTGTGTGTGTGTGTGTGTGTGTGTGTGTTCATGCACATGCACCCATGTACTAGTTCTAGAGCTAAAACTCAGAGCCTGAGAGTTTTCCCTTAACCTACTTGTTCAAGGCTAGCATTTGATTACTTAAGCCACGGCTTGACTTCCGTTTCTTTTTACTGGTTAATTAGATATAAAGTCTCAGGACTCTCCTCCTTAGGCTTGCTCTGAACTTTGATGCTCAGACTTCAGCTATCTAAACTGCTAGGATTCAAGTTCTGAGTCACAGGCACCCAACTTTCAACTGTTATTATATAGCATTGGAGATCCTTCTGGAACTGCCTCTGCTCTGTACCTTTCATGCAAGCCATCTATATTGCAGTGATGCTAAGTTCATTTCTCCCAACCTACAAGGTGTCCATATTTTATCCTTCCAATTCTCTCTGTACAGAAAGTCCTCCCACTGTCTTCTTGAATTTTTGAAACAGTCATATCATGTTCAACAATTTTCTCCTCTGGTTACTTTTGTACAGAGCCTCACAGAGCCAACTATTCTCTTTGTTTCACCACAGTGTCTATATCTGAGGCCTACAGTGGAAATTATAACAGGGTCTTATGTGTACATAAGTTCTCTCATAATTTTATTCCCTATTTCCCACTTCCTAACTAACTAGCTACTTGGTAGCTATCACTGGATGGATTTTTAAAAATATGATAGTAACTCTTTTATCTGCTTAGAGAAAAATGAACCAAATTGTAGAAACTCAAATGTCATATTTTAGAATAGAGGATAAGTCTTAATTTGCTTAATTAGAGTAATATCTTAAGGAGATTATTGCTTATTAGCAGTAAACTTAGTAAGATTGAACCATTGATGAGAAAGTGATGAAGAATATAAGCCCTTGAGGAGAATTTCACTACATTTCCATACAATAAATACATATGGAGGATCTCATGAATTTCTTGCCAGAGGACCATGACAACTGAGACTGACTCTGCCATTTTATGTCTAGAACAAACAATCATGTGTAGATCAAACAATTAAAGTTAGTAGCAATTGCAGCCTAAGACGTGCTGGATATTCCAAGTGAACCAGAGGCTCATAATGGCTGTTGTGAGGAAGTAACATTTTAAGTGGAAACCTTCAGGGATCAGATATCAGGAGCTACATAGAAGACAGAAAGACAGTCAGATAGACAGACAGATTCAAGAAATGACACAGAGGACAGGGAGAATAAGGATGTGAGATATTTCTGGAAATTACTCCACAGTGTGCAGAGTACAGATAAGAATGGTTCTGTCAGGTGAAACTAGAGGCCTAGGACTAAGGTAGCCTGCCTGGACAAACACCTTGAACAGAAATAGGGATGCTGGGAATTGTTCCGTCAACAATATGCTCCGGATGAAGGTGTCTGCTTCTCACTCCTTGACTTTGGATTCCTAGCATCCAGAACTATGAAAGAATAAATTTCTCTCATATAGTCACTCCGTGTGTGCTGTCTTGTTCTGACAGAATGAACATAGTGCAAATCTCCTTCGCTCTTGAGAGGAGGACATGGATATCTAGAGAGGATAAATGATTCATTCAAGATCACATAAGTGTGACTAAACTTATTATTAAAAGCTGTTGTTTATCAGATTTCCTAACCTCATGATGTATGAGACTAGTGGCAACTGAGATTACATAGAGCTAAAAACATATGAAAAGGAAGCAAGACCTCAAAATTGATTTCCTCTCACAACTGAGTTAAATAATCTTAATTTCACACTTGAGAAGTGGCCTCGCCTTTTGAACAGGAATAGGACTAAGATCAGGACCTTGACTTTCTCTTTGGAGTAATAGCTCTACTCCTGGCACATATATGTTGTTCAACTTAAATGAGACGATACCTGAAATCCTCTTGAATACTGCATGATACACATGATGTTAACTTTTTTTGGGGGGAGGGGTCATGGGTAAGTCAATAGTAATTTATAAAATACATAAAATTAAATACTAATACAAGGTGTGCATTTTAGCCACAAGTGTGAATAAATCAATCACTCAAGATTATTTTATCTACCAAGAAATTAAGTCATTAAATGCATCTGTGAAATGGTAAAGGCTTTTTAAATTTAAGACATGTCTCATTATGTAGTACAGGCTGTCATTGGACTCATGATTTTCCTGCTTCAGTCTCTGTACTGATGGTTTGATGATACTCAATGAAACACAACTCCAAAAGGTGAGATCATATAAACGGAACTACAACTTAGTTGAGATAAAATAAATTGCATTCCGTTTATTAAAATCACTGAAAACCTGTTCGGGCCGGTCATGGAAGCCCATGTCTGAGTAGATGAAATCATCTACTCAGAGATAAAGAGACTCCAAGTCTGAAGCCAAACGAGGCAAACAATTAGAAGGACACCATCTTAATGAACAAGCTAAACATAGTGATGCATAGCTATAATCCAACTTACCCAGAAGGTATATTAAGGCGCTGCTGGCTTATACATTCAGGAGGCAGAGATCTGAGGATCACTGTGTAAAGCCATCCCACACAGGAAAGTCTATGACACTCTTATCCATAATACTTAGGAAAAGCCAGAAGTAGTAGTGTGGCTCAAGTAGTAAGAGTGCTAGCCTTGAGTAAAAGAACCCCAGCAACAATGTCCAGGCCCTGAGATCAAGACTGCAGAACCCCACACATACAAAAAGAATTATATAAAAAGATTACAGATCAAGGCAGGTACAGTCCCAAAGCACAAGATCTTACCTGAAAAATTAACTGGTGGGGTGGTTCAAGTGGTAGAGGGGCTTGCCTACCTCATGCTAGGCCCTGAATTGCATCTGTAGCTTTTCAATACTTTTTCAAACCTGATTTGTTTTGCATTTTAATTGTCGAAGTGTAGAGATGGTAAAGTAGACAAAACAGTCACTTCTCACAATCTATATTTCACAAAGCATAGTACCAACCAGCTAAACATTTTAAAATTTTAATGATTTATAAAATATTCAGTTAAAGCTAACTATTGAACTTCAAGAAATTAAATTGTTGAAGAATTGTTAAATAGCTAGGAAATATAAATGGAATTTCACTTTAAATTATTTAAGTGATTAGGAATTCACTATTTCATTTTTGGGGGGTTCATCCTTCTCAAGTGATGTTATTTTGCACTTATATATTTTAAAATGCGCATGACAGAAAATAACAGTATACTTTTAAATATTTCTCACAAATTTTAATTAAGACTTCTTTATCATCAGACTTGATCAAAGAAAAGATTTATTAGAGCAGAAAAGGATTTAGAAAAGTAATGTTTATATTATTAATATCAAATAACTGTCAGAATCCAATATATTTGTAGTTTTTACAGATTTTCTTTGAAAAGTAATTACTGTCACCTTGTTTTTAATTTATAAAATTTCATTCCTGGAATCTATGATTATTTGTGTGTTAGGCTTGGAGTTTATTCAATTTAATTTTTATTTTCTTTAAGTATTTATACAAGGGGGTTTCAGTTTCACATTAAATATAAATTTTAAATATGAGTTCTCAACTCTCTCAGTGGAAATTTTAGCTCATAGCACTGGCTCATTTTGTAATCTTGGGCAAACTGAAGTCATTCTAACTTTATTTCCTCCATCCACAAATTAGAAAAACAAACATTCAGCACCCCAAACTGTTGTGAAATGTAGAATGATGTAAGAACCATCAAAAGCAGCAGTGTGTGTTATATACTAACTCCTCAGTGTGGAATACTTGTCATTACTAAACCAGGAATTCCCTTCTTTCATGTGTTAAATGCTAATTATTTTGATCCTGAATATTAGATGATAGATTTGTTTTTCTTTTTCTATTACCCCTTTAGCTCTATTTTAGCTACAGACTCACTGACGATATAATAGATAAGTATAGTGGTAAATTTACTCAAGTGAGTTTAAAGTTACATTATCTACTCCCCCGAAAGGCTCATTGCCTTCCTGTTTCATTTGATTTTCTTTCTCCTTGTGCCACCCATGGCCTTTTCCTCTGTGGTTTCAATATGACCACTGAAGTTAATTTTTATGTATTTTTGTGATTTTTCCAAGCTTGATTTCATCAGTCACTCAGTTGTTCCCATGTTTACATGGTAGTAATATCTCAATGGAAACCACGTTAACTGTAGGAGATACGTCTTACTTGGAAAAGTTGCTTCTCTCATACTGTCTGTCACCATTACATGGATTCACTCAATTGTGGTACCATGTGCCTATAAATCTACAAGTAAAAACACTGGTTACAAATAAACTAATTGAAGTGTCATAGACACAATGAAGAGATCAAATATTATGATTCCTTAGGAAGACTAAGTCAAAGTCCAACAAAATAAGTACCTGGTAGGCCAGGAAGGGAGGAGTGAAAAAATGAATAAAGGATAGGGCGGGGAGGGAAAATGCAGCAAGAACTCAGTGGATATACCATAAAATTGATAAAATCAGGGAAGGGGTGCGTGGGTGAGTGGGTGGAAGAGGGATGACACAGATCAAGATGCATTGAACCAATAGCCACAAACCAGGCCACATAAAATCACCAATACAACCATGTTCATTGCAGCATAGCTATGATATGGCATCAATTCAGATGCCATGGATTAAGAAAATGTGGTATATGGACACATTGGAATTCTATGTTCCCATCAAAAACAATGGCATTGCCTTATTCACAAGGATTTGGAAAGACTTGCCAAAACAATTAACTGAATAAACCAGACCCACAGAAATATGGCTGCATGGGTTCCCTCATTTGTAATCATTGGAATCTTCAAGTAAACCCAATGGTAGTAAAAGACAACAAAATTACACTTGGATGGAATTAATTAAATGAGACTCCAAACATTCACATGGTTAGACCAAAGGATGATAGTCTCAGAAAGTGATACACAAGAGCTCAGTAGTTATATGCATATGAACATATAAGATGATGAGTATGGAAATGAATTCCAAGAAATGGAAATGAGGGTTTTTTATTGCAATCTTTGGATTTTTTCTTTTTCTTCTTTTTTTCCTCTCCTTTTAATTTCTGTACCATTTTGTATGTAATTGTAGCTAATTTGGGGAAGTGAAGGGGAAACAAAGAAATGATGGGATAAAGGGTAAACTAATTCAGTAGTAATACTCACTAAACATTATATTCTAAATAAACTATAAAATTTATGGGTAGGTGGGAGGTGAAGATATGGCAGAATACGAGAGAGGTTGACACTGTTCAATAATAAATGTACTCATTACTTCATTTATATAACTGTAACTCCTCTGTACATCACTTTTACAGTAAAAAAGAAGCATTGACCATATAAACTGCTTTGTCAAATGGCAAAAAATTCAATATATAACCTAAAAAATTAAGAAAAATATGTGAAGGTGTGGGTTGGGAGGAATGTGTGAGAATTTTGAAAGGGGTGACATTGATGAAGAGGTACTGGATTCATAATCTGCTTTGTTGAATGGCAACTTTTTATTTTACAATTTTTCAAATATAATAAAAAATATTCAAACAAAAAACAAGGAAGCCAGCAAGAGAGAGAGAGAGAGAGGAGAAAGAGGAGAAAGAGGGAAGGAGGGAGGGAGGAAAGTAGGAAGGGAGGGAGGGAGGAAGGGAGGGAAGAAGGATGAAAGGAAAGAAAGAAGGAAGGAAGGAAGGAAGGAAGGAAGGAAGGAAGGAAGGAAGGAAGGAAGGAAGGAAGGAAGGAAGAAATGGCTTGGTATTTGGGGGTGTTACATAGGGGTGTGGTCTAGGAATAAGGGTAGGGCAAAGTTATAGTGTATAAAAGACTATGCCACCAGCCAAAAATCTGGCAAGCAAGCACCCAGAGCAGGCAGACTGCCCCCTTTTATACCTAATGCATCAGGCCCTGCCCTCTGTTGGAATTGTCCTGTATCTAGTTCATTACCTGTTCACAATTGGCCCGTCTGAAGAGGGTAAGATGTATTTAACATAAAGTCACCATTATAAACTTTTGAGATGAGATTAATAGTACACAAGCTAGTTTAAAACACACCCTCAGCTATTTTTCTAGAACAATCTGAGGTGTGAATAATTCCCTCAAGAAACAACCAGTTAAGAAAACACCTTACATTTCAAAACCCTATCTTATCCCAGGACTTGCTGATATTGTCTTAGAAAATAATCAACAAAAGTTTAACCAACAAACCAGTGGAGGAACTTTTAAGTCACCCACTTTGATAGGAAAGGATTTCTCATATGTCAGAATCTTGGTTCTTAGACTCAGCTACCTTGGTAAGAATGGTTATAAAAGCAAAAGATTGCTATCACTATGATCTAGTTGAAGTCATTTTTTTTTCTAAAATAAAGCCCATGCATGCATTTAACCAGTGTTTTCTCCTCTCATGAATGCAAATTCTAGGATGACATTACCCTTTCTTTATTGGAGACATGTCTATTTAGTTCTCCATACCCATATTTAAAAAAAAAATAAAACCAAATGACAGCAATAAAAGACATTTTATAAACCACTCCAAAACCATGTCCACAATGGAAGAGTTTCTAGGTTGTTTCTCTATTTTTGAATGACAAAAATTATAGGAAGATAAGATAAAACTAGATAAATCTTAGTATTTGTATTAGTTTATAATAATATGTGCATATTGTTGGCATTTCTATATGTCTTTATTATGAAAGAACCAGCCATGTCCTCGATTCAGCAAGCCCCACTACTTAGACTTGGTTTTCTCTTGGTAAACTTCTCTAATTCACTACACCTATGAAAATTCCTACATCCACTGCATTATACATTTGGACTTTATAGATATTAAAATTCTGGAAAACAAGTAGTCCAATACTATTATTCATTTGATTCTTCAATCTTAACTTCCTTTATCTTATTACTAAAATATATTTTTGTACAACATTGCTTCTCTTTTATTAAAGTAATAATCTAGTAAGGGAGCATTCATTTCCTTATCTCCTTATTCAGGTATTCAATGCAGTGGAATTCCTCCACAAGGCTTCCCTTGTGCTTTAATTATCCTCTAATAGAGGGAACAAATTCTAGGATTATTCAGTAGGGGAATCCATAGACAAGCTGCTCTATGAACCAACTTGATTAGCTTAAAAGGGGCTAATGCCATTCTATGCCTTTTGAGTAAAATAAAACAAAAAGAGTGTTCAGTAAATATGATTAATCATATGATGTTGAAGCAGCACTGAACTCCCTCTTCTAACTCCACCCATGTTTTATTTGAATGACTTCCGCAGCAACATAGCTCCCATTCATTTGATTCACATGAATTTTGTGTATGAAATTAGATCAAAATAGAATCATTCATCTCTAAGCTGGCATCTTCTACCAAATTCATAATCCATCTAAGTAACAAGAATAATTGTGATCCTCACAAGTAAAGATAATCCATTTAAATAAACATGACCAAATTTCAAAAGGAAAACAAAAAGCCAGATAAAATATTGATAGAAATGCTCATTAACTCTAACCTCTTGGAAAATAAACAGGTTTACCAGATCATTTCTAATTGTGCATTTGTCAGCTACTAAAGTAAACTGTGTCTTGAGCACATGTGAAAAAGGAGTTTTTGTGTGGGTGGTAAACTGCATGCTGTAGAAACTTTTTTGGTTACCATAATAAACATCCATTGAAATTTCGAGGGGGATTAACGTAGTTAGGGCCAGTGGTAGGAGTTCCTAGAACTTGAATGTGTCTTCACACATTGTAGGCATCTTTCAACGGAGCACCACAAACGTTCTCAGAAGATATTTTGCAGTTGTTTTGTTGTTGTTGTTGTTGTTATTTTAACTTCAGACTACTTGGAACAAAATGTGTGCTGATTATAAGACAATTAGGCATTCTATTTTGAGTACCTAAGTGCATAACCTCTTGCCACATTGCAAAGGCATAATCAGAATAATAATATAAATAAATATAGAAAGAAAGAAATGGAGAGAAGGTAGGAGGAAAAAGAAATGGGGAGACAGTGAAAGATTAAGGGTGAAACAGTGAGGAAGAGAAAGAAAGGATTCAGAAGATGGTTTGTTTATATATTTTCTAATATAAAACAATTTAGATTTAACAGGTTCCTAAGCTTTAAGGATTTGAAGCTGGTAAGATTCTAACCAATACATTTTGAGCAAAGCCATATATCTGCTTCTTGGCTACTCAAATGGAAGTGCAGTCTGTAACATGCAAATACTGTCTCCAGTAGCCTCTCTTGTATAACCGTGCACCAGATATTACTCAAAAATAGATGTCTTGCTCAACATTGAGCTTCTCAGAAGGTTGAGATCAGGAGGAACGAGCCTGGAGGAAGACCTGAAGAAAAAAGTCTTTGTGTTCTTATTCATAGACCTTATTTGTTCTTTCTAAGCAAACAGGGTTTTATAAGCAGCATTAGGAGCATTGGCTCTTTGAATACCAAGCTTCTACAATTTTTGTGTTTTTCCTCTTAACTAGGTTTGCCATCTCTGATAATTTTCACTTCTGAAATGACAAATACATGTAAATCATTTACTGAAGCAAATAACTTCTCAAACTTAACTCTGTGTATATGTAACTCCATAAATATCTGTAATGTACATTGAATGAAATCTCTCCTGTAATGAATTATTATATTCCTAGAGGGTCACCTTTGCTTGTTAGGCTTTAGGAGAATGTGCTTAATGATATTCCCATAAAGACCTATTATTTAGTGTGTATCATGATCCCTACCTTGCCATTCTAAGAATATTTTAGTTCTACAAAAAATATTCAGATGTAATTTTGGAGACTATCAGGGTAAATTCTAACTTGTATCTTATATTATTAAGCTACTTTGAAAATAATCTTACCCAGGAGGTAGGCTTTTCTTTTTCATTATATTATTTACAAAGTCTCATGTTATTTTATAAAGTTCAGAAGTTAGGCTTATCCAATTTATTTTTCAAATTAGGCTTAATTATCATACTTGTTTTATTTTTCATCAATCTTCATTAACTACTAATATGTATTACTCTGTTTTGTAATGCTCAAAATTTAACAAAAACATATGGATTGCATCCATGCACCATTGGTTCATACTTGTAATCCTATCTACTCAGGAGGCTGAGATCTAAGGGACTAAGGTTTAAATTTGGTCCAGCAAAAAATGCCAGAGACTCTTAACTCCGATTAAGCGTCAAGAAACCAGGCTAGAAGCATAGTACAAGTGAAAGAGTATCAACCATGGGCAAGAGAGCAAGGTAAGAGTAAGACCCTGAGTTCAAACCATGATGCCAACACACACACACACACACGCACACACATACACACACACACACACACACACACACACACACACACACACACAGACAGAGAGACAGCAAGACAGAGACAGATAGAGATAGAGAGACAGAGAGAGGAGGGAGATATAGAATCGCTTCTCCCACTTAGGAATGAAAGCTGATAAAATATTTATAACAAGATGCTATCCATTTATCTATTTTTCCTGGTTATGCCTACATGGGATATATTACCATAACTTAATTAACCAGGGAAATCCCATTAGAAATTGAAAGCACCCACTGTTAAAGTCTAATTAAGCTTTTCTCCAAACTACAAGCCTATTTTCTGAACTAAAAAAAAAGAATATTACAATAACACTTTTAACAGTTAGATATTTTAAAACACTTTTGATTGAATGATCTTTATGTATGAATAATTATTCAGGCCTTTGGTTTGCTCTCTCATTTTGCCTTGAGTTGTTTGTAGAAGGGATTTTTCACAATGTTTGGTTACTCATCAGTAAGTTCTCTTCTAGTCTGTTACACATAAGGAGAGTCTCTCTGGAATCACAGATATAGTCACACATGCTCTATTTTATTAATTCATTAAGTGAAGCCTAAAGACCTAGAGATTCTGGATGCTGAAAAACCCCAAGGGTACCCTGAATTACTTCGGTTTAATAGACCCTCTTCCCCTGGTCAAAGAACAAGCATGCCAATGAAGATAATGGCTTCAAGTATCTTTCTAGACTATTTTAATTATGAAAGATGATGAAATACAAACAGAAAGTCCGAAACTTGGGGTCTAATTGGCAGAGGGAGTCAGATGAGGAGGAGAGCTTCATCTAGAATACTACACAGAAATCTCTTTTATACAGTATTAACTTTAAATATTGGCAAGTGTCTTTGTGTTCTTACATAGCCCTTAATTCATTCTTGCCAAATATTTGAGGATTCTTAATCGGCATTAGGAGCACAAAGTGCTTGAATATCAAGCTTTTCCACTTTTTGTGTTTTTCCTCTTAAATATACTTGAGATCTCATTGGTAATTTTCACTTCAGAAACAACAAATGCATTTAAATCATTTACTGAAATGCATAACTTATCACAAGTTAATTCCATGTCTTCTCAATGAAAATAGAAATAGCCAAAGATATCAAGAAGATTTAAAGTAGCTTTGAACTATATAAATGTTAAAGCATTTATGTTGCGAAAGGCATAATAATTAGGATAAAAATTTGCTAGTTTGCAAATTGGCATGCAGTACTGAAAAATTATTTTTGAAAGATTAACAGAATTATTTCTGTATGACAATTGTTTCTTGATAAGTTCGTTGAAAAGACAGCATGCTTGTTTTATTACCTGACATAAATACTAATCATATTTCTTGAAGGAATAATATGGAAGAAGCCCATTTGTGAGAATCCTAAATCATTGGCTTTGCTCAAGTATAGTTTTGAAATATTCACATGATTGTATTACAAAAAGAGTGTTAATTAAAAGTGAATTATGTCAGCAAACACTTATCTTTCAGTCAATTAAGCATTTAATTTCTCAACTGTCCATTATCTACATGTGTTACTGGTGGTAGTGGGGTGTTTATGTATCTCTATGTTAATAAACTTATTTGTGTAAATCTCTACGGAATCATTAATGGAGTTATTTGTTCTAAACCTCTTTAAAATAGTTCATGCATAAGAAATAATTATATTTAGTATAATTAATACATAGCTTCATACCAGCATAACCTCTAAAATAAGCAGAATAATTATTTAAATAAGTAACACTAGAGTTCATAGTTTAATTAGTAATGTGGTTTCAATATCAAGTATGGTCATAAAATGTATTGATGTTGTTGGCAGAATAAATTGGGATCTACTCACCTCTAATAAATGATAATTTTAACATCTTAGAAGTCTCCATAAATTATATAAAACACTGGCTATGTGTTGATAACTTCAGCCTAAAGACACCTTGCTTCCATGTTAATTCATAATTTCCCAAACTCAGTCTCCTGAAATATACATGGAAATTATTGAATATATCTTATAGGTCTCTATGTCTTCTCTTAGCCATTCTCTCTTCTCTTCCTTCCATCTCTCTTTTACAAAAAAATTATATGTGACTTGAGTGCAAGGAGTCATATTATTGTCTGTCTTTCCAATGTTATCTTGTTTAACTTGCATAATAAACAAAATTTATAAGTACTCTATTCATCTCTGCAATTCCACAACAAAATGTAAATGGTATGGATAATTTAATATGTAATAATATGCTGCAATAATATATATTTTTCTAAACACATATGAAAATGCATACATGTGTGTATGAGGACAAGCAAATGCTTGAGATTAGATAGAATACAATATGTGTAGTTCAAAATTATCTAAGAAATGTAAATACAACTTCTATTAAGAAAGATTGGGAATCATTTTCAACCTAATAACAGTAATTTGTTAGAGTAAATATTTACTTTTATTAAAATTGTAAGAAAGAATTTTCTTTTAGCATTTAATTTATGAAATGACAATACTTCTTAAAAGTAGATCTGTCACAAACATTATGAAGCCAGTATCACAGCTTTGTCTTTTTAAAATAATAAAATTTCTTAGAAAATAACTGCCTGACCATAATACCTTGGGGCTGCCACTGTACATTAAATAAGATATAACTTCAATGGCTTTATACTATGATGTACTATATAACTTTTTAAGATATACAAAAACAAAGCATTGAAAAATCACTATTAATATTAGTTTATGATGATTTTCATTTAATGCCTACATTAATAGGAATTAAGTGGGTGTAATATTGGTATTGGTCTAATTAATACTTAACCAGTTAACATTTAATAATTTGATTTTATTTAGCTAATTATACAAACAAAAAGAACATTTGGTCAGATCCTATGTTTTAAAATATTTTTATTATTTTATTTTTAACTGCTCTATAAGTCTTCAATAACAGTTACATTATTCTTTTTCCTTTTTGCTTTTGCCAGTCTTCGGCTTGAACTCAGGGCTTGAGCACTGTCCTTGGACTCTCTCAAGGCTTGAGCTTTACCACTTGAGCCTCAGCACCACTTCTGTTTTTTTTTCTTTTTTTATATATATTTTCTTGTAATTAATATAAGGGTTATATATTTGCCAGATAGGAGGTACATTAATTTGCATACATTGATACCCTTTCACATGTCTTGATCCCCATTTCCCACCTCCCACCCCAACCCCTCATCTTGTTTTCCCCCCTTCCCTATCCAATTTCAAATAACCAAATACAAATATATCCGATATATGAGATAACAAAGTGGGATACTGTAACAATATAAGATAACCAAGGGACAGCAAAAGAGATAGGAGATAACACAGTACCTTAAGGACAACAATCATTCATTATATGGCTTTTATTTCTATATCCTAGAGGTCCTTTCATTTAGCGTAATACTATATGGCCTTATGTATCAAGGTTTTGCTCTATTGCAAATCTCTGCTAGGAGAGCCCAAGGTTTCTACTGATTATGACAAATTAGGGAAACCATTGAGCCTATGTTCCTTTGAGTCTGGCTTACTTCACTTAATATGATCTTTTCTAAGTCTTTCCATTTCCTAACAAATGGAGCAATGTCATTCTTTCTGACAGCAGCATAGAATTCCATTGTGTACAAATACCACATCTTGTTGATCCATTCATCAACTGAGGGACTTCTAGGTTGGTTCCATATCTTTGCTATGGTAAATAGTGCTGCAATGTACATTGTTGTGCTAGTGGCTTTAGTATGCCCTTGTTTCTGGATGGTTGGGTAAATGCCAAGTAGTGGAATTGCTGGGTCATCGGGGAGCTCTATGTTTAGTCTTTTGAGGAACTGCCATACTGCTTTCATTAGTGGTTGAACAAGTTTGCACTCCCATCAACAGTGATCCCTCCTGGCCACATCTCCTCCAGCATCTGTTGTTATTAGATTTTGTTTTATTTTGTTTGGGTTCTGGGGCTTAAATTCAAAGCTGGGTGCTACCTTCTGAAATTCTTTTGGTTAAGAATTGTTTAAGGTTGAACCATAATGACACTTAATGGCTTTTTAAAATAACTTATTGGAGATTAGAGCCTCACAGACTTTCTTTCCTGGTCTGCCTCCAACAATACCCTTAGATCTCAGCCTCCTGAGTAATTAGGATTACTAACATGAGCCATCAGCAGCAGATACAAAGTTGAATTTTATATTAACTTAAAAGCTAAGGAAAGGACAATGAATAAAATCATGATAATATAGTTAATAAGGACAGGGAAAATACATGTTTCTAAGATGATAGACAGACAGATACACATATATATATATACACATAGATACATAAATATACAGATATGTACCTACATAGATAAGTAAATATATAGATACATAAGACAAATTTTGTCATATAAAACTACAAGAAGGTAAACATTATAGATGCTACAATGTTAATGCCACAAAGAATAAAGATTTCTTTTAAATCTTTATTAAAATAGAAGAAAATAAATTATATTCAATTGTGAGCATCCTTTCACTTTTAAAGGAGAAATAATATTTTGATATCTCTCATTTTGATATTGTTTATTGCAATTAGAACTAATTCTTTCAAAGATCTAACATTTTTAAAGTTGACTTAATTTTTCTTACGCAAAATATTTATTTCAAATACCCAAACTTCATTTTCAATATGTCCTAAATATTGACCTCTTTAAAAATCTAGATATATGAATATTAAGTCTTTGATCAAGTAATGAAAAGTTACTGTTTTCCTCAACTCATAGCTGATGTGTGCTCTTATTTCAAAATCCAGCTACAGCAATACTTTTTGAAAGACTGATGGTGAGGAGAGTTATTGCCTCAATTCCTACAAATAGAGTACCACATAAGTTTTTCATTCCCTTGAGTTCAGTTGTGTTTTATTTTTTTTAACTCCTTAATTGATTTCTTAAGTGTTTGTGTCCTTTTCTAAGTATGTGGGAATCTTACATTTACTTCCTCCAATTTTCCTGACTTACTGTGGTGTTTTGTTTGCTCCCTGAGAACAGTATTTATTTTCTGTGGTCATTAATCAGTGTCACTTGAGCTAAGAGGCTATGTGAGGATCTCTGCCTAACAGCCAAGGAAACTAGATTTATTGGTAGGAAAATCCTTAGCTACAGCTACTAAACTGCCATTAGTCGAATCCTTAACAGCTCATTACCACACGAAGAGTGCTGTATATTGCATGGCTTGGATGAGAACCATTTCTTAAATTTATTTGTGTATTCTGTCCTGATAGATCTTGACCCTTCAAAATCAACTTTAAAACAATGGCAATAAGTAAAACTATAACATTACATCTCTTCTTGTAATGAAGGAAACTTTATGAAGCATTCAAACCAATATATGAAAATTGCTCTATACAAGAATTATCAGTACTTTATGAGACAAGGGCCTTTTATATTCACCGTTAGAACAGACAATAATATTAGAAATTATAATAAAAATGTTAATGGAGCCAGGCATGGTAGCTCATGCCTGTAATCCTAGCTACTCAGGAGGTTGAGATCTGAGGATCGTGGTTCAAAGCCAGTCCTGGCATTAAAGTCTATGAGACTCTTATCTCCAAATGAACCACCAGGAAACCAGAAGTAGTGCTGTGGCTCAAGGGATAGGGCAGTAGCCTAGAGCTGAAGATCTCAGGAACTCTGTGCTCAGGCCTGAGTTCAAGCCCGACAAAAAAAATGTTAATGGGATACATTGATACATTTAGTCTCTGTTTAGAAGTATGGCCATTAAGTAAGACTGGATACTTCTCGAAATTGGACATTTATAATTTTAGCAAATAATTATACACACATGTTAAAGAAATATAAATTTTCAGTGTTATTAAATAGAAACTATCAAAATCATACCAAAAATTATGAAATCTGTAGACTTGGGCCACTACTCTCTTCTTTCCCTCTTCCAATGCTCAGATAGACCAGCTTATAGAAAGAAAAACCATCACTACAAAAGTTTCTCTATCCCACACCCATTCATTAGCAATAGGCAAAGTACAACAAGCTAAAATCATCCTGAGAAAAACCATGACAAAAATAAATTCTGTCCATAAAATGAACCAATAACAGTGCAAATATTAGGGAGAAAGAAGCCCTTATAAGGCAGGTAACAAGCAGTACTAACATCATAAGACAATATGAAATGCTTTCAGCATCCTTATATAGTTTAGCCTACTTCTCCACTGACTAATAAACTTAAAATATAGAAATAGATCATTTTAACAGTTATAAGAAAAGAAAAACACCTAGAATTGAGGTAAATACACACTACCTCTAGAACTGACCTTTTTTTTTTTTTTTTTGCCAGTCCTGGGCTTGGGCTCAGGGCCTGAGCACTGTCCTTGGACTTTCTCAAGGCTAGCA
Organism: Megascapheus bottae; assembly: GCF_031878675.1. Lineage (NCBI taxonomy): Eukaryota > Metazoa > Chordata > Mammalia > Rodentia > Geomyidae > Megascapheus > Megascapheus bottae. The sequence goes on from NC_143529.1 coordinate 19,211,710, forward strand.
CTCTACCACTTGAGCCTCAGCACCACTTCCGGCTTTTTTCTATGTGGTACCAAGGAATTGAACCCGGGTCTTTGTGCATACTAGACAAGCACTCTAACACTAGGCCAAACTCCCGGCCCCATAGAACTCACATTTTAACCTCTAATGTACTTTGATAACAAAGGAGTATACATACTATCAATACCAGACTTCATAGGTTAGCATCTGATGCTAAATAATCGAAGAATATTATTAGCAAAACGTGGAAATGTTTTTAAACTCTAGATAAAGTCATATTCAAATACGATTATGGATAAAGACAACCTTAAATTTTTTCCAACCTAATTAATGAAGTTTAACTTATAAGAAGATAAAATATATAGTTTCTTTTTTCATATATTTTTGTTGTAATTAATAGAAGGGTTACATTATATTCACCAGATAGAAGGTGCATTACTTCACATACATTGATACCCTTTTTCATGTCTTGGTCTCCATTTCCCTCCCCCCACCCTCGCCCCTCATCTTGTTTTCCTCCCTTTCCTATCCGACTTCAAATAACCAAATATGCATATAAACAATATATCAGATAACCAGGTGAAATATTGTAATATATACATAGGTTCTAAACAAAAAGAAATCCAAATTTTAATTAATACAAACAACCACAACAATATATGAGTGCTAAATTGGAATTCATGTTGACCATAAAATGTTTATCTTTTCAAACATGTTATTGTACATTAGCATTTATTTTTTTGTAATAAAATATATAATTCTCTTTCTTTGATGAGTCTCTGTCTGGTTTGGGGATCAGGGTTATACTGGCTTCATAGAATGAGTTTGGTAAGGAACCTTCATTTTCAATTTCGTTGAAGAGCTTGAGGAGTATTGGTGTGAGCTCTGCTTTGAAGACCTTATAGAATTCAGCTGTGAATCCATCTGGCCCTGGGCTTTTCTTAGGTGGAAGTTCTCTAATTGCCATTTCTATTTCAGAGCTTGAAATAGGCCTGTTGAGTTGGCTTAGTTCTTCTTGGTTCAGTGTGGGTATGTTAATATTGGCTAGGAATTCGTCCATTTCATCTAGATTCTCAAATTTGTTGGCATAAAGGTTTGAGAAGTATTCCCTCATGATATTCTGGATCTTGGTAATTTCTGTCGTGATATTACCATTTTCGTCTGCGATTTTGTTTATTTCGATATGCTCTCTTCTTTTTTTGGTAAGATTTGCTAAGGGCTTGTCAATTTTGTTAATTCTTTCAAAGAACCAACTCCTTGTTTTGTTGATTCTTTCTATAGTTTTTTTGGATTCCAAATCATTTAATTCTGCTTTGATTTTAATTATTTGCTTTCTTCTACTGGGATTAGGGTTGGTTTGTTGCTCTTTTTCCAGGAGCTTAAGGTGAGACATTAACTTGTTGGTTTGCAATTTTTCCAACTTGTTGTAGGCACTCGGCGCTATAAATTTTCCTCTGAGTACTGCCTTTGCTGTGTCCCAAAGGAGTTGGTATTTTGTGTGCTCCTTACTGTTAAATTTCATAAACTGTTGGATTTCTGTTCTGATCTCTTCGATGACCCATTGGTGATTCAACAATGTGGTGTTCAGTCTCCATGAGTTACAGGGTTTTCGTTGGTGGAGATGTGTGTTCAGTTCCAGTTTGATGCCTTTGTGGTCTGAGAGCATGCAGGGAATAATTTCAGTGTTTCTGAATCTGTCCAGGTTTGTTTTATGGCCTAAGATGTGATCTATTTTGGAAAATGTTCCATGTGCTGCTGAGAAAAACGTATATTGTGTTGTTGCTGGGTGGAATATTCTGCAGATGTCTGTTAGATCTAGTTGGTCTATATAGTTGTTCAGTTCTAAGGTTTCTCTGTTGAGTTTTTGCCTTGTTGATCTGTCCATAGGTGAGAGTGGTGTGTTAAAGTCACCGACAATCACTGTATTTCGATCTATGTATGGTTTCAGTGTAAGTAAAGTTTGCTTGATGAAGTTTGGAGCTCCGGGATGGGGTGTGTAAATATTTAGGATCCTTATGTCTTCCTGGAGGAAAGATCCCTTTAGTAGTATGTAGTAACCTTCTTTGTCTTTTCTTACTAATTTTGGTTTGAAGTCTATTTTATCTGATATGAGGATGGCAACTCCAGCCTGTTTATGGGGGCCGTTAGCTTGATAGAGTTTATTCCAGCCTCTCACTTTCAAAGGATGATTGTTTTTTTGGGTAAGATGTGTCTCTTGAAGACAGCAGAACGATGGCTCTTCCTTTTTGATCCAACTAGACAGCCTATGCCGTTTAATTGGAGAGTTAAGTCCATTGATATTGAGAGTTAGGATTGAGAGATATTTATTGGGTCCTACCATTTTTAAAAGCTTTTATTTGGGCCTGTGTCTTGACAGTTCTTGTGGTCCTTAGATGGTATGCTGTTTAGGTGCCATTTCTTTCCCTATATTGCATTTATTTTGGTTTTCTATGTATAGAACATCTTTCAGAATTCTCTGTAGTGTTGGTTTTGTTGCGACATATTGTTGCAGCTTTTCCCTGGAATGGAATGTTTTTATTGTTCCCTCAGTTATGAATGAGAGCTTAGCTGGGTACAGTATTCTTGGTTGGTAGTTATTTGACTTAAGGGCATGACATATATGCTTCCAGTCACTTCTTGCTTGCATGGTCTCTGCTGAGTAATCTGGGGTTATTCTGATTGGTTTTCCTTTATAGGTTACTGAACCCTTTTCCCTGGCTGCCTTTAGGATCCTTTTTTTGGTTTCTATTGATCCAGTTCGGATTACGATGTGGCGGTGGGATGTTCTTTTCTGGTCAGGTCTGTTTGGGGTTCTAAAAGCTTCTTGTATCTGGATGGGTCTGCCCTTCTGGATATTTGGGAAATTCTCTGAGATGATTCCCTGAAGTATATTTCCAATACCATTGACCTCTTTCTCCACGCCCTCCTCAATACCAATTAGCCTTAAATTAGGCTTCCTAATTGTATCTTGGACCTCCTGAAGCACTCTCTCATTTTTCCTAGATTTGGATTGACTCATTTTCTGTTCTTTCTCTATAATAACTAAATTATCTTCAGCCCCAGAAATTCTCTCCTCTGCATTGTCTAACCTGCTATCAAAGCTATCCACTTTATTTCTCATCTCCCTTGCTACTAATTGCTCATTTTTGATGCCTTGCATCTCTTCTTTTAGATCATGTATGGATTTCTTTAGCTCCTTGATTTCCATTTGAGTGGTTAGCTCAGTAGCTTTATTTTCTTTGAACATTTTCTGGAGTTCGGTCACCTTTTTGTTTGTGGATTCTATGAATTCATCCATCTTTCTTTGAACAACCTTTATTATGGCCTCCTTTATGGCTTCTTCTTTTTCACTTATCACCTTGTTTATGGTTTCCTCTTGTTCAGCTATGGCTTCCTCCCTTATCTCTTTCTTTATATTTTCACATTTTTCATTAATGATGTTTATCAATTGCATTTGTGTAGCACTTGGAAGACTCTCCTCTAGGTTTGCCAGTGACTGTTCCATTGGCTGTTTACATTGGGTGGGGGGGGGTGGGAGATGTTGTTTCTTGATTTGACATTTTTCTTGAGTTTCTTGTTCTGCCCATTTGAATATGGTAGCAAGATTAATACTAAACATGATTACAGTTTTTCAGATATAACCAACCTAGACCTCTGTAGCTGGCAGACTCTAGATGTTCACAAGTTTTGATTGGTGTTATCACTCTTTCTTTTTGTGCACTTACAGACCAGTCTAATACATCCACTGATAAGCGATTTATACCCAAAACAATAAGCCTCTCAATCCAATCTCTATTGTCTTTAAGTCCCTCTGAGCCTTGAGTGGAAAGAGCTAAGAGACAACACCCAGAGCCTGAGTTCAGATCTCACTAATTATATAAACACAGAAAATAATCTATAGTACATTGTACTTGTGAAACTTAAATGGAATAGTCTGTGTAAATCAGGAACAGATTCCATTGTATAACATTCATAGTGCTTGGTAAATAATGCTTATGCTTAGAATGTCGAATATTGGAAAGATCATTTATAATACTCCTCAGTGTTATTATGATAGAAATAGAACAGAAACTTTGGTAGGTAGAAACCATAGGGCAGAAATATTTACAGTGAAAGGTAAATATCTATATTAAAAGAAAATCATTCATAATTTGTATATCTTGTGGTTTACATTTTGAGTGATAAATTGGCTCCTTTGCTCTGCAGGTTGGGAGTATACTTGTAGAAATAATGTTAAGTATCACCAAATACAATATTGAAATAACATTGAGATGAAATCTTTTATTATTTTGCCACTGCCAAATTAAGTGAATGGGCCAGTTTTAATCATACTACACTGCCTATGTATCCTGACTCCTGTTGACACTTAAAGTTGTTTTAAATCTTGAGTCATAATGCTCTCTCATCTCTGACTAATTGGCTATCCCTGCCAATTGAGTTTTCAGTAAATCTGCCAACTCATTTCTAGGGGACTATTACTAAGCCAGTCTTCTGTTCGTTTGTTTTTTTAAGCTTGACTGATTAATTCTTGGATTTTGAGATTTCTGTTATCTGGCACTAAGTTAAAAAGAAAGGCAACATGAAAGTTTTGAAGTAAAAACATCCTCAACATTTTGAGGCCAAATTATCATTTGGCCCCCTCCAAACCAAATGAGCCATGAGAGAATTGGTACAAAAGACCTGGCGTTATCTCAGTACACAGAGACTTCAATGAATTAGCCTCATTTAATGTTACAATTCCATATGTATGTATGTATATATATATAATAAGATTTTATTTGTAGCTGTGCATTGGTTGCTTATGTTTGTAAGCCTAACTACTCAAAAGTATGAGGATTGTAGTTCAAAGCCTGCATAGACATGATGTTTATAAGAGTCTTACCTTCAAATAACTACCAAAAATTGAAAAACAAAGCTGTGACTCAAAGTGGTAGAGCACCAAGCTTGAGAGAAATAATTCATGGATTGCGGCAGGCCATGAATTCAAGCCCCAGGGCTGGTAAGTCAAACCAAATAAATAAGCAAATAAAAAAGATACAGTTTCTGAAACTAATCCTATTGAAACCAACTGTTCTCTAGCTGCTTATGTTGACATGGTAATCAATATATTATCAATAATGTAATTCAGCGAAACCAATTTCAGAGTGTGCTGAGATTTGCTCATTTCACTACAGTAAAAGTCTAGAATATCTTTCCTCTAATGCTCTTTTTTCCTACTTTCTGTAAGTGGTTAACTAAATGCTTTATTTATATACTGGCTAGGTATAATCACTCCCCTATGTTCACTAATATTGGCTATATGATCAAATGAATTCAAAAGGGTCATATTAAATGGGAATGGGGACAAGCCTGTAATTCTAGCTACTTTGATGACATAGATAGAAGCATTACAGTGTTAAAACCAGGCTGGTCAAAAAACGTAGTGAAGCACCATTTCTGTAGAGGTGTTATGAGATTACATAACTCTTATTTCCAGCTGCTTATGTGGCGTAGGTAGGGGTCATATTCCAGAGTAAAAAGTGTAAGATCTTACCTGAGAAACAAAGAAATTAAAAGGACCAGGGTTCAAGTCGTAGAGCCTTCCTGGTCATCACAAACCACTCCATGCAAAATTTAATACTCGCTATTTCTCAAATGGTACTTCCTAAATTTGTACCACCGTGGCTTTTACTCACATTCAAACTCTTAACTAATCACACTCTACTGCAGTGATACATATTTCCATGAATTCAACATAAAAATTAAGTTCATAAGGCATGAAACCATTCTGAACATCATGAGTCAATGTCATACTCTGCACATCTGATTGAGTAGCTAACTCCTGGGTTTTCACAGTTATATCCTAACATTTGCTTCATTTCTTTGTTTTTGAGACAGAATCTCACAAAATAGCTCTGCTTGGCCCCAAATTCAGTATTCTTCTGCCTCAGCTTTCTGAGGGTAACACATAGGCATGTGACTTGGCTTGCTCTCATATTTAATTGTTTATTATTATTATACATTAATTTGGACATTTTCAAAGTCCTAGGCATGGATAATGGATCATAACATATGTGGTCAGAATATACAGACAGGAAATGACAATGTCTTATCATGCTTTTTAAAATTTGGAAAATACAATTTATGATACAGTAAAATAAAAGTTTTCCTAAAAGGAACTCCTTGAATGTAAGAGAATGACACTTATGTTTAGAAAGCTTCTGCCACAATATCAAGATTTTGCTTTTATTAAAAGCAGAAAGACAAACAGCTTCTCACTATTAAAAATATGACAGTAGATATTAATTCATATTTCAGAAGAAATAAATGAATAAGTAGGAAAATTTAGAAAGGAGTGAACATTTACTTTTTGCACACAACAATACCCAGATTCACAAAGGTAACTAGTGTTTGAATTGTCAACAGTTCCTAACACTGTAGTATATTCCAGAAATTGCATGGCTCAGATTTACTGACAACCCATCAACTGTTCTGGGTACACTGGACTAATTTCCTAACAGCATATTTAGGACCCTTTATAATATTAGAATATTCATAGGATTTGAATGTTGCTTCAAAGCTGTCAAGAATGTGAATAGATTTTTTCCAAAGAGAAAATTAGAGAATTGACTGTATTCAGAGATGGTATTAATTCCTAGACTACATCTGTTCAGTTATTCAGTCATAGCAACATACATCAGCAGCTGTTCCCACTTAATCAGAAAATAAGATCAATTCACAACAAGCCGTTTATCGTACCCCTTGTGGACAGAGCTTGCATGATTACATTTATACTGACATGGTTCATTTTCTTATCTAAGGAATACAAGTTGAAAGTAAAAAAAAAATCAGTGAGGAGAAATTTTTATTTGCATTTTTTACAAGATGAAAATTAAATATAGAAGTATAGCTATACTACGTCATTATTCAGCTACTGTAATGTGTTGAATTGGTGTCCCTGCCTTAGTACTGAATAGAGGTATACCTGTGACCTGTAAATGTGACCCTACTAGGAAAATGGACCTTTCCAGATAGTAATAAAATTAAGATCAATGAAAATAATGTAAAAATTAATAAAGATATTTAAATAAGATTCTCCTACATTATCTAGAAAAGTCTTAAACCAAAAACAAAACTTCTGTGCATAAGATAAGCAAATACATTCTGGAATATGTGTAGAAAATGTCATGAGAATATAGAGGCATGGACTGGAATGATGCAGCCACAAACCAAGATACACATATATCAAATAGATGCTGGCATTGGTAAGAATGCATCCTAAAAATGGGTGCAAAAATTTTAATCTAAGACCTGAGATCTTTGAAACTTACTGGAGGAAAATACTTCACAATATGGACATAAACCATGACTTTCTGAGAAGATTCCAATAGCTCAGGAAATAATAACAAGTTTAAAAATTAATCATATCAATTTGGCAAGTTCCTACACAGTCAGGAAAGTAAAGAACAGAATAAAGCAATAGCCTACAAAGTGGAAGAAAACCTCTGCGAAGATAATCATCTGACAGGATATTAATATCCAGATCATATAAATAATGAAAAAAATAAATACCAAAAGAACAAATAAAATGAACTTAATGTGATAGTGTCAGAAGAAAAATTGAAAGTGACCGATAAAATACTTGCCAACATCTTTAGCCCACAGGGAAGTATAAATCAAAATTATATTGATATTCCATCTCATCATAATTGGAATAGCCATCAAGGAAGCATACAAACCCTCCTGACAATTTGGGGTAGGGAGGAATTTTATACAGAGTGCATGGTAATCAAAACTGTGTAGTCACTTGGGAATCAGTATGAAATTACTTCTAAAAAATTCTAAAAATTGAATGACATTGTGATTATACCATATCACTCCTAGGTATATACCCCCAAAGAATCCAAATTCATTTAATAAAGACAAACCTGAACATCCCTAATTATTGCATCACTATTCAAGTGAAACAAGGTATGGAATCAATGGATGCCAATCAACAGATGAACTGGTTAAAAAACAGCATATATACATAGTAAAGGTTTTTTCAGCTAAAAAATGAAAGTATATATTTTTTATTTGAAAAAAAGGAAGGTTAGGGAACAACAAAAGGGGTGAGAGGAGTGGTTGAGGGAAAACGGGAGAAAAACATGGAAAGGGGTAACAATGTTCAAGAAGTAATGTACCCACAGATGGATATGACTGCAACCCCTCTGTACATCATCCCAACAATAATTTTTTTAAAAAAAAATGAAATTATGAAATTTTGGAAGTAATCCAGACCCAAAAGAACATAGGCTCAATGGTTTCCCTCATCAGTAATAATTAGTTATGTTTAGGACTCTCCTAGCAGAGAATTACAATAGTGCAAAACTTAGTTACAGAAGGTCATGTAGGATGAGATTAAATGAAAGGATCTCCAGGATATGGAAGCAAGACCTTTATCTTATGTGAATTTTGTTCTTAATGTACTATGTTATTTCTCTTCTCTTTTGTTGCCTTTTGGTTAATTTCATATTGTTATTGTATCTGACTTTGTACCTGGTATATTGTATATATGTTTACTTGAAATAGGAAAGGGATGAGGGGAAAACAAGATGATTCAGAGGGGGGGTGGGGGAGGGAAATAGGGACAAAAACATGATGAGTATCAATGTGTGAGAAGTAATACACCTACTACCTGGTGAATGCAACTATAACCTCTCTATACGTTATCCTGGTAATAAAAATAAAAATTTTAAAATAATTAGAAATAAAATAATAACTTCTGAATTAGTGTTACCTTAAAACTAAATAGTAAATAAATAAAAAATAATTTAAAAATTAAGTCATTTGAAGGAAAATTGTTGGAACTGGAAATTATTATGTTAAATAAATAAATCAAACACAAAAGTACTAGTGTATCATGTCTTATATTTTAAATTTAGAGAGGAAATGGGAGAGTCATGAAGGTTATGAAAGGTTTAATAGGCTGGGAGTTTGGCCTAGTGGTAGAGTGCTTGCCTAGCATGCATGAAGACCCGGGTTCGATTCCTTGGTACCACATACATAGCAAAAAGCCGGAAGTGGTGTTGAGGCTCAAGTGGTAGAGTGCTAGCCTTGAGAAAATCCAAGGACAGTGCTCAAGCCCTGAGCCCAAGCCCAGGACTGGCAAAAAAAAAAAAAAAAAAGGTTTAATAAGCTGGTTGTAGTGGCTCACTCTGTAATCCTAGCTACTCAGGAGGCTGAGATCTGAGAATCAAGGTTCAAAGTCAGCTTGGGCACAAAAGGACCTAAGACTCTTATGTCTAATTAACTTCTGAAAAATGGAAAGTGGGGCTTGGCTCAGGGATAGGACAGTAGCCTTGAGCTGAAGAGCTCAGGGACAATGCCAAGGCCCGGGGTTAGCTGAAGAGTACAGGGACAGCACCCTTGGCTTATTTCAAGCCTCTCTCTCTCTCTCTCTCTCTCTCTCTCTCTCTCTCTCTCTCTCTCTCATACTACACACACACACACACACACACACACACACACACACAACAATATAATAGAAGTATGAAAGAAGAGAAAGTAGAGATGAGTAGAAATAAATTGGGTAAAAGGACTGAAGTGTGATTTATGTACATATATATACTAGTATTTTTTCAAATAATATGTCATAAAAGTTACATGTTTACCCCTAGAGACTTTTGAAGAAGAACAGTTCTTTTTTGAGTTTCTGATTATCAGAACAGTGAAAGAATACATATCTGTGGTTTGAAGTGTCATAACTTGTTCTACAATGTTAGAGTAGCCACAGAATATTAATTTTGCTACTAAATCTAAACTAGTTTTTCAAAAGAATACATTGGTACTGTGGTGTTGCAAGTTGAGAGTGAAGTGTAGTAACTTAATTGAAATTAGTCTTTTGTGGCAAGTGAAGACGGAGCCCATCATTTTGTAAGCTACCCTTCTCCATTACTTCTTATCCCTGTGAGTGGCTCTCCTCCCTTTAGGTTACCAGTGACCTAAGGCTGAAATATGGAAACATGGCTCAAATATTTACTCATATCAACTCTTTGACAGTCTATTAGTCCTAAATATCTTTGAAATCTGTATCTCTAATACTCTTCTTTAAAAAAAATATTGTCAGGGTGATGTATAGAAGCCATTACAGTTACATTCATAAGGTAGCAAGTATATTATTTCTTGAACATTGTTACCCGTTCCCATGTTTTTCTCTCACTTTCCCTCCTCCCACCCCCTCCTGAGTTGTAAAGTACACTATATATTGTCCTAGGAATATCACTGTTATGCTGGTTCACCCTTTGTTCTTTGTCTCATAGCCATGTTGTTCCCTTCCCTTCCTTAATTCAAATTGATAAATATACTGTATTTCTACTTTTACTAGCCTTTTCTAGATGTGTGGCATCTTGTCTCCTCCAGGTCATATCTGCATTCGAGTTCAATTTTATATGCTAGAATAATGTGTCCATTGTATCTAATCAATATTTTGTGGTAGTAATGAGGTTTCAATTTAAGGCCTGCCACTTGCTAGGCACATGCTCTATCATTTAAGCCATGAAAATTCCACCATTTTCTTCTTTATAATATCATTCCTCAGTTCTTATTGACAATAAGATAGGTTTTATTGGTCATGGAATGTTCATCAGGATATCACCACTGCATGACATTCCTATGTCTTTTTAAAATCGTGTCAGTTCTTATGATATATTATGATGGACAGAGTTGATGATGTCCAAATGTCTCTTAGGGCATTCTCCGACTTCTCTGTTACAGCATTTATCACATTTGTGTGAAGCCTTCTGCCTGCCCCAGTAAACTATGAATCCCTTTAAGTCAGAGATTGGGTATTCATTTCTCTGTGGACTAGATCTACAGACACTGCTCCTGTTGCAGAAGTTTTGAGGCTATCATCCTGAGAAAAACTAGTAAATGTGTTTCCTTTTAGGAGAAAGGAATTTATTATTATCATTGAACTTATCAGAAGATTGCATGCCTGCATGCATGATATGAAATCAAGTCCAAGCATAAAGATATAGACTAAATCCGGTGAATAAACAACTCCATTTTAGGGCTTCGTAAGTTTACTAGGCTAGAACTGCAGCCTCCAGAAACTGATAGCCATGGGAAACTAGAGATATGTCCTTGCTTGGACATAATGTCTTTGTAAATATAATTGAGGTGCTATAAACCCACAAGCAGTTCTGATGGTCTTTATTTCCAGTATTATGAATGCTCCCTTATTTAAACAAACAAACAAACAAAACCCCCAGAAAGTCAGTGTGGTTTAGTGGCTCCCACTGATAATATCAACTACTCAATAGGCATGGATTAGGAAACCTATGATTTCAAACCAGACCAGGCAAAACTTTGAGGCTACATCCCAGTCAATCAAAAGCTGGATATGCTAAATGAGTAGCTGTCATCTTGCCTAAGTAGAAGGCTTTCTAGAAGGATAAAATTCAAGAGTCTTCTGGATACAGACACAGAGATTTTTCAATAAATAAAGAAAAAGGACAAAAGTGGAAGAAAATACAATAAACTGAGTACTCGGGGCTCACACCTGTAATCCTGACTACTCAGGAGGCTGAGATCTGAGGATCACAGTTCAAAGCCAGCCCAGGCACAAAAGTCAATGAGACTCTTAACCACCAGAAAACAAGAAGTAGCACTGTAGCTCAAGTGGTAGAACTCTACTCTTGAGCTGAAGAGCTCAGGGATAACACCCAAGTCCAGAGTTCAAGTCCTATGAATAACAAAAAAATAAAAAGAATATAAAATAATCAATTGGGAGAGTGCCTGCTTAGTAAACTTGTATAATCTGTGTTACACAAAAACTAAATAAAAAACAAAACTTTCTCTCTTTCACACACAAAAATTAAAGCTCAGAGGAAGAGCCACAGAGAAGAGTGAATGCAAAGATTGGTGAAATTTGTCTATGAGCAAATGAATGGCAAGGCTCTCTGGTAAGCCTCAGAAAAAAGAAAAGAAAGCAATCATCTATAGAGTCTTTGAAAAGGCTGTGGTCCTGCTGGTAGCTTTATATAACACTTGCAGTCTCAAATCACTGAGCAAATAAGTTCCTGCTGTTTAAAGCCACCCAATTTATGGTATGTTGCTGGGGCAGCTCTAGAAATTAACACTGAACATAAACAAAATGCTGAGAATAGGAAAGAACATTCTCATTACTGTTATATAGGCAACAGTTTTGATTAAATATCATGCACTTTGTGATTTAATTCTGGAAACCTGAAACACCTTGCAGACTAGACTTCTCTCTGCCATCATGGATTTTGGATGAATCACTGTTATGATATGTCACTTTCAGGTGGATTCAAGACCTGTCTACATTAACAGGGGAAGGACAAAATGCAAGATTATAAAATAACATTAAGACACTCAGCCTATATAACATGTCTGTGATTACCCTAAAAGAAAAAGTGAGATTTCTGTTTTGTTCCAGTAGCACTGCCTCATACTGTTGCTCAGCTTTTACCACAAATGGTTGGTGGTCTGCAATATGAGCCATTCTTTCATTTCCAGACCTTAGCTCATAATTTGGAGATAAGAGTATCAAGCCTTCCCTACCATTGAAAATGAAGGTGCTGACATGGTGGGGCCTCCAGCACCTAGCGTGGTTGTACAAAGGTCCATCTTGACTCAGTTTCTCCAAATGTGTCATCATTCTCCTTACAAATTAAGAGGACCAGAATTTGGACTTTCACTCCTGGCTGGCTCAAAATTAAGCAAAGAAGCTGGGTACGGTGGCTCACGCCTATAATGCTAGCTACTCAGGAGGCTGAGATCTGAGGATCAAAGTTCAAAGCCAGCCTGGACACTAAAGGACTCGAGATTCTTTTTTTTTTTTCCCAGTCCTGGGCTTGGGCTCATGGCTTGGGCACTGTCCCTGGATTTTCTCAAGGCTAGGGCTCTACCACTTGAGCCTCAGCACCACTTCTGGCTTTTTGCTATGTATGTGGCACCGAGGAATCGAACAGGGTCTTCGTGCATGCTAGGCAAGCACTCTACCACTAGGCCAAACTCCTAGCCCTCGAGATTCTTATCTACAATTAACCTCTAGAGAAACAGAAGTGGGGTTTGGCTCCAAGGTAGGAGCTCAGGGACAATACCCAGGCCCAGGGGTAGGGCAGTAGCCTTGAGCTGAAGAGCTCAGGGACTCTGAGCTCCATGGGGCTGAATTCCAGCCCCATAATCCACAATAAATAAATAAATAAATAAATAAATAAGAAAATAAGGAGATAAATAAATAAAACTTTACAAGAAAGAATAGGAGATACACTAGGTCTCCTTGGCACAGGATGAAATTTTCTTAATAAAATCTCGGAAACACAACTAATTTCAAGAAAGCTTGGACAAATGGGACTGCATTAAATTGCAGAGCTTCTGTATGGCAAAGAACATAGCTAGCAAGTTAAACAGAAAGCCCACAAAGTGGAAGAAGATCTTCACTAACCATACGGCAAAGGCCTCATATCTAAAATATATCTACAACTAAAAAAATTGAATCTCTTCAAAACAAATCTTCAAAGAAACAACCATCCCATTAAAAGATGGGCCAAAGACTTAAAGAGAGTATTCTCTGAAGAAGAAATAAGAATGGCCTATACACACATGAAATGTTGGATATTTCTGGCCATAGAAGAAATGCAAATCAAAACAACTTTGAGATTCCACCTCATTCCAGTTAGAATGGCCATGATCAAGAAATCTAATAACAACATGTGCTGGCAGGGATTTGGCCAGGAGGGATCTCTACTACACTGTTGGTGAGAATGTAAATTCATTCCACCACTATGCAAAGCAGTATGGGCGATTCCTCAAAAGACTAAACATAGAGTTCCCCTATGATATAGCAATTCCACTCCTTGGCATTTACCCAATCCCCCAGGAACAAGGACATACTAAATCCACTAGCACAACGATGTTCATTGCAGCACTGTTTACCATAATAAAGATATGGAGCCAACCAACATGCCCCTCAGGAGATGATTGGATTAGCAAGATGTGGTTTTATACACAATGGAATTCCAAGGTGCCATCAGAAAGAATGGCATTGCCCTATTTGTATGGAAATGTAAAGACTTAGAAAAAATCATATTAAGTGAAGTAAGTGAGATCCAAATGAACATATGCTCAATGGTTTCCCTCATTTATAATAATTACTACACATATAGGACTCTCCTAGAAGATTATTACAATAGTGAAACCTAGATACATAAGACCATATAGGATGAGGATAATTGAAAGGATCTCTGGGATTTTGAAACAAGAGCTTTATCTTGTGTGATTGTTTTCTTAATGTATTATGTTATTTCTCTTCTCTTTTGTTGTCCTTTTGTTAAACTCATACTGTTACAGTATCAGACTTTGTTACTTGGCATATTGTATATTCATTTATTTGCTTATTTGAAATAGGAAAGGGAAGGAGGGGAAACAAGATGATTGAGAGGTGGTAGGGAGAAGCAAATGGGGACAAAAACTTGAGAAGAGGTATCAATATTTGTGAAGTAATGCACCTTCTGTCTGGTGAATATAATGTAACCCTTCTATTAATTAAAATAAAAATATATGAAAAATAGAAAAAGAAAATTATCATTTTTTCATAATGGTTTTATGACTATTATGCTGTTAATTAAACAGATTTTTTTGAAAACCTATATATATGTATATATGTATTTATATGCATATATATATAGGCTATGGAGAGGGAAGGGTGGGAAATTATGACATACAAAATGAAAACAAATGTTCTTTTGCCCACTAACTGCTGAAGCAATAGAAATACAAAAAATGTAATCTCATTTGCTAAAAGATATTAGTAAGTAATTTTTAAACAGAAAAGAAAGTCTGTTGTCTTCAGTAGGCTGTTCAAAGGTGATAGCTGGCCAGCTTTCTGAAAATTTGGTATGTAGGTCATTTCCCTGAAAAGTAAATACCGTGGCTTTCTACATCCTGGAAATATGTTGAAGCATAGACTAGTAAGTTATTTTGGTGTTCTTGAGGGTCAAGGTTAACTTTGAGCTCTACTAGTGATTTCAAGGTAAACATGAATAAACAACTGGTAGAATATCTTCCACTAAAAAAACATTGCACCTCTGCATCATTTCTATACATTGTACTAAGCTTCATTCTGCTTTTGGCACTCACCTGCTCAGACATTCCTCTGTCAGACACCGAAGACCTTATTTTACAAGGCTCTTTGTATGCCTTTGTAAACTATTTTCTTTTTACCACTCCTCCCATTCTCTTGCCTCTCATATTATATCACTTGATCCAGCACGTCCATGGTGGTGGACAGGGAGTGCCCAGAGCCTTCCATATTATACCCTCACATGTCTCTCTAACTCATCACTTGAGTGTTTAACATCTCCTCTTATAACCATCAAACACCAATACTTCAGAGTCATTCACCACAGATATTTCTAGAATGCAAAGTAGTTACTTGATATAACTCTTTTGCATTCTACACATTAATCAGAGTAGAACACATTTTTATAGTTGATTGTTTCTATTGTCTTATACCTAAATGAGGCTGTTAAAAGAATATCTGTGTTTAGATTTAAGGCCCAGCTCCTATGAACATCCACAGACACATGTATGCATGCATACACACACATGTGCAATGTGTGTAATATACTTGGCTGCTAGGAATAATGAATGCATTAGGGAAACACAATGTATAAATACATGGTTGCTAAACAGTTGTTTCCTTTCAACAATGACTTTCTTTAAACTCTTTTTTTTTTCAGTCTGTATGCCCCCTACTTGGTTTTCATCAAGTTCACATCAGGGGAACCCTCAGATAATCAGACAGAAACAGGCCCAGCATAGGAAAAACTCAATAACCAGTGGGAAGCGGACCCAAATCCATAAGACACAATGAAAAGTTTACTCAACTCAAGGTAAATCCGTTATAGGAAAAAAACTATATATATAGATACGTAAGAAATGAAAGTAAAGAAACAACAAATATGTATAGATAATTACTATTAATGACAGAGAAACAAGTTCACATTACAACTGCCTTTTATTCTGCTTTTCTGTAACACATTCATTCTGGTGGCTGTTCTTTTACTTTAATTTATGATAAAATTCAAATACTGTATTGTTAGTTTAATATTTAATAAATATTCTATTTACTTAATATTCCAAATATTTTTTATGAATTGTATATAATAAGTTTGAAGTATAATCTTGACTTTAAGAGGCTGGAGAAGAGGTGGAAAAGGCTATATATAATCTGTATTTTGAGGCTGTACAGAAATAAGGTTTTAATAAAGCTTGTATATAGGAATATAATAAATATATTCTAATCATTTTTAGTGAAAAATATGTTTCACAAGCCTATTTCATAGTACTTTCTGGATCATTTCCAGGGGTGCCCAACAGTTTCCCTAATCCATGGGCTTATATGTTCATGTCTCAAAAACAATTATAACAGATAGCTTAAAGGTGCTTGTTTGTTTGGTTCACTTTGTGTTGGTCCTGGGTCTTGAACTCAGAGTCTAGGAACTTGCAAAGAAATTATTTTCCTTAAGTTCTAGCATTCTACAACTTGAGAAAAAGTAACATTACCAGCTTTTTGGTAGTTAATTAGAGGTAAGACTCTCATAAATGTTCTGGGCTGGCTTTGAACTGCAGTCCTCAGATCTCAGCCTCCTGAATAGAAAGCATTAAAGGTGTGAGCTATCAAGTTTTAATGTACAAATCAGGCCATTGGTATCATCCTTAGAGCTCGTTTAAAAATAAATTGCATTGGAGATTAGGATCATCCTGAGCTGAAATCCAAAGCTATAAACAGAAAATATAATCTATGGCCAGAAAATGTCTAACTACAAGAAATCACTGCTGGCTCTGTGTGTAGTTTTAGATGAAGGATTTGCTACTGGGACAAAAGAACAAATCTTACTAAATATTTCACTGAAAGCTTAAGAAGATGAGAAAGGAATGCAGTCAACTGATCTGGCTAGAAAAAGTATGCTTGTTATTTATCACTTCAGTGCTTATTTGTCTGCAAGGTTTACAGTAGAGAAAGTATAAGTTGTGAGCACATATCCTGTTCTTACTCTGGATCTCTTAGAGTGCAATATTTTCCAATCATTCTTCAGGAAATGACATCAACACATTGGATAATTTATGAAATTTTCCACGTAGGAAAAAAACCTCCTACCTAAATATATTATATATATATATATATACATATATATCATCTTTAAGTTGCTGGGCTTTGAAGTCTAAGTATTCATTCTTTAATAGTAAGTTAAACTAATATTAGGCTGCAAATCTTATATTCAGAGTTCCTAGAACATAACAGGAATCACTATATCCCTAGTTTGCAACCTTTTGCATCCATAATTTTCAGTTGTGTCCAAGATCTCTTCTGATAAATATATGTACATATGTATACTTCCATGTTTTAATTATTTCAGAGAATTATTAGTTAATATTTCAAGAGTAATTAATAAAGATAGCACACATAAAATAGTCACCTGAGACTTAGTTGAAATAAATCTTAGCCAATGTGTGCACAATCTACTTAATGCAGTCCATAGAGGTCAGCATCCTCAGGCAGTGATCAGCGAGGAGAAGGGTAGAATATATACCTGTCAGCATAATGTATAATATCCAATGACTTAACAGAGAAGATTTAATCACCAAAAATTGCAATCTTTCCAGGAAGGTATCAAAAAAATTCCAGAAAATTAATGTATTTTTTCCATATATATTCATTCATTTGGAAACTGCCCTGTAAAAGATAGTTTAAGGCTATCCACAAAACAGAGATTATATATTTCAGCATAATAACACAATGTAAAAGGAACAAGTAAAAAGGAAGCTATTCAAGTATAATATGGGGTGTGTATTTAATCTCTGACTCTGAAGTCCAAAATAAACTAGACTCAGGGCTCATATTTAATGTTAACTGTTCAAGCAATCAATGCAAAAATGTATTATCATTTACATAATTCATAAAGTATATTTTAAAGTTATAAATAACAACCTACTTGTCCTACAAAGTATAAGTTCCACAAACATAAATATGACAGACACACAGATAAATGCCTAAAGCATGGGATATATGCTTGTTGTATAGGAACAAGGTGAAATAAAATCTTCGCTTAAAAACAAAAATTCTAATTATACAATGTTTTTTAAAGCACCAAAACAATATTGAATTAGTCAATAATCCTAAATTTCATTCTTCTCTCTTAAAAAATGACCCACTTCAATTTGAAGATACAATTTTACAGCATTACACAAAATGGAAATAATAAAACTTTATTAAGTGATAGTGTTACTACAGGAATAGTAAGTGTTCTCAAAATTTGTTTCTTATAGATATTCTTGTAGATATAGATACAGATTCAGTCAATTGTGTGTCACTTTTTAACAAGAATCAATCACCATTACAGTTTTAAAATGTTTCCCTCAGATTTTAAAACATAGTTTACTCATTTTTTTAAAAAAGGTTCATTATTATATATGTAGTTGTCCGCCCCTATTTTCTCTGTATGTGTGTGTCTGTGTGTCCATATGCCTGTACTGGAGGTTGATCCCAGGACTTGGGTGTTGTCCCTTAGCTTTTCCACTCAAAGCCAGCACTCTACCACTTGAGCCACAGCTCCTCTTCCAATTTTTTCGTAGTTAATTGGAGATAAGAGTCTCATGGACTTTTCTTTCTGATCTAACTTCTAATTGTGCCACTCAAATCTTAGCTTCTGAATATCTAGGATAAAAGGTGTGAGCCATTGATACCTGCTTTTCCCTGGCTTACACAGCACAGCAGTTGTTTAGCATACATGAAGTCCTTCTGTCACCTGAGTCACACACTCTACCACTGAGGAGAAAGAAAAAAAAAAAAAAAAAGGAGGACTGGAGGATGTACATCAGTAGGAGAGCACTTACATAACATGTAAAAGAACCGACTAGCAGCAATGAAGACAAAAAAAAAATTTAAAACACAACCAGCCTGTTTAGCTTGTGTTACTATATTCCTTTGTAAAGTTCTGAAGTTTCCTCTAGCTTTCCTTTGTCTCTCACAACTGTTGCCAAGAACAATGTTTTAAAGTCCACCAATGAACACTAAGGAAATATCTCATTTCTGCCAATTAAGAATATTGCATTTGAAAAGTAAATCTTCCTGCCTATAAAGCAGGATATATTTATACAACTCGATGGTAATTCTTTCAAATAATTACTTTATATCTGTGTTAATAGGTTTATCTTCATTGGGCAAATAGAAACTGTGGATCCATTTTTACTACTATAGATTACTTTTCTCTCGTTTCATATAACTTCATGCCTAAGACATTTCACTAGAAAGGACTTTGTCATGAAATATCTGTGAAACTAACAGAGAAAAGTGTCTGATCTGGAGATTTTTGGCCTGGACATGAGCCATTCTATGATTCCAATTCTTTGTTCATGTGATGAGTTATGTTGATATCTCAGCCCTTAGCTTATTCTAAACTTTAAAATAGTTTCACTACTCATTTTTTTAAGTCACATTTTGAAACCTGATCACTTCTGCCTCTGCCAATTCTGAAACTCTATGCTCCAACATCCTCTTGGACTGAATTCTGCTTCTCCCACATTTCTGAGAGATATTTACAGACATTTATCTTTTGAAAATTTACTAGCCTGGAACTTCAAGCATTGGGTTCATATTGTTCAAACACAACACAGTTTATTAAAGCTAATAGGTAAATAAAAAATGTTCACAGAAGTTAATTCTGAAATAAGGAAACACATCATATGTCTATAGAAGTACTAAACAATAAGATCCATTGTACACTAGGCCTCTATTTATGAATAAAATATGTGCAGCTTTAGGCATATAATATATAAAAGCTTTCTGGACTGTATATATAAAACTGCAATATTTCTATTAACTTAATTTCATTTTGGAAGATAAGAAAAACCTCCAGGAGTTTGGGGCATGGTTCAAACAATAAACTATAGAAAAGGCACCACTCCCAGCACCAAAGTGTACCTGTGTATCTAATCTGAAGTGGAGCAAATTTCATGGCTTAGAGCCCAAATTTCAATACTGTCAAAATAAATAGCACAAAAAAGTACCTTTCTAACCAACAAATGCAATTGACTAAAATGTCTCCATTCATGTCTTTGAACAATACTTAAATAAAAAGTAGGAAGAAAATGTGTTTGTTTTTTTTTTGCCAGTTCTGGGGCTTGATCTCAGGGCCTGAGCACTATCCTTGGGCTTTCTCAAGGCTAATGCTCTACCACTCGAGCCACAGTACCAGTTCTGGCTTTTTCCATGTATGTAAACTGAAGAATCAAATCCGGGTCTTCATCCATGCTAGGCAAGCACTCTTCCACTAGGCCAAACTTCCAGCCCAGAAAATGTATTTTTTTGAAGAATTTATTAACGTTGATTTTTACATCATATTTTAAATGACAAGTTTAACATACAAGTGTTCAAGGAGGGAATCTCTATTTACAATCACTTGCACTTAGTATTTAGAACTTAATCACAATTAGACTAAGGGTTTGTATGTCATAGAAACATTAATTTATGAAATAAAAATTATGTCTATAGAGTCATAGGTTTTTATGTCTATATAGTTATGTTTATATTTCCATTACCATGTCCATAGCTTTGGGTATGCAGTTATTGAGTCCTCGCTCTTGTACTCTTTGGATTTAATAGCCGCATATTAAGGATTCCATGCGCCTTTTGATCCTTAGGTCTTGACTTGTCTCACTCAACATGATTCATCCACTTCTCTGCGAATGCCATTATTTTACCTTGTTTGTTGGCTACATAGAATTCCATTGTGTATATATACCACATTTTCTGTATCCATTCATCTGCAGTAGGGCATCTGGATTGTTTCCATCGCCTGGCTATTGTGAATAGTGCAGAGATGAACATAGCTGAGCAGGTGTCCTTATAATATCTTGGGTTATGATGGTCAGGATAGATGCCCAGAAGTGGTATGGTGGGATCGTAGGGAAGGTCTATTTTCAGTTCTTTAAGAAACCTCCACACTGCTTTCCAGAGTGGCTGAACTAGTCTGTATTACCACCAGCAGTGTAGTAGGGTTCCTTTTCCTCCACAACCGTGTCAGCAACTGATATTGTCTGAGTTCAAAATCTTTACCCCATTCTTGTTGGGGTAAAGTGGTATCTTAGGGTTGTTTTTATTTGCATTTCCTTTAAACACCCAATGAATGAAAATGTGTCTGGGATGAACTTAAGTGAAAACCAAAAATATAGTATAAAAGCAAAAGCACATCAATTATAATTACTAGATATTATTCAAATAAAACAATTCATTTCCTTGACAGTGTGATTATCTTCCAAATCTAGCTTTTTTTCTCTATAAATTCTAATTAGATAGCTTTCCAATCTGTCTTCCCTTCTCCTTTTTTTCTGGGACATATGCTCCAAATCTGGAATATTTTAAGCATAAATAGTTCTAAATTTGTATTTCTAAATACATAATCTAGTTTAAATGAATTCAATGTGTCTTGCTGTTTTTTCTTGAACACTATTTAAAAGCAGATGAAACAAATGTAACAGATTTCCAAACAAAAATAGTCAGAGCTTTAAACTGTTGCGCTTTTATTCTACACTTCTTTCTTCCTTCTTGGCTAAAATAGATTATGGTTCCTAAAAATATTTTTATTTTCTAACTAGACTAAAACCCAAAGAGCTTCATTAGCCTTTTAATTAATACTATTGCCTTCTATAATATCCATTTTATTAATGAAATCCTACATGTATTGATCACAATAACCAGTTAATACAAAGAAAATTCTGTCTTTCATCATGTTGTATCTTAAGACACAATCAGGCACAGGTTGTTCCTTAGATCTTTTGACTTCTGAGAATACTTGCCAAACTTTCTATAAGTCATTTTGACATTCAAAAGGAACTAGATCAAAACAGTTCTGTTTCTGTGTCCAGAGTCCATTTTTTTTTCGTTTTCTTTTACTGATATCTAATAACATCTCTACCTCCTGCTCACCTCTCATTCTCTTCAAGGCTGGTCTCTAAAATTATAGATACATCACGTGATATCATCAAGCACATAGGTAGGAAATGAGTGAAGCATTCAGACACAAAGGTTTCAGTAATTAGCAGAAACAAAAAAAGCCAGTTTTAAAATCTACACTGTAAATAACAAGATTCTAGCTTCAAGCCAAATTAATTGCTATATTAAAAGTGCACAAATTCATACATTTAACAGTAAGCAAGATCTTACTGTAGGAAAATTTAGGTTCCATTTCCAAACTAATTGTTCTTATGTGAGACATTTGTAAATTATTAAGACTCAAAAATTTTGTCCTCTACGGAAAAGAGAAGCATTGATAGCCTTCTTCAAAGTTTGTCAGAGAACATTAATGAAGCCTAGAGCATATGCTTAGCAAATGACATCAGTACATTCATCAGCATTAAAATAACAGGTTAGATACCATAGAGTCCAAAATAGCTTTGAGATATGACAAAATACTGAACAACGAATAAAAGATATAAATGAAAATGTACAGGGTATATTTTAATTTGTAATTATCCATTTGCAATACTACAACATTTATTACAAGGTACTTGAAAGGTGTTCTGAAAGTAATTATTTTACATAGTGTTATGAAAGCTTTCCTAAAACACTTATTAAAGTGCCATACTATGTTTAATACTCAAGAAATTAAATCTAAAAACAATTTTATTCATTGTACTTTGTGACTATATATATATGTATGTATGTATATATATATGTATTGATTTAAAAAAACACTAATTCTAAAAGAGCACTCCTGATAAATGCAAATAATTTTCCTTGAACACTGTACAACAAAAGTGTAAACAGTTCACTTGAGCCTGTAAGATTATTTGTCCTGATCCTGACGCAAAATCATTGAACTGTACTCCCAAAATACATTGCATTAATTACATCCTAAGCCTGGATAAATTAGACTCCTCACTTTCAGAAAAAAATATATTTAAAACAATAAGTCAATTGACTCTTGCATCATTCATTTCTAGAACACCCAAATTCATTTTCAGAAGACTCTCAGTGGTAAGGGCATGCACCAAAATCATACAAAAGTTTAATTCAAAGTATCATTCAAAAAAAAATTAAAATTAAAAATACATTCAAGAGGTGTAACTGACTGAAAAGCCACCTTAGAAAAATTGTACAACTTGATTCATTTTATGTGATTTGGAAAGAAAGGAAGAAAATCACTTTGACCCTCAATCGACTCTCTTGTTTGTGGAGTAGCTTTCCTGTTTTCCCCATAAGTTTTAAAGGTGATTAAGATAAATAATAAATGTCTCTTTTTTCTGTTGTTTTTTTTTTGCCAGGCCTCAGCACTTAGGACCTCAGCACTGTTCTGTGGGCTTTCTCAAAGCTAAAGCTTTACTACTTGAGTCACAACACCACTTTCAGCCTTTTCTATGTATGCAGTACCAAGGATTGAATGTAGGTTTTTGTGCATGCTAGGTAAGTACTCTACCACTAGGCCACACTCCCAACCCATAGATGCCCAATTTTTGAAAACTGTTTATCAATATACAAATGCTCATACCAAATGGATACAAAGAAAAATAGCTCTAAAGTGAAAATGAACTTGTAACAGAAACATCTTGATGAGTTTATCACATACTGAGATATTTTTACTTGTCTTATACATGGTCCTAATATATTTTAATTTAAAGTAGCAGATAGAGTGTTCATCTTTAAGCACCATAGCACAATATTTCAGATGAAGATATGAAATCCAAAATAAATATTTGTACAAGGAACATGGAATAATCATATGCACAATTTATCATATTCAAAACAAACCCTAATAAAGAAAGTAATTTCCAAACTTATTTATGTATATTAATAGCCTCAGTTGTAGTGTATTATTATAAAAACACCATTTAAAATGTATCAAAAACTTAAAAGTGGTTCACAACTGTAACAATAGCTACTCGAGAGGCCAATTTGGTATAAAGAAAATGGTAAAAAAAAAAATTAGCAAGATTCTGTTTAGAACAATGACTGAACAGGTGATATTCACCTATCTTCCCAGGGACATGGGAAAGCACTAACAAGCACATCATAGTCCAGGCCAGTTTGGAATCAAGGTAAAGTCTTATCTTAAAAATAATCAGAACAGAAGGGAGATTTTGAGTGGTTCAAGTAGTAAAATATCTGCCTAGTAATCAAAAGGCCCTGAGTTCAAAACCCATTCCCATTATAAGAATCATCTATCTATCTTACTATCTTACTATTTATCTGTCAGTCTCCCTAACTCCTTATAAATAAATCTATCCACCTACCTGTTTGTCTATAAATCTATCTACATATCTCTATATTGATTTATCTAATAAATCTTTCTAAATAAAAGCCCTTAGAATTTATGTTCATGAAATGAAGCCCATTTAAGCAATTTAACAGAGCCTTTCGTAGAATGATTTTCAGCAGTAACTTCTGCTTCAACAGAGAAAATTTGTGAAGACGTCTCACTGTTCTCCAAAAAAATAAAGGTGAATTTATTAAAATGTAAAAAATGCATTTTCCTTACAACTTTTTATTTTGTGAGTCATGGGGCTTGAACTCTGCCTAGGCATTATCCCTGCGCTCTTCAGCTCAAGGCTACTGACCTAACATTGAACATGCCCTACTTCCTGTTTTCTAGACATTAATTGGAGATAAGAGTCTCAAGTTCTTTAGGCTCAATGGTTTCCCTCATTTGTCATAATCAGTAGAAACCTTGGGCTCCACTAGCAGAGATTTGCAATAGAGCAAAACCTTGATACATAAGGCCATATAGTATGAAGCTAATTGAAAGGACCTCTAGGATATTGAAACAAAAGCTATATAATGAATGACTGTTGTCCTTAATGTACTATGTTATCTCTCATCTCTTTTGCTGTCCCTTGGTTATCTCATATTGTTACAGTATCTCACTTTGTTATCTGATATATTGGATATATTTGTATTTGGTTACTTGAAATTGGATAGGGAAGGGGGGAAAACCAAGATGGGGGGGTGGGGGAGGGTAATGGGGACCAAGACATGTGAAAGGGTATCAATGTATGTGAATTAATGAACCTTCTATCTAGCAAAAATCATGTAACCCTTTTATTAATTACAATAAAAATATTAAAAAAAAAAGAAAAAAAAGTCTCAGGTCCTTTGTGTCCAGGCTGGCTTTGAACCTTGATCCTCAGATCTCATCTTTCTGAGATCGGAGATCCAGCTTTTCTAACAACATAATTGACTCTGAAATATTTGATACTAGCATTAATTGAAAGTGATGACAATTCTTAACATTTATGATTAGACATTGCTCAATTATGCACTCCTTTCTCAACTGATTCACATGGAAATGATAGATGCAGTGTGATACGATGCTTAGTCTATTCACCTATATTCTAGCCTTGGTTCATAACAAAAGCTAATTTTGAATAGCTTTAGAAATAGGTTCATATGAACATGATTCTGTTCTCATTAAATTTAGGGGAAGCAATTCTGACATGAAACTATGCCCATGTACATATCATGTACTTATATTCACAGATACAATAGCATCTTAGAGTTATTTTACTATAGAATCAGATACTCAGAAATGCAGAGATCAAATGAAGTGATTTTGTAAAATTTCACAGAAAAAGTTTTGGCTGTGTGTGTGGGGGGGGTGTGTGTCTGTGTGTGTGTGCTGTTCTTGTGCTTGAACTCAGGACTCAGCTAGTGTTCTACACATCTTCCCCTTCAGCTTTTTGGAGATAGAAGTTTCATGAACTTTCTTGCCCAGGCTGGCTTTGAACTGTATTCCTCAGATCTCAGTCTCTTGAGTAGCTTGGACTATAGGTGTGAGCCATCCAGGGTCCAATGTCTATGGTTTTTAATTATAAATTTCTATCAGAGGTAAGATTGACCTAAATGCTAGATTGATTTATTTGTTTAGTATAAAAGTGACAGAATGATAATGTTTATCAATATCAACTCTTGTAAAGTTACTGAGAATGGGAAGAATTAAGGAACTGAAGAATATTTTCAAACAAGGAAGTGGGTGTAATGCCTCAGTTCTAATTTCTTGCTTTGTTTTTCATATGTCTTTATGACTCAATTTCCATCTAATCAATTGAATGGAAGTACATGTTTTTGTGGTGTGGACTACAATGTCCAGAATTTTGTCTCTTGGCTAGCAATATTTAAATAGATCTAGGATTTACATAATTCTCCTCAGAATTTCAAGGATGTTCTGTGACTTGGTGAAAAGACACTTACTTTTCATTGCTAGTATTTACAGCATTTCTTTAAAATCTGCACTATACTGACTGACTGGAAATTTTCCCAACCATGAGAAATCCTGCATCTTGTACTTAGCACAGACACAAACTCAGCATAGGACCTGTGGTTGTCAAAACCTGTGAAAGCTTTGGGGAATCTTCAAAACCTATGATTGTGTGTAACACAAATTCAACAACAGGAAATGAAGAAAATTTCAAGTTGTTGACTAGCAACTGGTGGAGGAAAAGCATCTCTCGAATACTTCTTTCATCTAATCAGCAGTGCTCCAGATTTCTCTTTCAATTTCAAGTTCTGTAAAGCCAGGTTTCATCAGTAAGAAAAGTACCATTTTTAACACACCAGGGGGTTGACAAGTTTGGTCCCTCTGAATTCTTCCATTCACTAAACTCCTGGAACTGCCAAAGTGGCTTAGCCAAACTCTTTAAAAAATGTATCTACAACCTAATCAACCAAATCAAATCGCCATATTATAGGCCAACACCTTACTACCACTTGTTTAGGAGTGGATAATGGCACAAAGACAATTACTTCTTTCTCCTATACTGTGTGGAAAAATGTTCCATCTTTCTAAACATTTTTTAATATGATGAAATTTAATTGAACTTTGTTAAATAGCCATTTTGCTTATTCCCAACAAATGAATGGAATAGTTGTTTCTGCATTCCAATGCAAGCAGGAGATGCTGGTGGCTTCAACACTATTTGAAGAATTGCTACACAGTAAAGCTAAAACACTGAAAGCAGACAAGGCGTTAGTTGAATGGTGAAACAGCCTTCCTTGCCTCCATCTCCCAATTTTTGTACTTTCTGACCTTTTTTTGTTTGTTTGTTTTGGTTTTTTTTTTGCTTAGAATCATGATGCACTCAATTCCTCTAACACGTTTTTTTTTTTTTTTTGTCTTCCTTTAAAGTGATGACCTTTCTGAAGAGCATTTACTTTATATGAGGCCAAGCAAACCTAATCAAAATTTAATTTATGTCTAAATATAAAGTTTTATTTGAGGAAAAGTTGGAACTGGAACATTCTCAGATAGGCTCAATTCTACTTGCCATCTTCATTCCTACCTAGAAACTTTAAGTAGCTCAAGCATGCCTATGGTTTAATCTATATGGAGTTTGGTAGTAAGTTTGTTTTTTTTTCTAAAAGAAACATTTAAAAATAATTCAACACTGTACTCGAGGTTTAAGTTTTCTAAAGTAATCAGCATGTACAAAAAGATAAGTTCTGAATATTCATGGTGGTATCATGCTGTCTACAATTTACAATATTTAGGTTACCGACTTCAAAAGACTATGAATACAGACTTGATTTAGAAGTATTCATCGCTCCTAAGTCTGCAAAAGGATGGCTTCTATTATTTTTAAATCTGCATTCATACATCTGAAACTTCCTCAAATATTGCTAGATATTTTTTTGCCAGTACTGGGGCTTGAACTCAGGGCCTGAACACTGTCCTTGGTCTCTCTCAAGGCCTAGTGCTCTACCACTTGAGCCATAGCACCACCTCTGTCTTTTTTTCTACGTTTGTGATACCAACGAATCAAATGCGGGTCTTCATGTATGCTAACACCAGGCCAAATTCCAGGCCCAACTAAAGATTTTTATGATGCGCCTATGTGTTCAATGTTCAGAAAATCATGTGCCATTTCATGTGTATCATATATGAAAATATGTGGTGAAAAATATACATCAAATTATTCAATTCCCCTTCCAATAAGGCTTTCTATTTGTCTTCTGTTATTCAACTCACTTTCCAACAAACCTTTCTATTTGTCTTCAGATTTTCCTGAATCTTCACTTCTCAGCCAATTAGAGTTTGTTTTGAACCTCACTATCCAGAGTGCTGTACTACTAGATGGTATATATTTCATGTAAATTTCACTCACTAGAATTGTACAGGAAAAAAATCTGAATCAGTCATCCTGCTGGAATCTATGAAGCTTTTCAGGTTCATAATTTCCACTGGTTAAGCACCTGCAGAAAACTAAAGCTGGATCCTTCTTTGTCACCTTGCACTAGAATTAACTCCAAATGGATCAAAGACCTGGAGGTAAAAGCTGACACACTGAAAACTTTAAAGGAAGGAATAGGAGATACACTAGGCCTCCTTGGCACAGGTAGAAACTTTCTCAATAAGTCCCAAGAATCACAACAAATCAGAGAAAGGCAGGATAAGTGGGACTGCATTAAACTGCAGAGCTTTTGTATGGCAAAGGACATAGCTAGTAAATTAATTAGGAAGCCTACAGAGTGGGAGAAGATCTTCACCAACCAAACAACGGACAAAGGCCTCATATCTAAAATATATCAACAACTCAAAAAATTGAATCACTCCCAAACTAATCTCCAAAGTAACAACCATCCCATTAAAAAATGGGTCATAAAAGAAATGCAAATCAAAACAACTTTAAGATTCCACCTCACTCCAGTTAGAATGGCCAGGATCAGGAAAACGAATAATAACAGATGCTGGAGGGGATGTGGCCAGGAGGGATCCCTACTACACTGTTGGTGGGAGTGCAAACTCCTTCAACCACTATGGAAAGCAGTGTGGTAGTGCCTCAAAAGGCTAAACATAGAACTCCCCTATGACCCAGCAATTCCACTACTTGGCATTTACCCAACCATCCAGAAACAAGGGCATACTAAATCCACTAGCACAACAATGTTCATTGCAGCACTATTCACTATAGCAAAGATATGCAACCAACCTACATGTCCCTCAGTTGATGAGTGGATCAACAAGTTGTGGTATTTGTACACAATGGAATTCTATGCTGCTGTCAGAAAGAATGACATCGCCCCATTTGTTAGGAAATGGAAAGACTTAGAAAAAATCATATTAAGTGAAGTAAGCCAGACTCAAAGGAACTTAGGCTCAATGGTTTCCCTCATTCGTCATAATCAGTAGAAACCTTGGGCTCTACTAGCAGAGATCTGCAATACAGCAAAATCTTGATACATAAGGCCATATAGTATGAAGCTAATTGAAAGGACCTCCAGGATATCGAAACAAAAGCCATATAACAAATGATTGTTGTCCTTAATGTACTATGTTGTCTCTCATCTCCTTTGGTGTCCCTTGGTTATCTCATATTGTTATAGTATCTCACTTTGTTATCTGATATATTGAATTTATTTGTATTTGGTTATTTGAAATTTGATAGGGAAGGGGGGAAAACCAAGACGGGTGGGGGGTGTGGGGGGGGGAAAATGGGTACCAAGACATGTGAAAGGGTATCAATGTACATGAATTAATGCACCTTCTATTTGGCAAATATCATGTAACCCTTTTACTAATTACAATTAAAAAATGCAAAAAAAAAAGAATTTCAGGAATATGCATGTTGAAATTAGTCCAGCAAGGCAAATTTCTAGGTATGAGAAGATAATGGAGGGCAAAGGGTTCAACCCATTCTTTGAGTCTGCTGATCTTTGTCATTTAGTCCCATGCTAATTTTCAAATTTAATCATCTTTCAGATCCTTACACAGGAAGGTTGCATGATTGACAATTTTTATGATTTCCAAGTTACACCACTCTTGTTCTTTGGCACATTCTTACCTACTAAACTCTGGTTTGAAGAACTAACCAAATGCCACCAATTCAGTTAGGATTGTTTCCCATGGTGTTACTTTCTAAAATGTTCAATTTATTGTTTGAAAAATTAAATAAACCTTTTTTGGTTAATCAAGTACTCAAGTATTTATAAGATTTCTTATATCTGAACTCTTTATATATCTGTCTATGTTCTTGTGGCATTGTTGCAAGAGTTACAGGTACAACGTTCTTTAGGAGTTTATCCAGGCCATGGTAATCCATGTGCAATGTACAGTTATGCTCTGTGTAATACATTAGGCATCACCAAGGAGAGCTTGTGAACATGCAGATTACCAAGCCATCAGTCTAAAGAGAGACTTTAGAAGCTTGTGTTTGTAAATAATCATACCAAATGATTTTATTTCATAGATCATGGGCAGGATGATGATACTGGAATTAGACTGCAGTAACATGTGGTTTTTTAGTAGTATAATTATCAGTAGTGATGCATTTCACTTATAAAAGTGTTCCAGTTTGACAATTAACAGAGTTATTCTAATTTTACACTGTATTTTTAGGTCATTGTTCATTAGAAAAGATGGCAGTTGAATGTAAGCATCTGCAAATTTTATGGCTTCTTATTTTCTGATGCATACTGTAAATCAGAGAAAAAATACTCTAAGAAACAGAGCTGATGAAAAACTGTTACTGTGGATTCCTTGTTTGATAATGTGTTTCCTATTGCACCCATCACTGGTGAGTTTGAGTAGGAACAAGAAAACACCTGAAGGAAAAATAGCTTTGCTCATTTCTTGGGATTTCCTCAGAGCCTGAAGAAAAGAACTCTGTTGAACATATTAACATGGCTAAACATCCTTTTCCTAAGCAAACTGGAAATCAAGATTCAAGCCCAGAATGAAAAGTACAGAATTTTCAAACATGCCAGTTCCTATGCATCATTGATGAATGCCTTCTCAGAGAAAACCAAGAAGATAATGAATCATGGCTGGCTTTTTAGTAAGTTACAGCTATTTTCAGTAATATGGTAATTGGAAGTGACATTGAAGGTCTGTGTGTTTATTCAAGGTTGCCACATTGTGGATCTCGTGCAAACTAAGAAACACTATAAAGCATTAAACGTATGTGTCAAGTTAATTCCCCACTCCTTTTGCCTCTGGTTGAATAGCACAAATTGAATTTTCCTATTAATAGACTCAAGATGTTAGAAAGCAATATGGAAATGCCATACAGGCATTCTGCTGATTACGATTTTTAAAAATCTAAGCTCTTTGAATATTTTTTATGCCACAATTACTGAGAGTTGGAAAAGAGAAGTTAACTAGATATTGCAAGGCAGTGATTTTTACCCCCTAAGTTTTGTGCCTGTCCTGTGTATTTTCATATGTTAAGATTGTAAGTAAATTCAATCGGGCACTGGTGGCTCACACTGATAATCCTAGCTATACAGGAGACAGAGATCTGAGGATTATAGTTGGAATACAGCCCTAGCCAGAAAGCGAGACTCTTACATGCAACTTGTCACCAAAGAGCCAGAAGTGGAGCTATAGCTCCAGTGGTGTAGTGCATTAGACTTGTGTGATAAAACTAAAGGACAGTACCCTGCTCTGAGTTCAAGCCTCAGTATCGGTGTATGCATGTACACACACACACACACACACACACACACACACACACACACACAGTGCAGACAAAAATATGTATATTCACTATCGGTATAATAGTAAGACAAAAGTTTAATAACTTCTTCTAATAAGAATTGATAATAGGACAATAAAATTTAAAATAGCATTGGGTATTATATAAATTGCAGAGCAACATGGTTTTATATTTAAAATAGGGGTAAGAACCCCTTTACATTCTGTAGAACCTTCACTGCCTGGAGGATTTATGTTTACTCAAAAGTACTCTATCAGATGGGAGAGTTTAAATACATAGTTTTCATAAACAAAGGTCTTTAGAGAAAATTTAATTTTCCTTTTCCAAATAAAGGAAAACGAAGAGAGCCCTTCATTAGTGGTAGCACAGAGGTGAGGAGGTATGCTACTCCCCATATGATGATTTCTGTGTGAGATTGTGGAGGGTCTTGGAGATAAGGATATACAGATATATGGGCACGTATCTTTCCATACACTTGAAAATAAGGCATGTCAGGAAGAAAGATTTCTATGAGACTTCAGGAGGGAAGTAAAATTGCTGCTTTTTTTGTTTGTTTGTTGTTATTTTTCTGTTGGTCCTGGAGCTTGACTTCAATGCTTATTACTGTCCCTAAGATTTTTTTAGCATTATATTTTATTAGACTATAATTTATTTCCTGAAATCTGTGTCTCAAAATCTGATTGAATTTCAGCACATATTTAATTTTGCAATGTTTGTGTGTGTGTGTGTGTGTGTGTGTGTGTGTGTGTGTGTGTGTGTGTGTGTGATACTGCTGGAGTGTGAACTGAATCCTGGGCCTGCTGTCTCTGAGCTCTTCTTTTTTTTTTAATCACTTGAACCACAGCTCCACTGGCAGCTTTTTGGTTGGTAACTGGAGATAGACATGTTATGGACTCACCTGGCTTTAAATAACAGGCTCTTGGATAGCCAGGATGACAGATGTGTCCTGGTGTTGGCCTGCTTCTTTTGTCCATTCCCTACTTTATTCTTGAATTCCAGGACTCAGCAATAATAAAACTGTACAAAAATTTGAACCTCAAGTATCACAGTTTTCACATCATAATGCAGTCTTCAGCTCCTGCATTCTATCTCTCTGATCCTCCAAATATCTCCTGAACATCCTGAGCATCCAAATCTGGCACTGTGTGAGCCCTGTTGCAGACCCAAATAAATCCTGATGTAACTCTTCAGTAACATTACAAAAGGGACCCTGGCTCTCAGACCATTTTTCAATGTCTTCATTCTTTAAGGTTGACTATATATCTTTAAATTATTACAGTTTGTTTAGGCCATAGCCCTCATCATTTATAAAATGGCAATAGCACTTATTAAAAATAATTCAGAATAATGGAAGACACAGTATTGGAATATTGAAATAAAATGGGCACAGTGATGCTTTCTAAGATAATAAAAGAATATGCATAACAGACTGTCTCAAAAATAAAATAAGGAGAAAGAGTGATTCCAATGACGAGTGGATAAGGGAATGCAGGGGTGTCATTGAGAAGCTGGACTTCAGTAGATCAGGCGAGTGATACAGAAACTCAGAGATTAGCCAAAGGACAAATCGCTTAGTGTTTTGTAGGCTGTGGGGAGGGTTTGCTATTGAGCATTTTCAGATCTCTAACCGTGGTGTGTTTCAAATGTGATTTGGATTTTCCTGCCATTTGCCTTGGCTCAGGCTTCTTTGGTTGGATGTATTGTAGACCTTTGCAGTTCAACAAGGTCCTACAGCTGAACACGATGCCTGCCTCCTTCTCTCGGAGTTTGGCTTTCACTCAAAGGCTCTCCAGTGAAATTTTGTTCTTAGATGGTCTACATATTATTGCCAGCCACACTTACTGGGACCTTTCTTCTCACCCAGCTTGAAATAGATGATAAAAATGTGAATTAATGCACCTTCTATCTGGCAAATATCATGTAACCCTTCTATTAATTACAATAAAAATATATGAAAAAATAGGATGAAATGTTATTTTGTTCTAAAATGCTGTCCTTGAGATTTTATTTTCATTTTTTCTCAAGTCTAGCAGTCTACTATTTGAGTCATACCTTCCTTTCCAGCTCAATTGGAACTAAGAGTTTTGTACTTTTCTTGCTCAAGCTGGCTATTCAAACCTTGATCCTCAGATTTTTTATCCTTGTGAGCAGCTAGAGTTATAAATATAAGCTATAATTACAAGTTATAAGTTATAAGCTGCTACTTCTTTTAGAAAAGAAATAGAGAAGAAATGAAAGAATATTAGCTAAAATAATTTAATTCAGAGCAAGAAGAATCATCACTCTCATTCAGCTGTTGGTAGGAAACTGAGAAAGGCTATTAGGGAAGCTTGAATCTGTTCATTCTATGGCCCTGTTGATGAAAATTTAAAAACTAAATAAATGATAAGATAAATGGTCTTAAAAATATAGAAAAATTGTCCATTTTAATTTAACAAGAAATATACAATAATGTTCAGGGACATATTTCTACTCCCAATACTTATTTATCCTGTATAGAAATTTAAATGAGCAAAATAAAAAATAAATGAGTGATTTCAAGATAATTTCTTTAACAAACTTAATGGCTTGCCCATGAGATATTATGGAGAATCAGGGCAGATAATCATTTATATCATAGTTCATAAAATTTAGTAATAAGGCTTAAGGCAACCAAAATAATATCATGTCACAGAATTAAAACCAATGATAACAATTAAGAACAACATGCTTTATATATTTTAAAAGTATATGTTAAGATATTAAATGCACAAAACTTATCTAACATTGATAAATATGAAAACTGTGAAAATTTCAAAGTATGGTTTTTAAAATTTATAAGCTAAGTATATTTTGAAAATCAGTTGGATCATTTTAATTCTGGCTCAGGTATGATATATATCTGTCTATATCTATCTATATCTAAATCTGTATCTATACCACCATATATATACATGTATATATGGACAATCTGAAGAGTAGCAACTTAAAACAGTATTTCAAATGTCAAATTCATATTACATATTATTTAGTAGTGACAATACAGGTTTTAAGTTCATGGCAAACTTTGCTTAATTTAATATCAGCTTTGGTACTTATTAGCTATTTGATCTTGGTAAATTATTTAATATTGCTGAGCCTGCGCTTACTCATGTGTAAAATGGGGTCATTAATACTCAATGAAGTTGTGCATATTCGATAAAAAAACAAAAACAAAAGTACTTAGTGCATAAAAATTGTAAAAACAGAAATAAATTATGATCAATAATTAATCATTGTCATCCTTACCTAACTATGGAGGAAACCAGAATCCTTTAAACAATTGTACATTCAATGAAATGTAGTAACAAAGTCTTATTTCTTATGTTTTAAAGACAGCAGGGGGTGGGAACAGAAAAGCTACTGACCTAGTCTGAAGACAACACACTTCCTATCTTTCTGGCTGCATAATTAATAAAGGTAATTACCTACACATTGAAGAAAACCTTTGTGTCTTTCTTTTGTTATATTTTCATATGCTCCTCCCAAGACAAAGCATCAATTATGTATTTCTCTGCTTTATTCTACATTTGCTTTTTATTCTTTATTCTATTTTATTATGGCAGAAGCCTAGAAGATGATTAGCTCTGCTCTAGATTATTAGTCTGTTCTATGGAATAAACTATACTAAGGCGAAGGAAGTATCTATTAGGCCTACATGATTTTATTAAAGGACATTTTGATAGCTGTCTCTATTTTCTTACCCTAAAAGGGATCATCAAGTGATAATGGTTATGAGTTATAGCTAACTAACACAGTCAATACATCCTTTAGCATAATGATAGCAGAGAAATAAAATCAATATGACCAGCATAATGCAATTTGCTTATTTCCCTCTTAATAAAAACCTTAGTGAGTAGGTAAAACCATCAGTGTATATTTATTAATGGGAAGAGATATGCTAAAATGTAAATCAAAAAGTAAAATCATATTGGATATAAAGGCTAGTTAAAATTTTAGTGAAAATGGTGTAGCTTAACAATTCAATAGTGATTAATTCAACAATACAATGTATCTCCTTTAGCACAATTTTGCTCTAATTATAAATAGATTCTTATCTAATTCCTCCACATTGACTCAACTTTTATAAATAAATATGCATTAGCGATCGAAAAATCCAGAGTTGACTTCACATATTTTGTCTTACATCTGTAAAGGCCTACTCTAGGCTACCTCTCCCCTGCCTAATCTCTACTAGTCCCATCAACCTGAAAAGTAACCAGTATTTGGGAGCCATATGTCAAATGTCATAAACCTATAAAGCCTTTCTAATGGCTCCAAAGGAGATTAATCTTCTTTGCCTCAGCCACAAAAAATACCACAACACACAAGTATTTTACAAATTTTTTATAAGACATTGTTCCATTTCTCTTTTTGATGTTTGCCAATCTTCTTTATCAGGCCATGGAAGGAAAAATGTCACAGTTCTTTTCTCTCGCAAGAATGTAAGTCCCAGTCAACATTACTTTATCCACTGATCTGATCTACAAAAATCAGTGGACAAATGACTATTTGTCCCTGGCATACCATATACACTCAGGACATTTTTCTAACAATGAGTAAGTGAGGCACATAATAAACCATTTGCAAATTCAACTTGTGCTTGCCTAAAACTTTTATAGTCTGGGCTAGGCATAAAGAGGGGAATAAGTATTACTAGGTTTTTTTATGGATAGAAAAAGGAAAGTTCTGATAATTGAATCTCTGTAGCTGCACAGGTTGTGTTAATGTAAAATTTTAGATATTTTAGGTACACATTTATACTTACGTAAAATTGTAAACTTTATATCATATGTCAATAATGAATTCATATGCTAAAATTTTATCAGTCACAAGTAAAGTAAAATTGAAATAGGAGAAGTCTTTAATACTACTTTCACCACTATCTACTTGGCATTCATACATGAAAAACACAAGGAGACTAACCCCTATAGTTCTGTTTCCAACGCTTCTCCCAAACTTGTGAAAATGCCCCCAGTCACAACTCAATTTTTTTAAAATCTTGTTATTTTGTTTTGCTTTGTTACAATGAGCAACATAAAAACTTTGTTTTTCATAGTTGAGTATGTTTTTGCTGGACGTATGGTATATGTCTGTACTCTCAGTACTTTGGAAGCTGGGAGATATGAATTGTATGTGTTCAGATCCAGGAAGGCCTATTTTGGTAGACCCTGCCTCAAAAAACAAAGCTAACAAAAATCATGCTCTTATATATTTTCTTGTGGAAGCATATATAAGCCATCCTTAAATGCCAAGGAGTTATGTCACATTTATGTAATTGTAAATACACAGCACAAAGCATAGACAAACTTTGCCAGTATGTTTATATATCACATAAATTAGAGTTCCTTCACAAATCCTAATAACAACTGCATAGAGTGAAGTCTATGACTTTTTTAAAAGTCCGTGTATATCTAAGAATGTAATATCTGTTGAAGATTTAAATATCAACAAAATGAAAATACATGCCAGATGAAAGACAGAAGAATCTGAATCATATCGATGCAGAATAAATGATCAAAAATATCTTGAGGTCTAGTTATAGGGAGAGCAAACAAAGAAAACACCTAATTACTTGATGTACACTTTTCGCTCTCTCTCTCTCTCTCTCTCTCTCTCTCTCTCTCTCTCTCTCTCTCTCTCTCTCTCTCTCTCTCTCTCTCTCCTTCTCTTCCCCCCCCTCCCACCCTGGTGTTGTCTCTGAGTTCTTCAGCTCAAGACTACCCTAGGCCTTGAGCCACATGCCACTTTCGGTTTTCTGGTGGTTAATTGGACAAAGAGCCTCACCGACTTGAGTACCCGGGCCAGCTTTGAATCTTCATCCTCAGATCTCAGCCTCCTGAGTAGCTAGAATTATAAGTGTGTGCTTTTGACATACTCTTTTCATGTACAGACTGATACTTTGTGGAAATTGTGGACTCATTCAAGGCAGGGGCCAGAAACTATAGTTCCCAGTAGTTAAAATGTTATAGTTAAAATGTTCTCAAGCATCATGGCAAATAACCTAAAACTGAAAGGACCATTTGAAATCAAAATTAGATACAAATGCCCAGCTTAGACTATAAAAGGTTTAGTCTAGCACAAGAGAGAAGGTTAATATGTTTCAGTATTTATAACATTTTCTAATGCTTCAAAGAAAACCACTTCAGAATCTCAGGGATTTGGGAGAAAATTATGGCCGTTGCATTTGTTTTCATTAATGCATTTCATAGAACTGGACTGTGTTGAATCGTGTGTGTGTGTGTGTGTGTGTGTGTGTGTGTGTGTGTGTGTTATATAGCATTACACACCATAACACTCATTGCTTTCCACACATTGTCTTCAAATTAGTGATAACTATTATGGATAATTTCTTTGAAAAACGGAGTGTAGAGACTTCTATGTTTCTTCAGAAATACAATATAAATACTGTATACCACATACTCAATTTAAACTATTGACTGTGAGAGTTATGTTTTCCTTAAAAGGTGATAAAGAGAAAGACAACTATAATTGAATAAGTGATTAATTTATCAAGTTAAATAATCAGAATATAACACATAGTTCTAGTCAAATTGGGCACTGTTCTTTCACTGTAACTGTGCTGTCCAGCTGAGTTTTACTCCATGCCTATCAGCAATGTATGTTACTACAATGAAAAGATCAAAGTATTCAGATGTTTGTGTGCAAAGTTTCTCTACCTGATTCTTCAAGTCACTGTGCCCTATTCATAGTCCATTTTCCCCTCCTCCCTAAGGAAAAGAATAGCAGACCTTTATAGCTTCCACATTAAGGGACCCACTCTTAGCCTATCAAGGGCCCCAAAGCCTCATTCTGCAATCCTAACTCTTCAGGAGGCTGAAATCGGAGGAGACTGGCTCACAGAGAGATGAGTAGAAAAGACTGTGACACTCTTATCATCTGGTAATCATCAAAAAAAAAAAAAGCCAGAAATGGAACCTGATTCAAGTGGTAGAGCACTAGACTTGAGCAAATAAGTTCAGAAAAAAACTCTAAGGCCTTCTGTTCAAGTCCCAGGGCTGAGAATGTGAGCAGGCACCACACCCCCCCACACACAAAATGCATGTTAAATCACAGAGGTGATACCATTTGTTTTATAGTCTTGGAGAGTACTGTTCAGCTAAGTACTGGTTTCATTTTCTAAGTGAGAGAAACAAATTAACATTTAGATTTTCAGTTATGTGTGCAAATGCTCTCTCATTAAATTGATCCTTATTCACCACTGTCTATAGAATGAAATGTGCAGTTAAAAAATAACATTAAGTATAAGTATGTAAATATAACTGTTTGTCACATGTAGGAGGTCTTGGATGAAATTCAGCACTGCCTATTACTGATTTTGTTCAGCAAAAGGAATTCAAAGGCTGCTGGCAAATTGTTTACTGGTGAATTATAGAAAAATTAAATGATCCACAACTTTTTTAACTTTAATTCTATCTCCAAGTGAAATAAAAGTTCACTCATTTGCTCATTTATCATTATTATTATATCGAATAGTTATTCTTTCTTAAGTTGTATGCTAGTTTAAAATGAACATGTAAAATGGAATAATTTTGATCAAGGTACATTGTACTCATAAACTACTTTGTTGAATGACAACTCTTGTACAATGGCATAAAGATAATAAAGAAATATATCTAAAACCAAAATAATCCCTGCTCCCATGACATTCAATCCAGCAGAAAAGACTCAGTGGTAATTTCTAAATACTTTTCAAAGAAAATTAGTGAGTGCTTACCATATAGATAAATTGTGTGTGTGTGTGTGTGTGTGTGTGTGTGTGTGTGTGTGTGTGTGTGTGTGTGTGTGGTGTTTTGGCTTATTACTATGTTTCTCAAGAATATTGACTGATACTTTAGACTTGCTACCTTTAAGTTACAAAACTTATTTGGAAAAATTAAGAATAGCATTATTTTGCTTCAATATTGTTCAGATGACTTCTGACAACCCTAATTTTGTACCTTTTGTGAAGGTCTGTAAAAGAGGATACTTCACATGACTGCGCTTTGCTTCTTTAGTGCTTAGCACCTTTTTCATTACAGATTGAGGACAACTATAATTAATATTTTAAAAGAAAGTCACAACACAATTTTTCAGATTTGTTTTAAACTTTTCAGAACTTATTAAGTAGTACTTCTCATTGTTCGGGACCTTGCTTCTGCTGAATAGTAATAATCACAGCAACTTTAACGGAACAATTATCATATGCCAGTTCCTCTGATAACCGTATTGTATGCATTTTTAACTTCCCAACAACTCAACAACATAGGACTTATTATTACCTCTCTCACAATAGAGGAAATAAGGTTCAGAGAGGTTAATGGAGTCAGCACGTGGGGTTGCCCTGACTCCAAAATCTCCATTCCTATTATAGAGATGCCATACACAGACACTCCAAAGGAAGAATCTGAGCTGCCAAGTTGACTTTAGCTACATGTTAAATAGTGGAATCTAACCACTATTATTCTCCACTGGAACCATGCTGAGGAAACTGGCCTAGTATGCTCTTTACTACCTTCAAGGCAACTCCTTTTCCAGTGTTCACTTTTCTAAACTTCAAGAAGCTAAATCAAAATAAAAAAAGATACCTTCAAAGAACCATATAAACATATATATGTATATATATATATATTTGAACTTTATAATTCAGATTGAAATCAGCTTATAACTTTCTTGTCGTATAACTTCCTAGATCATGAGTATTTTTTCTAATGCCACTGAAAAACAAATGTTGATTTTTTTTAGCCATTTATGTTACAGGTAAACTTTGGCTGATAGAAAATAATTCATACCCATAGTGAGTAAATTGTAACCCTCTGGTGTGTTTCCCTCCTCCCAAGGATTTTAAGAAAGAAATTTAAAAATTGCTTGTATGTATGTGGCGTGTGTGTGTGTGTGTGTGTGTGTGTGTGCATTTGCTATAGCCTTGTATAAAATGATCATTAAGAAAACAACTTTAGTATGCACATCTCTATGTGGACATATATGCAGGTACAATTAATGATGATGGATCTGTAGCTTGAATTTTATAAACACTCCCTCAAATCAACACTGTATCTAATAGAGCATCTATACTGCTGATGGTCTTGTCTGGTCTCCATCCTGCTCCCTAATAGCTTATGTGCATAGCAGCTCCAGGCCCCTGAATTCATAGATTTTTGGTGGTAGAACTTAGTTTCTTTGTAAATAGCTCTTTTAGAATGGAATGTGGTGACCCACTCGAAATACAAAATTATTCTATTTCCTTGTTAAAGTGGCTTTATGGCCTTTTTTGATATAGGTATATCTCGAAAGCAAGCTTCTGAATGCACAACTAGGAGATGAAATGTAGTTATTAAAGTCATATACCAGAGCCTGGCTCAAATTTCAATTCTATCACATGATCTTCACCAAGTTCATAAACAATGCTAAGCCAGTAGGTATTCCATATGTAGTACAAATGGGGAACGGGACAAAGAAAGCAGCAATCATGTGTTAATGTACCCCAAGTGTTTCTAACAGGGTGATTCAAGTGTATAATCTTCTTTAAATGAAAACTGGTAAATAGGTACAGAGTTGCAGCAACTACAATTAATTCCCTCTGTTTGGTTGTTGGCTTTTTTTCTTCCACTATATATTCAGAGGGTTTTACAGTTCACAGATATTTCTGAGTTTAGAACTGAAATAAATGATAAACTACCAAAGGTGTTTCAGAAAATGCTATTCATGTATGCTAATGAATAATTATCTTCATTTTGAGTTTACAGAATTGCCCACATATATTATGTCATCTTTCAGTAATTTCAAAAGTTTTTGCTCATTTAATGACCCGAGGAACACAAAATGAGACAAAAATTGAAAAAGAAATAGCAGCAACGTGGATCATATTACATTAAAAATTTAGCCACCCAATAGCATCTCCAACTCAAATTACTATGTTCTTTTACAGCATACATGACTGAAAAATAATAAATAATGAAAAAGGCATCCAGGAAATAACAGTATCAATATAGAATATTCTATTCTCTGGGAAAGCTCAAAGACATCTCTGGAGTGTCAAAGGCATGTCCTTCAATATTTAACTTTTTTACTCTTTGTTCTTCGTCTCAAGTTGAACAATACGTTAATT
The DNA here is from genome assembly GCF_031878675.1 of Megascapheus bottae. NCBI lineage: Eukaryota > Metazoa > Chordata > Mammalia > Rodentia > Geomyidae > Megascapheus > Megascapheus bottae. The sequence goes on from NC_143529.1 coordinate 19,253,306, forward strand.
ACCCGATGAAGCGTTATAATTACTCTAACAGCTCCACTCTTACTTATAATTACTGCATCAACACTTTCTTTTTCATATGCTTCAATCTATACCTATTACATTGTCATGATGAAGACACATTAACATTATAATACCGTATAATTAGCTGATGAGCAATTAAATTATTCCACTGCTCTTGTTCCTCTTTGCCAAGAGGTTGCTTCCAAGCCCTATTATCTCCTCTTTCTGTGCAGTTTGCTTTAGTGGATCTTTCCTTTCCTAAAACAAAGAAGCTCATAAGCTGCATTCAAAGCATTGTGATTTGGAATTCAGAATGGATAAGTGCTCAAGTTTGTGATGGCTGAAGAAACAAATTGGCATTATAGGCATGTTTAAATTTTATCTTCATTTTTGTTCTACAGTAAAGAAGAATTACAAATCTAGGCAGCACAGTAATCTGCTGTGGGTACATGCTATCAAAATACAGATTTTTTTTGTTTGGAAAAGTTTCACATTTTCTATCACGTGCAGTAAAATTGTTTAGACCATATTAGATAGTCTCTGAAATATAATCTTTATGAATTATTTTACAAATACTTCAAATTAAACTTTTTCATAAGGTTTAAAGGTTTAGATATTTGTAATGCACAATACAAGAGTTAGGGACTTAACTCTGACCCTAATCTAGCACTGAAACAAATAGGGGCTTCGGTAGTTCGTGTTTTTTCCCCTTCTGCAATTTTTCTTTTTCTTTTGTGACATATCAAAAATTAACCTTGCTCTCTGCTTGTTTATCTGACATACAATCTAAGTAAGATTTCCTTAGTGGGCCTATAATCTTACTTTGTAACTTTAGTCCTTTTTTAAAAAAAAAATGTTTTCTGAAGAGTAAACAGATCTCTCTTGGTTAAAGACTTATTTTGGTTCAAATAAACTTTGGGAAGTAATTGGAATACAATTTTAATGACTCTACAATACTTGTTGTCCACAGGCATTGCCAGTGCATCGATATTGCAAGCTAGTTCAGTTGTTGTTCAGGTCCATAATTTAGAAGAGGACTAAATCTTTCTCAGATAATTACTTTGGAGTAACATTATGAGCAATGAAAGAAAAGTAGAATTCATTTTACAAGCAAAGCCTATTTCAATAAAAAGACTTTTGTTGTCTCAGCTTAGTTTCCTTAGCTATGAGGCAAAGGAAGATGCATTGAGTACAATGTTCTCATGTGCAGAAAAGAAACAGATGGGCCCTAGAAACTTCAAAAAGCCATTTAGAACTATGTGTGTCAATATTGTGGAAAGGAATATCAAAAAGATTGCCTCTGAACTGATAAAAGAGAATGACTCTTAGCTCGTGCAGGAATGGAATTACTTCAGGCATAATCCTGTGAATTTTGAAGACCTTAATTATAATTGATTTAGGGCTGGGAGTTTGGCCTAGTGGTAGAGTGCTTGCCTAGCATGCATGAAGACCATGTTCAATTCCTCGGTATCACAAACAAAAAAAGCCAAAAGTAATGCTAAGGCTCAAGTGGTAGAGCTCTAGCCTTGAGAAAATCCAAGGACAGTGCTCAGACCCTGAGCTCAAGCCCAGGACTGGCAGAAAATTATAATTCTTTATTAAAACTCATGAAAACTCACTTCTAGCTTTCATTTGGTACATTGTTTAATGGTTTCCCTTCTGAACTAATTTTCCTACCTCAGACAAATTCTTTGAGCATTGCCACCTGCTTTTGAATTATGCTAGAAAAATGAAATCTTTTAATAAATGACAGTGTGTATGTTACAGCAAAGAGGTAGGCTATACTTTATAATAGATCTAACTTGGTCTCTTGACAGACTTTAAAGTTCAAAAGCCATCAGAAGGCAATCAATATTAACACATGTCAGAATTGTAAATTCACTTTTAGCTGGAAGAACTTGAGAGTCCCAACTCCAAACTGCTAATACATTGTAGATAAGAGCCTTATATTGATTTGAATTATTTATTTGTAGTTAGGATAGCTATTATTTTTGGCTCTAATAGATCAGTCCTCTAGTATGTATGTTCAAAGAGAAAAGATAATGAAAATTAGAGAACAGCCTGGCCTTAGAATCGGAATGGAATGTATGACCTTGAATAAATTACTCAATTTTCCTAAACCTATTGAAGCTATAAAATAATAGCAGTAATTATCTTATAAGGTTATCAGAAAAGATAAAATGGAAATTTAATGTAAATTCTTTGTAATAGTGTGCAGTATATATATATGATCATTCAATAAGTATTAAATATTATCACTGTCTACCATTATTAGCTTAAAGGTTATTTTCTTTCTGTTCTTTGGAAAACATATCATGCAAAGTTCAAAATCATGAATAGAATAATTTCTCACAAAGAATTTGACATAGCAAAGGTCTTTTTAAAAAATCTGACTGTTTGGGGCCGAGAGTTTGGCCTAGTGGTAGGGTGCTTGCCTAGCATGCACGAAGACCCAGGTTTGACCCCTCGGTACCACATATATGGGAAAAAGCCAGAAATGGTTCTGTGGCTCAAGTGACAAAGTGCTTACCTTGAGGAAAAAGCCCAAGGACATTCTCAGGCCCTGAGTTCAAGCCCTAGGACTGGCGCAAAAAAAAAAAAATCTGAGTGCAATTTACATTGTCTAGAGTTAAATTATTTCCAATTTAATCTTATATCAGAGTGTTTCTAACTCCCCACTAGTACATATATTTTGCAATAGAATGATTAATTTGAGTGAAATTTTCAAAATTGCATTTCAATCTTTTGTTATTATTTTAATCGTATATTCAATTTAAAATAAAAATACAAAATTTTAATTTCATGAAGTCACTTCTAGTCCACTTGGACTCTTGGCATCCAGAGATTAAGAACATGTTTATTTTATTCTATACGAGACCAAGAGATTAGTATTTCAATGTTGATATTTCTCTCACTATTCAGTTGGAGCAGAGTTGTTGCTACTCTAAACAACACCCTTGCATTTCAAACAGATAGTAGAATTATTGTGTGTCTTCATAGTTACAGCTGAACCCTCTTCATAATTAACTAGTATATCTAAAGTTTCTTCATAGTTAATTACTATAGCTAAAACTTCTGAACATTTTTCTGTCCTATCTAGGATTTCTATACTAAATAGAATATCTTTTAATATATAGTATCTTCGATAATATTCTCCCATGTCCTACTAAAGACTATATGAATGTTCAATCCCTAACCATAAGAAAATTGCCTGGTATTATTATGGATATTTATGATTTTTCAGTGCTATTTGAAAGTACCTGCTCCCAATTATCACATTATTCATATTTAAGAGAACTTCTCAAGAACCCATAACAGGAAACTGAAATTGGGAAAACTTTTACTTTGTGTGTATGTGTGTGTGTGTGTGTGTGTGTGTGTGTGTGTGTGTGTGTTATGTAAAAGCTATAGGGATTGTGTAACAAGATTTTATAAAATGCTGGAGATCTAGAATAATCAGAGTCTAATAGCAATGGGGAAAAAATACATTGAAGAGTCTTTGACATTTGTTTCCAGTCTGGTAACACTAACACAGAAGCCAGTATAAGTTTAAAGTGCTTTATTATTACATCACTTAGTTTATAAAATTAATTATGCTATGTTTTCCTCACATAAATGTAATGGCAGTTGTGCTTTCTCAGCCTGACTGCTGAAACTTACAGGTCATCTTAAAGAACAGACATACTACATGGAACTGAATGTTTTATTTTGACAGTATGGTAATCTGATTCTTATTATCTTTCCACATCTCTTTCCCAGAGGGAAAAGTAAATCTTCAGTTGATTCAAGCTGCCATTGTTTTTTTTTTGATAGTGTGGCCACAGGCATGGTTAAGTAAGAAGGAAAAGATGTGATAAACAGACTCAACCAGACAACCTTAACAGGTGACAAAGACTTAGGACTAACAAATGTAAATGAAAAAATTCCTTGTGCCAGTACCAAGCTGTTTTGATAATTATAGCTCTGTAATAGAGTCTAAAGTTTGGAATTGAAATTCCTCCAGTGCTGTTCTTTCTGCTAAGAAGTGTTTTTGCTATACGGGGTCTTTTATTATTCCAAATGAAATTTTGAATTGCCTCTTCTATTTCTTTAAAGAATTCCATTGGGATATTGATGGGTATTGCGTTGAATTTGTAGATAGCCCTTGGAAAAATTGTCATTTTCACAATGTTGATTCTTCCAATCCAGGAGCATGGGAGGTTTTTCCATTTCCTTAGTTCTGCTTTAATTTCCTTTTTTAGGGTTTTAAAGTTTTCGTCAAAAAGGTCCTTTACATTCTTAGTTAAGCTAATTCCTAGGTACTTTATTTTCTTTGAGGCTATTGTGAAAGGAGTTTCTTTCCTGATTATTGCCTCGTTCCTCTCACTGTTGGCATAAAGGAAGGCAGTTGATTTTTGAGGGTTGATTTTATAGCCTGCTACTCTTCCAAAGTTTTGAATCAGCTCAAGGTGCTTGGGAGTAGAGTCTATAGGATTCTTTAAATACAGAATCATGTCATCTGCAAAGAGGGATAGTTTTATTTCCTCTTTCCCTACTTGGATCTCCTGTATGCTTGCTTCTTGCCTTATTGCACTGGCTAGGAATTCTAGTACTATGTTAAAGAGGAGTGGAGAGAGTGGGCATCCTTGTCTCGTTCCTGATTTTAGAGGGAATGACTTTAGGTTTTCACCATTAAGTGTAATACTAGCAGTGGGTTTCTCATACACAGCCTTTATTACATTGAGGAATGTTCCATGGATTGCTTGTTTCTCCAGAGTTTTTAACATAAAGGGGTGTTGGATCTTGTCAAATGCCTTTTCCGCGTCTATTGAGACAATCATGTGATTTTTGTCCTTGCTCCTGTTGATGTGTTGAATTATGTTAATTGATTTGCGTATGTTGAACCAGCTTTGCCTCCCTGTGATGAATCCAGTTTGATCATAGTGTATAATTTTTTTGATGAGTTGTTGTAGACGGTTGGCCAGTATTTTGTTGAGAAGTTTTGCATCGATGTTCATCAAAGAGATAGGTCTATAGTTCTCTTTCTTTGATGAATCTCTGTCTGGTTTGGGGATGAGGGTTATACTGGCTTCATAGAATGAGTTTGGTAAAGAACCTTCATTTTCAATTTCGTTGAAGAGCTTGAGGAGTATTGGTGTGAGGTCTGCTTTGAAGACCTTATAGAATTCAGCTGTGAATCCATCTGGCCCTGGGCTTTTCTTAGGTGGAAGTTCTCTAAGGCCTGAAGACCAATGGAATAGAACTGAGGACCCAGATACTAAACCACAGACCTATGGCCACCTAATCTTTGACAAGGGAGCCAAAAAAATAGAATGGAAGAAAGACAGCCTCTTCAACAAGTTGTGCTGGCAGAACTGGTTAAGGACCCGCAGAAAACTAAAGTTGGATCCTTCTTTGTCACCTTGCACTAGAATTAACTCCAAATGGATCAAAGACCTGGAAGTAAAAGCTGACACACTGAAAACTCTACAGGAAGGAATAGGAGATACACTAGGCCTCCTTGGCACAGGTAGAAACTTTCTTAATAAGGACCAAGAATCACAACAAATCAGAGAAAGGCTGGATAAGTGGGACTGCATTAAACTGCAGAGCTTTTGTATGGCAAAGGACATAGCTAGTAAATTAATTAGGAAGCCTACAGAGTGGGAGAAGATCTTCACCAACCAAACAACGGACAAAGGCCTCATATCTAAAATATATCAACAACTCAAAAAATTGAATCCTTCTAAAACTAATCTCCAAAGTAACAACCATCCCATTAAAAAATGGGCCAAAGACTTAAAGAGAGTCTTCTCTGAAGAAGAAACAAAAATGGCCTATAGACACATGAAGAAATGCTCAACATCTCTGGTCATAAAAGAAATGCAAATCAAAACAACTCTAAGATTCCACCTCACTCCAGTTAGAATGGCCAGGATCAGGAAAACGAATGACAACAGATGCTGGAGGGGATGTGGCCAGGAGGGATCCCTACTACACTGTTGGTGGAAGTGCAAACTCGTTCAACCACTATGGAAAGCAGTGTGGCAGTGCCTCAAAAGGCTAAACATAGAACTCCCCTATGACCCAGCAATTCCACTACTTGGCATTTACCCAACCATCCAGAAACAAGGGCATACTAAATCCACTAGCACAACAATGTTCATTGCAGCACTATTCACCATAGCAAAGATATGCAACCAAACTAGATGTCCCTCAGTTGATGAGTGGATCAACAAGTGGTGGTATTTGTACACAATGGAATTCTATGCTGCTGTCAGAAAGAATGACATCGCCCCATTTGTTAGGAAATGGAAAGACTTAGAAAAAATCATATTAAGTGAAGTAAGCCAGACTCAAAGGAACTTAGGCTCAATGGTTTCCCTCATTCGTCATAATCAGTAGAAACCTTGGGCTCTACTAGCAGAGATCTGCAATACAGCAAAATCTTGATACATAAGGCCATATAGTATGAAGCTAATTGAAAGGACCTCCAGGATATGGAAACAAAAGCCATATAACGAATGACTGTTTTCCTTAATGTACTATGTTGTCTCTCATCTCCTTTGCTGTCCCTTGGTTACCTCATATTGTTACAGTATCTCACTTTGTTATCTGATATATTGAATTTATTTGTATTTGGTTATTTGAAATTTGATAGGGTAGGGGGGAAAACCAAGGCGGGTGGGGGGTGTGGGGGCGAGGGTAATGGGGACCAAGACATGTGAAAGGGTATCAATGTTTGTGAATTAATGCACCTTCTATCTGGCAAATATCATGTAACCCTTTTACTAATTACAATAAAAAATAAATAAATATATATAAGAAAAGAAAAAAAAAAGAAAAAATTCCTTTCCTGGTTCTTGTGGATTAAATTCTACTGTGTCCAAGAGTAGCTTTTTAACAATCAATGTTATCTGTTAAAATAAACCAAGAAGAACAATCAGCCTAGAACTCCAAAAGGAAATATCATTCTCTCCAAAGCCAAAATATTGACAACTTTAATCCTAGCTGCTAACACTCTGGGGATGTAAAGATCATGAGGTTGTTAGGGGGATGGGGCTAGCTGGAGGAGGAGGAATGTCACAAGGCCTGTGACTTTGTAGGTCCTATCTTATCACTGCCCTGAGCTCCCTTGCCCCACCCCATTGCCATCTCTCTCCTCCTTAACTCCCAATGTGGTGACCAGCACTGGTCAACTCCATTCTTCCATCATGCCATGGAGAATTGGCCTTACCACAGGCCTACAGCAATGGAACCAGCTGGCCATAATCTGAACAAAAAAAATCCCTGAGAGAGCCAAAATAAATATTTCTATTAAATTTAAACATCTTGGCCCAGGGACAAAAATCAAACTAACAGTATCTTTGGTATAGATGAGCACTATATCACTAATCACAAGGATGAGAATAGAACTGTCCTATTAAGTATCATTTGTGGACTGGATAGCTAGAGAAGTGTGCTGGGGAGTTATGAACATGTACAGGCACTTGACACCATTAAATGCATGGGATCCTCTAAGGCAAGTGGGCTTATTGCAAAAAAGAATCTGTTAATTATTTTAATCAAGAAGATGGGAAGGTTCTACTTCACATGTTTACTTCAGATGAAAAATGTTTTAAATGATGCAATTAAAATATTCAAGAAAGAGAAAATATACAGAAGAGAGTGCTGGGGTGTGGCTAAATAGCATATGTGATTAGAAAGTATTAGGTACTGGAGTATATCCTAAAAATACAGAGCAATTAAAACCACAGAAGTATGAAACAATGCACATTTGCCCCACATGTATTTACATGTATTACCATGTACATATGCATGTGCTGGATGCCTCAGTACAGATTTTCAAATGTGTATTAGGATGTATATCAGAAGTATTCAAAAATTGAGCTAATCTTAAGTGAAATATCTAATAATAAGTGAACTCAAGATATATGTAGCATTCACTGGCACAGAAATGTTAGGGTATTTGTAGATGTCTTTCATACTCCTCTCTACTTCAAGGAAAATAGCCACATATTCAGTCTCTAGCCATCTCATCCTCTCCATCCCTACCATTCCTTTCTAGGTATATCGTTTCCAGTCAATGTGGAAGTTCTCACTTACAAAGACTTATACTTCCTCACATAACTCTCTCTAAACTTATTTCGTCATTTCATGTCCATGCCCACTGTAAGTGCTACTTCATCAGTCTTCTTAAAGGGGTGATAAAGGCCCTCTCTTCATCAGGGGACGGACTGGTCTTGGTGTTGAAGAATGACAGCTGCCCAAATTGTATAGAGTTTCCTATTTTGTAGTTCAGGAACTCTGACAAAGAAAAAGATTCCTGATCAATTACATTTTTCCATCAGTAAAAATTTCTTTCAATCTTTAAATAGAATATATATGTAAGTATTCTATTTTAATTTTATAAATATGAATAGCAAATGGTAGTAATTGTTTTACCTAATTTTTAAGATTCACAAAAGTTTGAAACAGTAGTACTCTTGTTGCCAATTGCACTGAATTAATTTTTTTGTGGAACATGTTACTCTATTATTTTATGCAGTTAACATGCATGATGATGTGGCATGAATTGCTTTTTCAACATTTGGGGTAATTTTAAGAGTAACAAGAAAAACTGAAATAATTTTAAGAGATATTTTTGACTATTTCTCTTAAATAGTATATATAAAATATATGTTTATAATCTCTCCTTGATATTTGGATCCTTTGAATTAAAAGTAAATGGCATAATAATATAGGATTACCAAGGGATTGTATGATGTTAAGTTAGACAAAAACAACATGAAAACCAATTTCTTATTTAGGTGTGTATATGTGTATGACAGGGTGAGAGAAGGACAGAGAAACAAAAAATGTTGTAATATTGGTCTCCTCTAAAGTTTACTGCATATATATGATTTTGTGTTAAGGCTTTCAATTAACAAAAATAATAAACACCAGCAAAATATCTTTGTTAGCTTCCTTAAATACTTTTGAGATATATCCTCAAGAAACATATTATGTTTGTCTTCATATCCTTCCCATCTCTACTTCATATTAGAAAGACTAATAGACAAAGACTGAGCAAAGTAACTTTGAATGCAATCCTTCCCATATATTTTAATAAGGCTTCATGTAATCAGCTAATCCTTATAATTCTTGTAAGGATCCAACCTCATCAACTTTTTACTGTTGACTCTGAATTATACAATATTTCTAATATGTTTTAAAACATATTCCTTGTTTTCATTAAAAGTGCAGCTATTGATTGTAATTTTTTTAAAAAGGAATGATCTTTTAAAAAAATTACTTCAGCTGAAAGGAAAACCCAAAGATTTTACACAAAACCCATTCTTGCATAGATTTGATCAGATTTAATAAGTTAAAAGAGATATAAGAAAGCCTTTCTCAAAAATTATATATAACCCAAATAAAAGTGCATATGGAAAATGCATATGTAGTACCAAATGAAAAAAAATTACCTTTATTAGGGAAACTGAGAAATAGGAAAATGATAATGCCACATCAACATGAAATACTATACAATCTTTGCATATATTTTTATTCAAAATTTGCTGGACAAATATTCTCTATCTACACTCAATCTGCAGTTGGAATCATGCTCTTCCCTATGTATGATGAAAAAGTAAGATGTGTTTTCAACTGTTCTTTTTTTTTCTTCTTGTAGTTCATGGGACTTGAACTCTGGGCCTTGGCACTGTCCCTGAGAGCTTCATCTCAAGGCTATTGCCCTACCCCTTGAGGCACATTACTTCCAGTTTCATGGTGATTAATTGGAGCTAAGAATCTTACTGACTTTGAACCTGGATCCTCAGATCTCAGTCTCCTGAGTAGCTAGGATTACAGGCATAAGTCACACTGCCAGGCCATGCTTTCATTTCTAATCAAGAACAGTTACTGGTTTTTAATATTTTAATTATTTTTCTATCCTAAATTAACTTGCTGTGGCTAGTAATCTAAAGAACAAAAAAACTAAAACCTTTTCTCTTTGTTTACAATAGCATTTATCTTTATACCAGGAAAAGGAATTCGTTTTACTTGCTTACACAATATGGATGAAGGAGTGAGGGACATGAAACACTAGGAGACTTTCTAACAACAGATAAATTATGTGAATTGAAATTATGGGGCAAAGCTTTAGTTTCTTGATACAGAATAAAGTGAGTAGGCTATGACCTTTTGAAAAGCTGACTATACATTTTGGTTAGTTACGTATCATATATAAATACTTTTCATGCTGGTGATAATTTTTTTTAAATCTCTCAATGATTGTTTATAGTGCTTTCTTTATGAGACAATGTAATGAGTTCACTCAGAATTAATGAGCAAATGTCTACACCTTTAAAGATGTTTTAAAATGATGTCAGACGTAAGGATAAATATTGAGCTATTTGATTACTAACCACATCCCTTCATTCTATGCATGGTTGTAAATGGAGTTTAACATTTCAAAACATGTGAAATTCATGTCAAATTTGAGATGATTCTCTGGAAATTGGCCTATTTAAAGCACAAATGGTTGTAAAACAAATTGGCTGTCTGCACATTTGCTAGAATGGTAGAAAAGGAACAGTGAAGAAAGTATTCAATTCCACTGAATAGCACAATATAAGACCTGGAGTAGGGTTAGGAATTACGAGAAGAGCAAGGTGCATTCTGAAGAGAATAGCAGGGATAGGAGGCAACTTTTTCTTCTTGATCATCATCAATTTCCAGAGTCACAATCTATCCCTAGACACCAGCATAGTTAGATTCATCATGAAGCTAAACATGCATTGCGCTTTAAGGGGAAAACTGAGTCTTTAGTTAATACAGAAGGGTTATCTTCTGTTGAGCAATCAATAAAGTCATGACTTGACTTTGGGTAGTAGAGGGGAAATGAGAGACTGAAATGGAAGTTTTTTAATATGCTCCCCAAAGTATAAATCTTTAAGATTCGTCTATTCACTTGCCCTCCTATATATATATATATATACATATATATATATATATATAATTATACATGTAATTATATAATACATATGTCCTTCAACTTAGTTTCAATCATACAGATGCTTCAGTTCAGTGCATTCACTGAATAAAATAACAATTTTACCATGTATATGAAAGAAACTGACTGAGGAGTTCAGAACCTATTACCTCCAAGTCTCTTCTCACATTCAGTCCCTTTGTAGAATTTCACTCAGAAACTATACGCTGAAATCTGTTTTCTTTAACATTTCAGAATCTTTTACATGCTCAACCTGACATGTTTTAAGCTATCTACTTCATTCAAGTTATCCCTTGTGGAAAGTGATTGATTCTCCATCGTAACTCTATTTTTTGTAACAAGTTCGTCTTCTGAAAGTTTTTCTTTATGTATTCAAACACTATTTACTTTAAGGACTAAATTGAGAACTATAGTCTCCTCAACTCCTTTCTGATGACTGAAATCATGACTTTTTATTGTATTTTATTTTAGGGATAATGTATAGAGGGATTACAGTTGCATTTGTCAGGCAATGAGAGTATTGCTTTTCACATATTGATAAGTTCTCATGCTCTGTCCCTCTTTTCCTTCCCTCATCCCCTTCCAGTTGTCTTGTTTTTATACCTTTCTTTTGGGTAGATAATTTGGATCAAAACAAAAAAATAAAGCTCACTCGTTGGCCACATGTTTTCTAGGTATTGAAGGTTTCCATTTTCAGTTGTGATAAAATATGTTAGCATCTTAAAAAATTTAAACTATATAATTCTATAGTGTTAAATTCCTTCACCCTCTATTTTCAGAAATTTCTCATCTTGTGGAAACTAGGAACTCTATAACCATTAAATGGCAATTCCCCTCTTGCCTTTTACTTTGAGTATGGAAGCTAGTTGGCCCTTTTTATATCTATGGATTTGATTACTTCCAAGGGGAATGGTTTAGTATTTATCTTTTTATGACTGGTTTCCTCTACTTAGAATATTCTCAAAAGTTCTTTTTTCCATCTATCTGGCTAAATAATATTCCCCAGTATGCATATGGCACATTTTGCCTATCCATTCATCTACCAAGACATCTGGTTTGTTATCATTTGGGCAATTATGAATGAGAAGTGAAGATCCTTAGTTTACTATTTAATCTTATGTAGTAAGTAATTATAAAATGGCCTGTGGATTCTTAAACCAGTGACATACCGATTCTTAGCATAGTCTACAGTACTTGTTTGCTCTGAGTAGATGCAGAAATGGATGACATGTGGTTCCTCTGTGGCATGACTTTACAGAGTACAGGAATTTTTCAGAAAATTTAAATCCCTGAACAGTTTGTTTTGAGTTCATTAAGCCATTTCTCATGATCTGTTCAGGAGAAACCATTATAACATAGCAGAGATATTTAAAGATAATGAGGAGGGGGGAAAGAATCATGTTATTGACTGTCATAGAAGGGTTATTCAACAAGGGTTTAAGGTGATACCTAAGAGTCAAAGCAGTCATCAGATAAATGCATGTAGAAAATCAGGACTTTACTTTCCCAATCTCAAGAAGCTAAATTTGATTAACAACCAGTAGACTTGGAAAAAAGAAATCAGGGTAAACAAAGTCTCACAGGAAGTTGCCATTTGGACATTTATCACTGGCATTTATTTCAACCTGTAGAATAGAAGCTCCTGAGTATAGGACCAAATGAAACCTTATTGTCTAAAAAAGTGACTTTGGATTCTAAGATGTTAAGTGTCTAGAAATCTGCTATGCCACAAGAATAAAGTACTACATCTAGCAATAAACTTTTTTCAGAAATCTTTTTTTCACTTCCATTTTTCTCTTCAACACAGCCTACAAATCTTAATATATTTATTAAAATACAATCATTTGGGAAAACATCAAATGAATTAGTTCAGTTGTTCACTGTACAAAAATAAATGGAGTCCTCATTGGATTTTAGTTTCTTTTCCTGATTATTTGGAGATTGATCTGGTAAAGTTTTCAGCCCAGGCTGACTTTTTTTTTTTTTTTTTTTTTTTGGCTTGGGCACGGGGCTTGAATCTGAGCCTAGGCATTGTCCTTGAGTTCTTGAGCTCAAGGCTACCACCCTATCCCTTGAGCCACAGTGTCACTTCCAGTTTTCTAGCAGTAAATTGGAGATAAAAGTCTTATGGTCTTTAATTCCTGGGCTGGCTTTGAAACATGATCCTCAGATCTCAACCTCCTGAGTATCTAGTATAATAGATGTGAGCCACCACACCTGGCTCAGATTGACTTGTAACTATGGTTCTCCAGATATCAGGCTCCTAATTATTTAGATTTGTGTTTACATAGAAATGGCAATTAGAGAACTTCCACCTAAGAAAAGCCCAGGGCCAGATGGATTCACAGCTGAATTCTATAAGGTCTTCAAAGCAGAGCTCACACCAATACTCCTCAAGCTCTTCAACGAAATTTATAATGAAGGTTGCTTACCAAACTCATTCTATGAAGCCAGTATAACCCTCATCCCCAAACCAGACAGAGATTCATCAAAGAAAGAGAACTATAGACCTATCTCTTTGATGAACATCGATGCAAAACTTCTCAACAAAATACTGGACAACCGTCTACAACAACTCATCAAAAAAATTATACACTATGATCAAACTGGATTCATCACAGGAAGGCAAAGCTGGTTCAACATACGCAAATCAATTAATATAATTCAACACATCAACAGGAGCAAGGACAAAAATCACATGATTGTCTCAATAGACGCGGAAAAGGCATTTGACAAGATCCAACACCCCTTTATGTTAAAAGCTCTGGAGAAACTAGGAATCCATGGAACATTCCTCAATGTAATAAAGGCTGTGTATGAGAAACCTACTACTAGCATTACACTTAATGGTGAAAATCTAAAGCCATTCCCTCTAAAATCAGGAACGAGACAAGGAGGCCCACTCTCTCCACTCCTCTTTAACATAGTACTAGAATTCCTAGCCAGTGCAATAAGGCAAGAAGCAAGCATAAAGGGGATCCAAGTAGGGAAAGAGGAAATAAAACTATCCCTCTTTGCAGATGACATGATTCTGTATTTAAAGAATCCTATAGACTCTACTCCCAAGCTCCTTGAGCTGATTCAAAACTTTGGAAGAGTAGCAGGCTATAAAATCAACCCTCAAAAATCAACTGCCTTCCTTTATGCCAACAGTGAGAGGAACGAGGCAATAATCAGGAAAGAAACTCCTTTCACAATAGCCTCAAAGAAAATAAAGTACCTAGGAATTAGCTTAACTAAGAATGTAAAGGACTTTTTTGATGAAAACTTTAAAACCCTAAAAAAGGAAATTAAAGCAGAACTAAGGAAATGGAAAAACCTCCCATGCTCCTGGATTGGAAGAATCAACATTGTGAAAATGACAATCTTGCCAAGAGCTACCTACAAATTCAATGCAATACCCATCAACATCCCAATGGAATTCTTTAAAGAAATAGAAGAGGCAATCCAAAATTTCATTTGGAATAATAAAAGACCCCGTATAGCAAAAACACTTCTTAGCAGAAAGAACAGCACTGGAGGAATTTCAATTCCAAACTTTAGACTCTATTACAGAGCTATAATTCTCAAAACAGCTTGGTACTGGCACAGGAACAGGCCTGAAGACCAATGGAATAGAACTGAGGACCCAGATATTAAACCACAGACCTATGGCCACCTAATCTTTGACAAGGGAGCCAAAAAAATAGAATGGAAGAAAGACAGCCTCTTCAACAAGTTGTGCTGGCAGAACTGGTTAAGCACCTGCAGAAAACTAAAGCTGGATCCTTCTTTGTCACCTTGCACTAGAATTAACTCCAAATGGATCAAAGACCTGGAGGTAAAAGCTGACACACTGAAAACTCTACAGGAAGGAATAGGAGATACACTAGGCCTCCCTGGCACAGGTCAAAACTTTCTTAATAAGGACCAAGAATCACAACAAATCAGAGAAAGGCTGGATAAGTGGGACTGCATTAAACTGTAGAGCTTTTGTATGGCAAAGGACATAGCTAGTAAACTAATCAGGAAGCCTACAGAGTGGGAGAAGATCTTCACCAACCAAACAACGGACAAAGGCCTCATATCTAAAATATATCAACAACTCAAAAAATTGAATCACTCCAAAACTAATCTCCAAAGTAACAACCATCCCATTAAAAAATAGGCCAAAGACTTAAAGAGAGTCTTCTCTGAAGAAGAAACAAAAATGGCCTATAGACACATGAAGAAATGCTCAACATCTCTGGTCATAAAAGAAATGCAAATCAAAACAACTCTAAGATTCCACCTCACTCCAGCTAGAATGGCCAGGATCAGGAAAACGAATGACAACAGATGCTGGAGGGGATGTGGCCAGGAGGGATCACTACTACACTGTTGGTGGGAGTGCAAACTCGTTCAACCACTATGGAAAGCAGTGCCTCAAAAGGCTAAACATAGAACTCCCCTATGACCCAGCAATTCCACTACTTGGCATTTACCCAACCACCCAGAAACAAGGACATACTAAACCCACTAGCACACCAATGTTCATTGCAGCACTATTCACCATAGCAAAGGTATGCAACCAACCTAGATGTCCCTCAGTTGATGAGTGGATCAACAAGTTGTGGTATTTGTACACAATGGAATTCTATGCTGCTGTCAGAAAGAATGACATCGCCCCATTTGTTAGGAAATGGAAAGACTTAGAAAAAATCATATTAAGTGAAGTAAGCCAGACTCAAAGGAACTTAGGCTCAATGGTTTCCCTCATTCGTCATATTCAGTAGAAACCTTGGGCTCTACTAGCAGAGATTTGCAATAGAGCAAAATCTTGATACATAAGGACATATAATGTGAAGCTAATTGAAAGGACCTCCAGGATAGTGAAACAAAAGCCATATAATGAATGATTGTTGTCCTTAATGTAGTATGTTGTCTCTCATCTCCTTTGCTGTCCCTTGGTTATCTCATATTGGTATAGTATCTCACTTTGTTATCTGATAAATTGAATTTATTTGTATTTGGATATTTGATAGGGAAGGGGGGAAAACCAAGACGGGTGGGGGGTGTGGGGGGGGAGGGAAACGGGTACCAAGACATGTGAAGGGTATCAATGTATGTGAATTAATGCACCTTCTATCTGGCAAATATCATGTAACCCTTTTACTAATTACAATAAAAAAAAAAGATTTGTGTTTACAGCAGTCATAAATCACCAGTGTGTGTTTATTCCTCCTTTTCAATTTTTTAATAGTATTTTTCTTTACATTTTGTCACCAATGTTCTGTGTTTCCTAGACAAACACAGGGTGTGTTTTATTGAAAACTTCCATGACTAAATCAGATTCTCATATACGAAAACTCTTGGCAGGAAATTTAGATGTAAGGCATTTACAGAGACCTTCTTGTATCCATAACCACTTTTTGCCAGGTACAAATACACAGGGATAGAGACACATATAGCTGGGACAGCCACTTTTAAGTTGCTTTTAGTTTCCTTGTGGATGACAAAAATTCCATTTCCGCTCATGATGAACATGACTGAGGTCTCTGTTAACATCTGCCCACATGCAACAATCTCTTGACTTGATCTTATTCCAACCTTCTTCCAGATAATGGGTGTTTCTGCCTGACTAAAAACTAAAGAAGGCACATCTGCATGTTTTATAGTAGCCATACAGAAAATAAAAATCAGCCCTTTTGTACTAAAATAATTAAGAAGGAAAAGAAAAAAAAAGACAAAGACATTGGCCGGGAGTTTGGCCTAGTGGTTAAAGTGCTTGCCTAGCATGCATGACGACCCGGGTTCGATTCCTCGGTACCACATATATAGAAAAAAAAGCCGGAAGTGGTGCCGAGGCTCAAGTGGTAGAGCTCTAGCCTTGAGAAAGTCCAAGGACAGTGCTCAGGCCCTGAGCTCAAGCCCAGGACTGGCAAAAAAAAAAAAAAAAAAAAAGACAAAGACAAAAACTACTGTATCTGAAATAGCAATCTCTGTTGTAGAGAACAAAGGCCTTGCTGCAGGAGTCTAAGTGAATTCTCCCTACCAGCATTTCTCCAACCCCTAGTCATGTGAAGAAAGAATGTTTGCCCCCTCCTCAGCACAACTGAAAGAGAGAGGCATTGTTGAAGATTTGAAAGGTACTATTTGGGTTGTGTTCCATTCTAGCATTTTATTTCTTTGTTCAGCTTTTAATCCCTTATTGACATACACATCATTTAATATAATATCTTTCTGTATTTTAAAGTCATCTCCTTAAATTACTCTTGAAGTAATCCCTTTAAGTGCTTTAGGTATTAAATGTATAAAATAGCTTCAGATGCAATTGAATTAAAATTAGAATGAAAAGTATGGCCTGGAGCAAATTGCTAAGCCAGCCCAGAGAAATTTTAAATAATCTTAAGTCACTATAACATCTTTTTAAGTATTCCCTTGTATGTATTTAAAGAATGATGTTGAATGGTTTCACAGTTCACTGGAAATGGGTAAGATTTTTTGTTTTCATGAAATACTTCTCATTGTAGCTCAAGTGATAACACTATTCCTTGTTAACAAAAATTTATTTCTTCAGTAATTGTAAAAGCACAGGCAATTAGTAAAATAACATAGCAAATCTAAAGTCAGTTTTACAAACTAGCATTATCTGGAACTGGAGGAATGGCTCAGGTGGTAGAACACAAAATAGCATTATGTGACAATCTCATGTGCTGTGCTCATGTGTTTTTTGCATCTCCCTTCCTTCATTTTCTTCAATTTTTTTTTTTACGTATCATTCCCTCTTTATTTACAAAGTTAAATTTTATAGTAAGATAACCCATATCCCTATTTAAAACACATTGTGCTTACTTTTCGATCATGGTATTATTCTCATATACTTCCTAGTAATCACAGCCTCCTGAGTAGCTAGGTAAGAACCACGTGCTACCCAGGGCCCAACAGCCTCATTTGTTTATACACACAGAACAGAAGCCATAACCAGCAGGAATGTGGTGAATGCTTAAAACCTAAAAGGTGTGTGTGTGTGTGTGTGTGTGTGTGTGTGTGTGTTTGCCTGTCCTGGGCTTGAGCTCAGGGCCTGAGCACTGTCCTTAGACTTTCTCAAGGCTAGAGCTCTACCACTTGAGCCTCAGCACCACTTCTGGCTTTTTTCTATGTATGTAGTACCTAGGAATCGAACCTTTCTCTTCATGTATGCTAGGCAAACACTCTACCATTAGGCCAAACTCCCAGTCCCTAAAATGTAGTTTTCAATAAAACTCTTCCCAAGAGAGGAATAACCAGATCTAGCCATGGAAAGATCTCAAAGCTGCCTGGTGCCCAAGGCCAATTTCTAGTTCCTCCTCTAGATTCATGCCCATTATACTTGCCTTCCTCCTCTCATAGTCACTGTACTCTAAAACCACAGTAATTGAAAAAAAAAAATACCCATGTAATTGTGTCACTTTCCAATTTAAAGTCTGTCCGATTGTGATCCTTGTATTTTTCTTTGGTCTTGGAAAACAAAAACAAAAAACAAAAAACCCTGTCAGGGATCCCACTGATCAGATCCTTCTTTCTCTAAGCTTTCTTCCTGCATTCTGCCTCAGTTAATTCCACAGACTTATGGGATATCTCCTAGGTCTGTTTCTTCCAATGGAAGAACCGTGGCTCCTCCCTGCCCAAAGCTTACTCACATTCCGAGTTCAATTACCGTTTCTTTACCAGTCACTAGTAGCATATGTCTACATTCTTAGCTACTCAAAAGTCTGAGATAAGAGCCTTGCCATTTAAAGAGAACTAGAGCAGCAAAGTCCCTGAGCTCTTATCTCCAATTACAGTAAAAAAGCTGGAAGTAAGGTGAGGAGTTTGGCTTAGTGGTGGAGTGCTTGCCTGGCATGCACGAAGACTTGGGTTCAATTCATCGGTACCACACACATAGAAAAAAAATATGGAAATGGTGCTATAGCTCAAGTGGTAGAGCTCTGGCCTTAAGAAATCTGAAGGACAATGCTCAGGCCCTGAGTTCAAGCCCCAGGACTGGCAAAAAAAAAAAAAGAAGCTGGAAGTAGAGTTGTGGTTCAAGTGGTAGAGCAGCAGCCTTAAGTAAAAAAGCTCAGCGACAGTGCTCAGGCCCAGAGTCCAAGCCCCAATACTGGTATATGCTCACAGAAAATCATTTCTTCACCAGGTTTTAGAAATTATTATTGTCTGCGAACAATTGTACAAGGAATTTCAACCTAATAAGCCCATTTTTGTCTCAATCATGCCTATATTCATCAGGCTTTTAATGCTTCATATGCCTTAAATATCTCGGTTTTCTGCACTCACAGAGATCCAATTGCCAGTGAATTGTTATTCTTTCCCCTGGAGTGCAAGTGGGAAGAGTTAAGCTTGGAGGGATCAAGAAAGGGGAGAATGATTGAGATTTTGAGCCATGATATCTGTGGAGAGGGCTGTGTGAATCCTTTCCTGTGATTTTTCTCTTCTGGAAAGGTAGAAAATGTCCACCTGCCTTGATCTAGCATCCACTGTGCAGACTGTTTCCTATAACACCTATGTTGTAAGAGAAATGGAGACATAGTTGAACTCCTACTAAAGAAATCTGCTAGGCTAAATCATTATGTGTGTGTGTGTGGGGGGGGATCAGTCACCTCTCTTTGAGGATCTGAAGCACCGAGGTTACATGAGGATTTTCTCTGAATGAGGTGTGAGACTCTTTGTGGACAGGTCTTCATACCCAGGTACCTGGAAGGATGCCTGACACAAATCATGGGGGTATTTGAATAACTCAGGGTAATGAGTTGTTTCTACTGGCAAGTACTGAGAGGTTGCCAGCCTCCACTAGCCCCTCCATAGAGACACAAAAACAGGGATAAGCACATCATGGAGTGGGAAATTGAAAAATGCCGAGGACACCACATAGAAGCTGCAAAACAGTGTGCTACCTAGCTGGAGGGTTTTTTTCTCTAAATGAAGATGAAAGTACTGACTAATCTCTATAAGTAGATACTCTTAATTAAGACAGTCACTTAAAGATGACCTTAGGATGGCTGGAGATTTAAGAATGAACAAAATCGTCTGGCAACAAGTAACTGTTTAAAACGCATTGGGAAACAACTGAGCTTTCACTAGAGCACATTTGTTTTGTGCGTTTCAACATTCATTGTACTTGCAAATCTATTTCAGCACCCATAGAAGTCACAAAAATGGGTCACTGTGTGGGAGGGAGAATGAAGAGTGGGAATGGAAGGGAATGCAAAGTTGTATCTGCCAAGTGGGTTCTGAAAACTACATCAGATTATGTCTCCTTTATACTGTTAAAATATTCTCCTCTGTCAAAATTATGAATTAGAGTTCTTTGTGTTAGACGTAATCATTATGAGTAGCAATCAGAATCCATTCTAAGTGTTTTAACATTATACATTTGGGGTTTTCTTTGGATAGTATAGGGGACATAATTTGGCTTTCCTCAGATGTCTGTATGTATGTTCATTTAAGTAGCACACTGTAAAGATCTATATTTACACAACAATAAAATTTGAAAGCGAGACCAAATATACCAGTATAAATGGGATTCTAACTGTGGTAAGGCAGTCTCACCCTAGCTCTCACTTTTTATCCACTGGTCATCTGAAGTCTCAGATGGAATCTATCTGGCAGCTTCATCATAGAATACATTGGAGGTAAAGGAAAAGGACAGGACACAAAGGTCACAGTATTCTGTCATCTCCAATGTTTGCTGAGCCTATGGGCAAGTATATTAATTGTCCCATTTCTCAGTCTCCTTATAGAAGACAAAAGCCATAGATAGCAGTACTTACTACCCCTTAGATTATTAGTACAAAGATGAAATGAGATGAATATAAAATATTTAGTGTGTCCCCTCACACAGTAGAAATTTTCATGAAAGGACTGATTTCTGTAAGATTAAACTAGCCACAGATTCCATCAATGCCATTTTATGAAAAATGAAAATTTTGTTTCCTTATTGTACCCAAACCAGGAAGCAACTTATCAGACATACATAATAGTTTGTCCCATTTAGCTTTTTTTTTTCTTTTGCTAGTTGTGGGTCTTGAACTCAGGGCCTAAGCACTGTCCTTGGACTTTTCTCAAGGCTAGCACTCTGCCACTTAAGCCATAGTAGCACTTCCAGCTTTTTCTATGTATGTGTACCGAGGAATCGAACCTGGGTCTTCATGCATGCTAGGCAAGCACTCTACCACTAGGTCAACCTCCCGGACCCCCTTTAACTTTTTAAATGAGTAAAAATATTTTACTTGAAGAATGGTGTATACTCCCAGCACCAAAGACAGACAATAAATTAAAATAAGAAAAACAAGGAATTCTATTAGCACAGAAATAATAGACCCATAAAACTATTGAAGTGTTTATATGTATACCCGTCTGTATAATTTGTTTTTGTTTTTGTTTTTTTTTTTTAATCAGTCCTGGGTCTTGAACTTTGAGCTGAGCACTCTCCTTGGGCTTTCTCAAGGTTAGGATCCTACCATTTTAGCCACAGTACCGCTTCTGGATTTTTCTGTGTATGTGGTACCAAGGAATTGTACCCAGGACTTTGTGCGTGCTACACAAGCACTCCAACACTAGGCCACACTCCCAGCTTCTGTGTAAAATTTTGCACATTGTAAATGTTATCAAGAATGGGATAATCAATAAATAACTCAGGAAACAGAATGCTCAATAAATAATTTGTGGGTGAGTGGGTGGCCATTTCAAGAGCAGTCATGATTTCTACTTTGCTGGCTAAACACAAATAAATTTCAGATATTAAAAATGTCACATATGAACAGAGAAACCATTTAAAGGCTAGAAAAAATGTAAATGTGAATTTTTACAGAGCTGAGGTTTTTTATGACCACTTAAAGCTTGGTATTAAACCCAGCAACCAGAGAAAAGGAGGATAGACTTGAGAACATAGCAATTAAAAAATCATAAATGGCCAAAATGCATAAAAAATAAAACAAAATCCAACAAATAAACCAATACACCAGAAATAGATTAAAGGTAGAAATCAAAATGGAAAAATGATATCCATTTCAGTTACATAGTCATCAGAGCTATGTATTTAATTCATATATAAGTCATATTAAGCAGAGGACCTCATCTATCGGGGACCATTGCTTTAAATGTCCCCTTGAATGTCTTCCCATCAAAGTTCCAGCTATTAAGGAACATTAAAACTAGAGGTGACTTTAGAGATCATTCTGGTCCCCTCTTTGCATTTTATGGACATGATAACTAAAACTTGACCAAGTTAAATCACTAGCTCTAATGGAGATATCTTTAAGATGCAAGAAGGAAGGAAAAAACTCCCCTGTCTGAGGACTGAGAGGTCAAAGAAATCTTGGGTAAACATAGAATATTCTAGCCAAATTCAGAAGGACAAGTGGTCATTCACCATTTGAGAAGACTGCATGATCAAAAGAAGAGGAAAATCCTTACATATAAAGGCTCAATACCATAGAGCAAGTTACATCCAACCTATTGTAAATGGTGAAGCATAATCAGTCTACATTGGATATTAATGATACAGAGATTTTAAAATGTAAGCCATGTACTAAACATGTGTGTGCTATGCTACAAGACTTAGATTTTATCTAAGGTTCTTGCCTGACTGAAGTAATCCCTCTGTATATCACCTTCATAACAAAATTATGAAAAGGACTTAGAACCTAAAGTAATATACATATTTGTTAAGAGTATGCAGATATCTGTTATCCCTTATAATTGTCTCCCTCCTTAACTTTATTACTAGACACAGAGAACTATGACACAGAAATGAGTAGACATGCAGGTTCCATCTCAAAGAATGTACTCTGTACTCTGCTTATATGTTTCCACTTGGAACAGGCCTTGACATGTAGACAGGAATTGAACGCAATGCAATTTGGTGGAAAAGGAAAGTGAGAAATTGGGGTGTTGAAATTAAAAGTGTGATTTATTTATTTTTTTTATTTTAGAGGGAGTTTATTAAGCTTTTATTGTTTGTTCACATATGAAAAATGTGGCTCATTAATGCTTTTTCCATATCAGCTCTCACAGCAATGATTAAACTTTGAGTAAGAATCTTTTTACATAATATTTTGAAGATTCAAAATAACAAAATGTATTAAAATTGTTTATATTTTACAGATGCATAATACATGTTAAGTGTGGATATATCCATTCTATATCAGAAAAGTGTGAAATTTCCAATCTTTGCTAAAATATTCCATCATTTTTGTTGTTTTGTTATTATTGTTCCTTTGAATGGATTCCAAAGAAGATATATAAACATTGTGGCAGTTTAATAGGTGTAATCATATCTTTGCAAGACATAGTTTTCTGTGTGCTTGTATGAGTCTTTTCCCCTTGACTGATAGGATAAAAAGGCCCACTCACTCTTCATAGACAAGGCGTTGAACATAGTGTTTCTTCTAGAATCAGACACAATCATTTATTTGCTATGGTGTGTTTAGACCTCCACCTCTTGAAGTTACATTAGCACAAACAAATATCTCGTACAGATATAAAATTGTGTGAATTCAGAAAAAGGATGTTTTATGGGGGGGTGGTTACAGAATTTCAGCTTTATGTGTCAACGTTTTTGACAATACCAAGGGAAATGTATACAAAAGTAATTATATTATTTCACCTCAAAAATGAAGGTAACTTTATTTCCTCAGAATTTAGTATAACAAATATTAATGATGAACACTTAATCAACTATTCTGTGTTTTAATAAAACAGAATCATATATAGCTGACATTCAGTCTACTCTACTTCTCAAAAACAATCTATGGTCATAATCTACACATTATCCTCACTGAGTGTCAAATCTGTGCTTAGAAGTACTTGGCAAGCAGTGAGAATGGCAAAGGAAATGGAAACTGTGTGAAAATGTCTATAATGACTTAAACAGATTACATGTCATTAAGATCTCTCTGGGATGTCAAGGTCAAAATGGGGAAGGTACTCACTGCTTGTCTGTAGAAATCAGAGAGTGGGTTGTTGTCACTTTCTAAGAACTATTATCGAACTTCTTAGAGATAGAATTAATTTACAGAATTTAATGCTTAGTAGAAAAAGAAATGTATATGCTCTCACTGAAGTAATGATGAAGGTGCATATAACAATTGTTGATCTGGACTGGAATTATTTAATAAGTAGTCTGGTTGGAAGCAATTGGTCTCTGAGGAATGTTAGGTAATTTCCCCTCAATTTGAGTTAAACATCTTGCCCGAAAAAGAACCCTAATGACTAGTCACAGAATGACTACTAAAGAGTCTTCTATACCTTAGCAAAACCACAAAGGAATATTAGGGTTGGAAATAGCCTTTATTACTCATTTGATTAGGTTTCTAAACACTTTTTCTCTAAAATGTGGAACAACAGAAGTAAATCTAAAGTTTTCTGGTTGGCTCTGACTTGTGTCCTAAATGCCTACAAGAGAATACATAAAGGAGCCTTTCAGGAGAAGGTACCAATGTAAAAGGCTTTCTGCAACCATTTAACAAACGACATTTAATGTGTAATGTTATATAAACAAAAAACACACTTGTGTCTAATAGGAAGAACAGCTAGCAAGTATAAAGAGCAAAGTCCTCCCTTGTCTTTCTCTCGGAGAATAAGCAAGAATATACGAATCTGAGATATAATATAAGTGAATTTGGTGCAAAAATACCACGACATCATCAGCATGCTTTGCCCTTTTGGGACTGTCTCATCTACTTAACCTACAATCAGAACATTTGAGAAGGAGTTTAACAGAAAAGAAGAGAAAGTATTTTTCATCATTGCTGATTATGATTATAAACTCTTATTAGTTACAGTAGCCATTAAGCAAAAGACTGACAAGTGGCTACTCAGATGCATCAGAAGTTTTGGGGGTTTTCATGTTTAATTTTCATTATATAAGTGATATACAGAGAAGCTACAGTTACATAAACTCTTTGAACAGTGTTAGCTCTTCCTGATTTTCTCCTAGTATTTTCTCTCCAAGTCTCCCTCTTCCACAATTTGTAGAGCTCATTTCCAACATAGTGTAAAGTGAGTATCACTGCTGAACTAATTCACCCTTTGTCCCACAAAGCAACTTTGATCTGTCCTCAGCAATTACTGGCTACCACTATATGGTTGTATTTTCCAAAAAGGTACCCAGGTGAAATGCAATCATTTTGCCTTAGGCAGTTTGTTTCACTAGAGAAATCTTAGGTCTAAGAATCAGAAAAATACCTCACGGTGCCATTTCTGTAGTTATTTTCTGTGATCCCTAGAAAAATCACAAGTTAGTTGCAAGAATGAGGGTAGATTAGCATTGTCCAAAGCAACAGAAGCTGGAGGTATAACTCAAGGGGTAGAACATCTGCCTAACAACCATGGCACCTTAAATTCTGCTCCCACCCCCCTGCCCCTCCTCCCTCCACCCCTCCCCCAGTAATGTCAAAAACAAAAGCGAAATGAACAGAAAAGCTAAGGGAAGTGAGGCTCACAAAACCATCACAAAGGGCTTGCATGGAGAACTTCTAATGTGGAGATTAGCAACAAAGAAGTCAATATATGGTTTTAAGGGTGTAAAGAGTGAGATGACAAGAACCAATCTAAGATTCCTCTTGAATCTTAGACTCAGTACACAACCAAAGGAGGTGTTTAGAATCAACTAAGCTATACTGCTTTATATGAATAAAGAAAAAAAAAAGTCAAGGTGAGACAATTTTTCCACTAATTTTTGACTCTTAGGAGAGTCAAAGCTGGGATCAAGCTCTGGTTTCAAAATGAACATTCTTTCTCTACACTAAATTGGTAGTCAGAAGGGAGAAAAGTATATATAATTTGGACATACACATATAAACTCACATATTTATTTATTTAAATTGCAGAAGACTCAGTTAAATTTTTATTAATACTATTGTCTTCTTAAATCTTCCTAAATTCATGACAGGTCAATCATAAGTCCAGCTAGCATTTATATCCATCTAATATAAACTATATAATACTTCATTAAAATTAGTAAACAATATTTCAATAATTTGTTGAAAGTACAGGTTACTTGTTAACTTCACCTTTATTGGCTAAGATGAGCAGCTTTATAGTTAGAAACAAAATGCTATTCTCACATTCTTTTGCCCATGAACTTCAAGAATGAGACTGTTTCTGTCAGGTAGAGCTCACAAAACGAGGCCACCACCTCATAGTAAACTGTGAATACCGAGGCACATATAGTCCTCCATCTCTAATTCTTAAGGCATAGATTCTGTCTCAAAAAGGGCAAGTTGAGACCAATGATTAGTATTCTGGTTCACTTCTAAGCACCCTGTGACCCTGACTCTGGAAAATGAATGGAAATATGCATGCTTGCATGCCTAAAATATTTTTGAGAACTATGGAAACCTTTTTATACAGAAGTGAATGGTCAAAGGTATAAACCCCGCATGAAAGACAAAGTAAAAAGGACAGGGCCATGATTTAAGTATTACAGGTTTTTGCCTAGCAAATGAGATATACAGAGTTCAAACCTCAGTTCTGGAAGAAAAGGAAAGGAAAAAGAGGATATTCAATTTACTAAAATCTGGAATGAAAGAATATCTATTACAATAAATCCTATAGAAACAAAAATATTAAAAGGATAATTTTTTAACAATTAAGGATTTGACACTCTGTCCTAGAAAGACTCACCTCACTAAAACTGATTTATAAATAGAAAACCAGCAGAAAGCTATAAACAAGATTGCTTAAAGTTTTCCAGACCGCAAAAATGAGACAGATATCCTCACTGTTGTATGATACTAAATATTCATGAAAGAAATAATACAACTTCTTCATAAACACTTCCAAAATGGAAAGACCCATAACATTTTCTAGTTACCAATTCTTAGATACTAATTAATGAAATAAAACCATCACAAGATAAAAAAAAACTACAGAGCAATATTTTTGATGAATACAGGTACAAATATCATCAAATTAATAGCAAACTAAACACGTAGATCTACAAATAGGATTATGTACCTCATTTTAAGAAAATTGATCCCAGAAATAAAGGCTACTATAACACTAAAAAAATCAGTTACTTCATCATATAAATAAAATGAGAGACAAAATACAGATAAGAATTTTAATTGGTGAAGAAAAAGTATTGGACAAATCCAACAGCTTGTTGAAAATTAATGCTAAATAAATTAGTTTTAGAAAAGATTTGACTCAAGCCAAACAGTTAAATTTGACAAAGCCACAGTTAATGTCATGTTTCATGACAGAATATTAATGATTGGCCTGTAATATTTGAAACAGGAAGCACTTTAAATATTTTGCTAGAGATTCTAGAATAAACATAATTAAGAATTTCTTTATGGTATTTAGTTTTGCAATTCAGAATTTTTCTTCCTCTTTGTTATGAAGAAGAAGTCCGTTGATCAGGTGATGTCATATGGAGAGGATCTAATAGCATTTACAAAAACAAGCACACACCCAAACAAATGCATGTACACACTAACCTACTTCAGCAGGATGAAAAATTATAAGACAATATATAAACAAAAACTGCATGTTTGTCACAAGCAATAGAAACTTCAAAAATAAAACACTTGCACTTATGTCAGCATAATTATTCACTAACTTTTAAAAAGGAAGCATAAGATAACTTTTAAGTGAAGAATATAATTAAATGTATATCTTCTGTTTCCAAATTCAAAGCCTGTTTTATGACAGAAGTGCTTTTCAAATTTGACCGATAGACACAATGCCAACACAATCAAAACCCCTTTGATTTTCTTGCAGAAACTGACAAACTGATCTTAAAACTCAAATACAGTTCCAAAGGATTCATACTTGACAAAATCAATTTTTACCAGTAAAACACCCAAGTGGCTCATTTTTCTTGATTTCATGACTTGTTCCAAAGCCAGAGTCAATTTTTATGTGGGCATATCTCACATATAATTCTATTGAATATGTCCATTCCATTGATCCAAGTAGCATATATGATAACACAGAAATAAATCCACAGATTACTAGTCAACTTACTTTTTCTTCTTTTGCCACTTAAAGAGCTAAGTTGAAAAAAATTAAGAAGCTGTCTTTCCAACCACTGGGGTAGAGATAGCAAATCCCCTTGCTACATGCAGAATAATAAAGTTATATCTGGGTTTGTATCCCCATCCTTCCCCTCTAATGTTTTCTCTTTGCCTTTTCTCTCTTCTCCTCTTTTTCCTTCTCCTTGACCCTCCTTTCATAAATAAATTCATATTATAAAGCAGAAGAAAACAGAATTAATCTACATGACTGCATTAGTGGTGTTTCCATCAATAATATTCTCAATTTTGCAATTCAATTTGAGTATATCCATTTTGTTGTATATCAGTCATGTTAAGCATTTTGTATTTAGTTTATACCTACTAATAAATTCTTTTTCAATATTAAGAATTAGTTTGCCATTTACACTTCTTTCCTTCATGTATGCGTATTTATGGCTTTTTTTCACTGAAGAAACAAATTTTCTATATCCTTTTCTATTGTTATTAATTTTAATTTTAGTTTCAAATTGTGTTTTTTCCAGTTTTCATAGGAAATAAAGTAATATCAACAAGAATCCAGTTGGGTAATTTTGCTTTGCTATTACTAAACTGTAGCTAGATTGTGTCACTTAGTTTATCTCTAGACTATCTTGAAGAGTTGTGAAAAATTAAATCTAGATATGCTTTATTTTTGGATTGAAGAGATATGAACCTTGTTTATGGCAATCATGTCTTTGGGTGCATAAAGACAGTAGATATAAACATATTTGTTTAATAGAGATCTTTATGATCTGATCCATACTATATTTCTAAACTAACACTGACCTTTTTATGGATGTGAAATAACTCCAATTAAAGTAGACAGAAGATGTGAGAAAAAACATTCTGAAATACAGTTTAAATCAATATTCATTGATTTCTGGAACACTATATTCAAAGAGCAATAAACAGGGCAATCCTGAAAGAAGTAACTATTGACACTAATCAAAGAGATAACACATTCATAAGGTAACTGAACCTAAAGTTTTTAGGAACATTTACATAAAACATTAATAATAACCCCATCAATGTAGTATTTCAGAATGGAAGACAATAATCTTCCATCACTGTTGAAATTTAAGAAAGGGCTATGAACTACTGTATTAAAATAAGCATTAGACACTGTTCAATTGCAATATTTATTCATGAGAAAGAATAACAATAAGCCCATAAAACAGACCATTTGCCTCTTTGGCTACTATGAAAACACATGTGATATTTGAAGTGATTGTCACATTGGTTAAGTATGTTTTGTTCCTAGTAATTCAATTCATTATTATAAAGTGACAAGCATTTTTCTATCCTGGGAAAGACATTTCATGTGTCTAGATTGTATTATTGGTGACAATAGATCTTTATAGAGGATTTACTATATGCCAGATATGACAGTTGCTTCATACCAGTAAATATATATATATATAACATTATTCCCAGTATTCCAGTTTTACCTAAGAGTATACTGAAGCTCTGGAGCATAAAATATTCTGATCATGTGGGCACAGCTAGCAAAATAGCAAAGCTTAAACCCAAATTATTTCTGGATCCAAATTATATTTCTATATATTATTTCCTACATAGTAAATTCCAAGTATTTACATTCAGGAAAAGTCAGTGATTCTCACTATGATGATTATTATCTTTACTTGGGACTAAGAAGTTAACACTGTATCTGGTTTTTTTGTTTTTTGTTTTTTGTTTTCTTATGCTTCTCTTTAGAGAATGCCAGATCAAGCTGCTCTAGATATCAATGCAGCAGGACAAGTGATGGAAGGCAAGTGGAATGAGGATAGTTTTCACTGTCAAATGTGTACAGTCACAAACTAACAAATTCTCAAAAATTTCTCTATAGCCGGGAGCAGTGGCTCATGCCTGTAATCCTACCTACTGAGGAGGCTGAGCTCTAAGGACCAAGATTCAAAGCCAGCTTTGAGCTGAAGAACTCAGGGACAGAGCTCAGGCCAATCTCAAGCCTCATGACCCACAAAAACATTTCTCTATAAATCCACAATATAATATCCTTTACTCCCTCTGTCTTCCCCTGTTTCTGTTCTTCCACTCCTTTTTCTTCCTCTCTCTCTCTCTCTCTCTCTCTCTCTCTCTCTCTCTCTCTCTCTCTCTCTCTCTCTCATATGAATCGATTAGAATAGACTATATCTTTAACAGACATCACAGGCAACAGATTACTTTCAATGAGATAGCTGGAGAATGCATTTAGAATTTGGGGAAAAATAAAACCATGGGGTGCACACTTGTAATCCTAGCTTCTCAGGAGGCTGAGATTTAAGAAAGCCAGCCCTGTCAGTAAAGCATGTGAAGTTCTTAGCTACAATTAGCTCTCAAAAAAATTGGAAGTGAAGCTGCGGATTAAATGATAGAGCACTAAATTTGAGCCCAAAAGCTTCATGCAGAGCACTCAGGCCCCAGAGTTCAAGCCCCAGAATTGGCACCAAAAAAAAACAAATAAAAGATTTTTAAAAAGTAAGGAAATTTGACAGTAAAAATCTTTTCCCTTCATTCAAATGTTGAGGACTTTTAGATTTGTCATTGAAATCCAGTTAGCTTTGAACCCTTTACTCCATTCCTGCTTTGTTGTATTCCTTCAGAAATACAAAAGATACTTGTACATTCCAGCATGGGCCCCGCCTAGATAACATGGAGATACTAAAGTGAGAAACAATGCAGTTACAGTCTGTAAGGAAACAGACAGTTTGTCACATATTTTAACAGTGGAATATACAATGAATGTTTAAAACTTTAGGTTAATGCTAGAAAGCAAAGGAATGTTGCTCTATGAAAGCACAAATGTTAACATGGCTGAAGATGGCTTGAGAAAAGCTACCTGGAGAAAATAGTAACTACATTGAGCTTGCAGTTTATTAGAGGTTGACCCAATAAAAGTAAATAGAGAATGACAATGGACATAGTGTATAGGAAAGAGGCCTGGGTAGAAAAGGAAGAAGGAAACTTATGGAGAATTAAGGCAAGTGTATTAGAGGGGCTGGAAAACCAGGCTGCAGTAAACCACGTAATTACTCACAAACCAGGCAAGTGTATGGTAAGGACTTAAAAACAGTACCTCAGGGATGACTGAAGCGGCTTTTTTATTTTTAAGATGCATTTATGAAAAAGATAATAATCACATTCAAAATTATGCAATTATTATATTACAAAGAGAGAGAGAGAGAGAGAGAGAGAGAGAGAGAGAGAGTGTGTGTGTGTGTGTGTGTGTGTGTGTGTGTGTCTGCATTAAACTATGCTAAATAGCCAATCATAGTCTAGGCACACTTATGGAAATAAAGCATGGTTCTACTTGAAATTCTCAAAACAAGACTGGAGTGTGGTTCAGAGGTAGAGTGCTTGTCTAGCAAGGTCAGAGCCCTGAGTTTAAACCCTACTATTGCCAAAAAGAAAAGAAAATTTCTGGATGCAGAAGATGGAGGAGTTGGATGGGAGGAATAGATCCATGGAGTGTGGGGACAAACAAGAAAAGATATTTCAGACATCAAAAGCCATGACTTAGATTAGTAACTGTGCAGTGATGAAGGCAGTATTTATATAATTAAAGCACATTCATCTTCTACATTAAACAAATTCATCTACATCTAGAAATATTTTCAATTCCAGGTACAAAAAAGTTGTTGACCAATGCTTTATTCAAGGCAGGAAATGGTCCAAAGAAAGGAGAAAATCATGCATCTGGGATGATGTTTTCAAAATGATGGAATAAATACCCTTCACAGTTTTAACTTCTGAGCAAAGCTCAGATGCAACTTTCCATCCAGTCAAGACAGTGTACATGGGGTTTTTCTTTGGCATATTGTGTTCTACTGGAAGCCAAGCCTAAGTAAAATGGGACAAAGAACCTGCCAAGAATGAGAGTGGTGTCTCGTTTTGTCTATTCAAGCCTGCAGTTATAGGCCTGTAAGAAGGCAAACTTGCAAACCCCAGACACTAGAAATGTTCAGAAAGTTACATACAGTGAATTCTAGCTTTGTCTTAATAACTAGATAAATAATCATCAAAATAGGTTAGTTACATTACTGCTTTTAGGGAATACATAACAGCATAAATAAAGACCTGTATGGATGAAACAATCTAGCAACTGTGGTTTGTAATTCATGGAATAGTGAATCATCCCATTAAGAGTAATTCTTCCTAGGTAATTCACATATTCAGCAATATTTAGTGGACTATAAAAATGATTCAGAATAAATTATCAACATTTGGACTGTTGTTCTTTCGATGTATACTTTTAAAAAATCACTGTAATGCTTAAAGCCCTGTAGCACTTAAATTGCCAGTAATTTTGAGGAATACCATCTTGGTAAATATTGCCACCAACCAGGACAGCAAACAATGACCTCATTTTGTCAGATGATTAATGCTCATCAAATCCTAGAGCATTCCATTTGCAAGGGATTGTGTTAGGATCCATTTGGTGTTAGATTTCCCAGTTCATACCGCCATAGCTAGACAGTGATATAGTTGTTCTGGGCAGAGTTCCAGGAATTTTTAGTTTGAAACACCCTATAGGTGATTTTAAGAAGCTGTCAAGTTTGGGAATTCTGGCTCTTAGCTAACCATTGATTCAATGTCTTCACCTCCTCTGTAACTTGTTTGAAATTTTCTGGTACTGGCACTTTGAAAAACAAACAAAAACAACCACTTAAGGATGCCAGTGGCTTATACTTATGAATCCTAAGTGTACAGGAGACCGAGATCCAGAGCACCACAGTTCACAAACTGCCCAAGCAAAAAAGTCTGACTTATATCATCTTCAATTAGGTAGCAAAACACCAGGTTGGAAGCATGGCTCAAGCAAAACAAGCAAAGAAGCAAAGTGTAGGGCCCTGAGATCAAACTCTTGTATTGACCAAAAAATAATAACAAACAAACAAACAGACAAAATCCATCACAGCCTGGAAAAATATTAATTTGTTCAAATTTACGGCTGAATTATAAGACAAAACTCAAACCAACTTATTGGCTCTAATTTTACATCTCTTTTTCTTACAGCCATCTATTTTTTTTCTCTTCAGACCTAACAAAAATGAGTTTAAAACAGTTAAGAAATTTATTAAGACTAAAGAACTTAAATTATTAAAGTATGATGTCCTAGAAACTCCTTCATAAGATTTTTAAAGTACTAATTAATGGCTTTAGCTAATCCAATTCTCATCCAGAAGACAAGCTATATTTATTTTGTAAGAACACATTATTTGGTACAGACTAATGGAAACTTCTTCATGCTAAAACTGTCTAGGGACATTAGAATATCATATTTAATACCATCACTTTGCTGTTTTGGTGAAACTTGAAAGAAAAAGGGAATATAATTATCTGTCCTCGAATGAATTCTATTGTAGATATTTTTATTAAATAGCTTTTGGCATTTCTCAAAAAGGTTGTGTCACCTCAGGTTAACTTTAGTGTAGGCTTTGCATTTATGGATAGAACAGAGTGGATGGTTTCTACAAGAAAAGTTATTGGTTTTACATAAAATGTGAATTTAAAAGGAAGAAATAGAGAACTCTATTCTTTTTTGTCCTGGAGCTTAAACTCAGAACTTGGGTGCTGTCTCACAGCTTTTCTTTTTCTGAAGGCTAGCACCATATCACTTGACACACCTCCATTTCTGGCTTTATCTACATAGTTTATTGGAAATATAACTCTCACTGATTCTCCTGCCCATACTGGCTTCTAACCACAGTCCTCAGAGCACAGCCTCCTGAGTAGTTTGGATTACAGGGATGAGCACACAGCACCCAGCTTGAGCATTATCTGTTTCTTAAATGATTATGTAGTTTATACATTTACTGTACAGGGAAAAGCACATTTGGTTGTTGGTTTCATTTCTATAATTTCATATGAAATAACTGAAGGGAAAGCAAACTATTTATGAAGTTTCCGTGAAACTTCCTGAGAGGACAATTCAAATGTGATATTATTTATTTTTTTAACTTGATGGGCATGATTACACATAAAAGTTCTGTCCAAATCATCTACAATGAAAACGCAATGTCTCCAAATTTTCTGTTGTTGTTTTTTTCCCACTTGCACCGTATGAACTGATCAGTTGCAATCTGACCAGCAGGAATATGTTTTTAAGTACGCTACAGGTTTTTAGTTTTTGTATTAGTGGTGGTGTTAGTAGTGTTTTTGGTATTGTTATTGGAGTTTAAACTCTGGTCTTGAAAACTCTTAGCTTTTTCTTCATAGCTACCTCTTGAACTACAGCTCTACTTCCAGTGTTTTGCTGGCCAACTAGATATAAGAGCCTAGAAGACTTTCTTGCACAAGCTAGCTTCAAACTGTATTCAATAGACTGCAGCCTTTTGTACAGATAGGATTACAGGCATGAGCCACTGTCACCAGGCAATGTTGCTAATATTTTTACCTAGAGTAATTTAAATTGATTCTGCCTATCAAAATATTTAAGTAAAGTCAGAATTTAGAGTGACTGATTACATGGCTAACAATAAGGACCAAATCAATACAAATATTATATATATATGGGCATTATTAATAGTGAAACTATATAATTTACTTCAAACATTAAAAATGGTTTTAATAATTCATTATTTATTTGACAAGTATTTTCCTTGCAAAGTACAAGATTATGACAGGATAAAGATTGAAGAAAATAAATGCTTTTTCTTATTTTATTTGCTTTATAATAAAGGAAATAAAATCAAGTCAATTCAATCCAAAGTATTCACTAAGTGCCTACCTTAGCAATCAATGAATTAAGCTGCCCATCAGGAAATGAATAAAATCAGATACCTTTCCAACATTTTACTTTGTGGCTTAATAAGACACAGAAACAGTAAACACATAATAGACTTAAACATAATAAGTGATCTGGTTGACTGACATACAGGTAGAAATTAAACTCTTTGAAAGAGTTTTTGGTAGTTTAGAGGCCAGTAGACAAAGAAAAGAAGTCAAGTATCAGGTTGATTTATAAAAAGAAATCTCTGCATTAAAAATGACAGGAACCTTTGGGACTGGGAGTTTGGTGTAATGGTATGGTGCTTGCCCAGCATGCAAGAAGACCTGGGTTTGATTCCTCAGTACCATATATAGGAAATGTGGTGCTTTGGCTCAAATAGTAGGGCTCTTATCTTGAGAAATCCCAAAGACAGTGTTCAGGCTCTGAGTTCAAGCCCCAGTGATGCCTCATGCCCGTAATCCTAGCTAGTCAAGAGGTTGAAATCTGAGGATCATGGCTCAAAGCCAGGCCAGGCACAAAAGGTCTATGAGATTCTTACCTCCAATTACCCACAGAAAACTGGAAGTGGCACTATGGTTCAAAGTGGTAGAGTATTAGCCTTTAGTTGAAGAGCTTAGGTCCAGAGTTCAAGCCCTATTAAAAACAACAACAACAACAAACAGGTGACACGAATCAAAGCTCACACTGAATATCTCCTGCAGTAAAGCACTCTCCTCCTAATAACCCACACTTACAAAATGTACATTCATTAAAAAAACAGCCTAAGAAAATGAAATTACCAAGTGTGGGAAGTGAAGGACATTTGTTTCAGGACCTGTGATCAACAAAGAATCAGCAGCCACAGTATTGAATAAGGAAAAGAAAACAAGATGGGTTAATATAAAGAGATGCCAAGGTAGCTGAGCCAACATGTCAAACACAGGATACTCACATGGTCATTAGATCCATGAAAAAATATTTAGCCTAACTGGAAATACAAAATAAAGGCACACCGAGAGTCATCTCCTTTGCTACTATATTATGTAAGGTTACGTGATATTAAAACCAAGACATAGAGTGATAGGAATCTTGGGAAAGTACATATTAGGAAAACTATCTCTGTGAGGAATTGTCACTGTCTTAATAAAGTTTGATTAAAACATACCCTATAATCCAATATGTCAATTATTCATTACATACCTATACAGATAGATGAAAAACACAATTACAAGCAGTGTTAGCCATGTCAAACAAAATATGGAAATAGGAGCTGGTAGCTCATGCTTATATTTCTAACTAGTCAGGAGGCTGAGATCTGAGGATCAGGGTTCCAAGCCAGCTCAGACAGTAAAGCCCTCAAACTCTTATCTCTGATTAGCCATCAGAAAACCAGAAACTAGCCTTGAGTGAAAAAACTCAAAAACAGGGCTCAAGCCCTGATTTCAAGCACCACAACTGGCCAAAAAATAATGTCTAGAAATAAATGCATTTTCATCAATATCACATATTTTAAATTAATCACTATAGAGCATTTATAGTATTCTATATAACATCAGAAATTCATTAACAAATGTAACCTGAAACAACAGGAAGGAAAAGCACAAACAAGACTGACCAAAGCAAGGAAGACAGAGAAGAAACATTCACAGATTGCAGTACACAAATTTAACAGTAGGTAAAATGAACTACTGTTTGAAAGACAGGTTAATGGTTATTTTGGGAAGAGGAAAACAGCAAACACAGAACTTCACAAGATGGTTATGTTAAATTTCTTAAACATGCTAAGCTAATTTATGAATTATGCATATAGGCATAATATGCATTTATATGTATTATATTTCCCAGTTATTTTAACATAAAAATGTAATACATCAGACTTGTATTTCCCAGACAAATTCTAATCTTTCAACTTCGAAATTACTTTCTTATTTTTCACAAAATAATAAAATGCTGGCTATTGTTTTTTTTTTTTTTTTTGTTTTTTTTTTTTTTTTTTTTGCCAGTCCTGGGCTTGGGCTCAGGGCCTGAGCACTGTCCTTGGAATTTCTCAAGGCTTAGCACTCTACCACTTGAGCCTCAACACCACTTCCAGCTTTTTTTTTTTTAATGTATGTGGTGCCGAGGAATTGAACCTGGGTCTTCCTGCATGCTAGGCAAGCACTCTACCACTAGGCCAAACTCCCAGCCCCAAGCTAGCTATTGTTTCTGTCTCAGAACAAAGCCTGATATTCTGTTGGCATATTTAAAATATATTGCTATATTCCACTACTTGGCATTTACCCAATCATCCAGAAGCAAGGACATACTAAATTCATTAGCACAACGATGTTCATTGCAGCACTATTTACCATAGCAAAGATATGGAACCAACCCAGATGCCCCTCAGTTAATGAGTGGATCAACAGGATGTGGTATTTATACACAATGCAATTCTATGCTGCTGTCAGAAAGAATGACATTGCCCCATTTGTTAGGAAATGGAAAGACTTAGAAAAAATCATATTAAGTGAAGTAAGCCAGACTCAAAGGAACATAGGCTCAATGGTTTCCCTCATTCGTCATAATCAGTAGAAACCTTGGGCTCTCCTAGCAGAAATTTACAATAGAACAAAACCTAGATACATAAGGCCATACAGTATGATGCTAAATTAAAGGACCTCCAGGATATACAAACAAAAGCCATATAATGAGTGATTGTTGTCCTTAATGTGCTATGTTATCTCTCATCTCTTTTGCTGTCCCTTGGTTATCTCATATTGTTACAATATTTCACCTAGTTATCTGATATATTATATATATGCTTGATTGGTTATTTGAAATTGGATAGGGAAGGAAGGAAATTGAGATGAGTGAGGGGAGGGGGGAAGGAAATGGGAACTAAGATATGAGAAAGGGTATCAATGTTTGTGAAGTAATGCACCTTCTATCTGGTGAATATAATGTACACCTCTGCTAATTACAATAAAAATACATGAAAAAAATGAATTGAAAAAAATATTGCTATAAGACGTCACATGCTTGACTAAGGCTAATATAAGAAATGATCTATCAAATAATTTCAAAAGAATTTAAAGACTCTCTTAGTAATTGGACAAAATCATATAGGCAAATATGATCAATTATGTAATAACTATATATAAATTCATTGCAGATTTACTATAATTTTTATCATATAGATTTAATGACCTCCTTTGAGGACTTAAATTTTATTCCTGTTTGTCTTAGCATTTGTCTCTTTCACCTTGCTTTCTATATCAACACTTCATTTTTCTGTTTTATAAAGTTTATTTAATGTCACTTTTGATGTTTCAACTACATAAACAAGGATTCAGTGACATTTGATTGGCAAAGCAATCCTACATTTAGTCATGCTCATTTTAACACAGTACATATTTGTAAATAATGATATATGCATTTCAATATGATTAGTTATTAGTAAGGTGAAATTAAATGGAGAGAAAATGCCACCAGGTTTCATTGTTACTGATGCATGTCAAGCAAATTTTCTATGACCTAAAGTTGATAAATAGATCTTTCCACAGAGAAAATCTAAGTATTTTCAAATAGTCTATTTGCCTTCCTCTGTACTTCAGTTCCTCTTTGCCACCAGTGATATAGTCACTGATTCTTCTCTTGTAATTTTTCTGATCTCCTTTCATCTCTCCAACTAATATTATTTCTGTTTTGTCTACATCCCTCTCATTGCAATGGAACTTTTACCTCCCACTCATTGATCCTCACTGCCTTGCTTTCATCTTCCTTGACATTTCTGGGTTTTTATTCTGAATATTTTCTTAACTTTATTTGTAGAAAGCAGTTTATGAGTACAGTGCATCTTGATCAATGTTTTTTCTGCTAATTGGATTTTTTCATTTTTATTATCTACGTATTATATAAGTTTTCTGCATTACTTAATGAACAATAACATCAAAGGATGTGATTCTGGGTCTGTATATATACACACATATATAAACATATATATGTATATTTAAAGTACATTATGTGTTTATATGTATATATAAACATGTTATTATAGATATCTTCCTTAGAACAGAACCTTTATGTAGAGAATATTAAAAGTATGTAATATGAATGCTGTCTCTGTGAATCTAATTTTATGAAACTACAATAATTAATGCTAATGAATGTTTCCTATGTTCCAGCCAGTAGTCTAAGTATTTTACATGTATTAATGTCCTAATATTTACACAGTCAGAATGAGGTGAGTACAATTCTCACTGTCATTTTCTTTTTGAGGATCCTACGACCTGAAGAAATTAATATTTGCAGAAATTCTCACCAGTTTTAGGTTATCTAGGCAAAGTTCTACTCCAGGTTTTCTTCATAACTCGGCTTTTTGATACCTATTCCTTTCCTTTCTAATGCCATGTGTGAACGAACTACTTATTTGGCTTCAACACTGGAGAACAAAATTTTGTAATTAAAATCAGATTTCATTGTTACTGACTGCTCCTTACAACATTCCAGCAGCCTTGGTGACCATGTTAAGAACTGCGCCATTGATTTCAAACCCCACAAATGTAAGTGTGTGTATGTGTGTGTATGTATGCCTGTGGTGTGCTAACATGATAATATAATAATTTATGTAATAATAAAGTAGTAATTGTAAGAAATATTTTTTCTTACACTTTTATTTTCTTATTTATTTATTTTTTGGCAGTCCTGGACTTGGGCTCAGGGCTTGAGCACTGTCCTTGGACTTTCTCAAGGCTAGCACTCTACCACTTGAGCCTCAGCACCACTTCCGGCTTTTTGCTATGAATGTGGTACCGAGGAATCGAACCTGGGTCTTCGTGCATGCTAGGCAAGCACTCTACCACTAGGCCAAACTCCTGGCCTTCTTACACTCTTAAACATTACTGTTGGGTGTGCTGTGCAGAGGGTTTCCATGATAAATTGTGCAATTCTGTAGGCAATCACAAAATGAGACTAAAGGGAGACAGTCTTAGGAAAGGGTCACATAAGTACAACAGCTATGTGTATACGGCCATAAAAATAGTATTTATCTAAATAAACTCCAGAAAATGGAAAGGAGAGATTTTTCATCTTTGTTGTAGTTTGTTTTCATTTCTTTTTGTTTTGTTTGCTGATTTATCTGTTCTTGGGAGAGTAAGGTGGAGACACAGAGATGGTGGGAAAAAGATAAACACAGCAGTGCTTCTCACTAGACATTATCATCTAATGGGTGGAGACTTGAGGGAAAGAATGGAAGACCAAGAGGGAGTGGGTAACATTGTTCAAAAGAAAATATACTCCTTGGCTAAGCAATTTTTGTATCTGTATGTCAAATCAATGTAACACATTTAGTAAATTGTGATGATTGATTTTAGATTTCCTGAACTATCTTTCCTTGATAGTGAAAAATACTCTGTTTTGTGAATAGATAAGTAATGGATAGATAGTAGATAGGTAAATAGATGAAATAAAGTCTAACAGATATATTTACCTAATTCCTAATTACATATGAATTTGTCATTCCTGATTTTTCTAAAATTGTAGAACTATTACGTATGATCATTTTCTTTTCATTTTGTCAATAATAAAGAGAAAGAGAAATGATTTTACACAGACCTGGCATTGTTCAATTTAAACTAGAAGCAGGAAAGGATTACTTAACAGATGAGTAGTTTCACAAATATTTTCAAGGTCAGTTGAACAGTCAACTTTCAAATAATGGGTATTCATAATTTTTAGGTGCATTCATAAGTTACTTAAAGTGAAGATCAAAACTTGTTAATTTTTATGCTTTGTTTCTCTAAAAGCACAGGAACCTCAGAGTTCACTCTAGCCAACCACCGTCAGCATAGGTTATCATGTTTACAATGCACAATGAACAGGAAAATTTAATTCTTTAAAACCAAAATGATCAGAAAAATTTTATTGCTCAAATTTCGGGAATTGTTTTCAATGTTTCTTTTTAATCCCTGCAAATTCTTCAGAGTCTCCCCCTGGTTTTCTATTTATCATCCTTGAAGTACTAAAATCATGAAGTATAGCATATGGAAAACACTTTTACCAAGATGTTTTGTAGCATCCTCTTAAATAGAATATTATTTCTAAATGTTTTATGATCATTTCATAGGTCACATAAAGGTGTTTCTGAAAATATTCTTTGGAGTATTCTTTATAGTCTGTCTTCTCTAGTTTACAGCAAATGGATCACCCCACAGTCTAATGTCAGCCTGAGACATCATGTGTCTATTTCACCCTTTCATTTTTTTCCCCCTTCAGTTGGAACAAAGCCCTCTCACAAAGTTATAAAATGCTTTCCACATTCATGGCTCACAGTGCAAAGGTTTCCGAGAGCTGCAGATATCCATGTTGATTAAGTAGGGACATTTTCTGTAGATTGATTGCCTCAGTGAATTAAAAAGGGAAATGGTGAGAGAGAGAAGCACGTCCTGCCCGTGATCAACAAACTTCACTAGTCCTGGAGGTTACAGGACACACAGTGCAATTCAACACTCTGGGCTGAAATGCTTCTCAGGAAGATTCTAGAATCTGCTGTTAGGTTTCTACACCATACCCCCCCCCAAAAAAAATGAGCTGCTGTGCTAAACCATTCAGACATTGAAAAATAGACAAAGAAACTTAAAAAAATAAAATTCCATATCTTGATGCAGTGTGCGACAAATTGTGTGCAATGCAAGCACACAGCAGCAGGGGGTATGAATCCCATTACATCCAATAAAATTCACTAGACCTCTTCTGTCTTCTCACCACTGTTTATGTTAAGCATGTCAAAGGAAAACTGTTCCTGTGGTTTGGTTCACATATAGTGACTGAATTAAAAAGATGCAAGGTTTTGAACTTGGAATCTTGGGTTTACTAAGTGAGTGCTTATCTATATTTCACATTGAATCTCAGATATTGCCTCACACAATTATCTTCCTACTTATGTCCCCTACGTAGTTGGGATTATAGATTTGGACGCCCATGACACAAATGTTTGTTAATATGGGCTTCACACTTAGCTGCTGGCCCAGGTATCCATTGAACCAGAATCTTTCTAATCTCTTCATATCAGTACTTGTGATTATATACAAAGCCATACCCATGACATTTTATTTTGCCATGTCTACCACAGTAGGGTACAGTATTCTGGGTATATTTTTAGAAATGACCATTCACCGCAACTGATTCTACCAGCATTTGTACTGCTTGCATGTATATTTCAAACTAAATATAATTCCAAGGAAAGTTAAAAATACATGTATGTATTTCAGGGGATTGAGTTACGGGGTTTTCATATGTGATTTTAGTCCTTGCAGACAGCAGCCATTTGGCAATCAAAACTATTACACTATAAATTTTAGCTTTCCTTAGATGTAAAGAGAGGTTTCTATTTATTTACAAAACTTACCTCACAGCCAACAAATTACAGTACTGCTACCTAGCAAAAGACCCAAATAAAAATTATAATTTAAAATGATAAATAATTAAATTTTAAAATTGAAGTGCATTTTCATGTGTATGAAATGCTTCTTCAGTAAGTGCCATTGTGCAGAATGAGTCATTGTAAATTCAGTGTTTTTCAAAGGGAAATTTTACCGTTTCAGGAGAATGCATTTACATTCATGTAGAAAAACAGATGTTTACAGCTTTAGACCTAGATTACATATGGAGCAATTACTTTACTTATGAATAAATTGTTAAGCAGTTATATACCCATAGTTGCCTAAATTCTTCCCTTAAAATATGTTGTATGCTTAATTTTTAAGAAGTAAGGGAAGAAAATTCAAGGAGACTTTTATTTGCTTGTAAAATGTGGCAATATTGTTAAAATGATGTTAAAATTAAAGTAATAAATGCAGATTCTGAGCAAAGAAATTGAGAAATAAAGATGACTATAAAATAATATTTTATGGTAGTATTTGCATACTATGGCATTGGAAAATGGCATATGTGGGCATTAGAACAGAACGTTTTTTTCTTCTTGAAGATTTTCATTATGAAATGAAATACCTGTCGTTTTTCAAGGCATTTCTAACTTATTCTAAAAATAGCTATTTTCTACAAAATGGATTTATATGACAGTCTTAATAACCTGAAGGGAATACCATTCTTTGATACTAAGAATTTTATGAAAATTTTGATATTTATTGGGATGAAATACTGTGATAGTTAAAAGCAATAACATGAAGAGGAAAGAAAGTATTTAATTAGGAAATTCTTACATGTATGTAAGAATTATGAATATAGTTTGTGTTTATATATATGTTTTGTATTTTGTGTCATAGAATATGTAGCAGATGATATACACCTTTTCTGATGTTGACCAGCCAGCAACAGCCAACCTTAGTTCATCTGCCCCATGAATATTCATATTAGAAACATTAAATTCACATTACAACATACACTGGTGATATAGCCAACAAATTTATCACTAAATATATGGGGAGGAACTTGGGGCTGGGCCCTGGTGGCTTACAATTGTAATTCTAGCTACTCAGGAGATCACAGTTCAAGGCCAGCCTGGAAAATCAGTGAGATTCTTACCTTCTATTTACTGCCAGACATCAGGAAGTGGCACAGTGGCTCAAAGTGGTAGAACTTTAGAACTGAGGGAAAAAGCTCAGCAATAGCACATAGCCTCACAATTGACAAAAGAAAAAGAGGTAACTTTAGCATCGCTGAATAGACTTACACAGATCAAACCACTAAGCTAACTCAATTTCTGAGGGAATTTCAAGATTAATAGACAAAAGACTGTAGAACAAATAGCCTATTTGGATTTTCATAAAGCATTTAATTGGATGTTTCATATAATGTGTTTAAAATGAAACTCCAACTGGTTTGAAGATGAATATTTTCAGATGGTGTGAAGGCAACAAAGATGCAGAAAACAGA
This sequence comes from Megascapheus bottae, assembly GCF_031878675.1. Classification (NCBI taxonomy): domain Eukaryota; kingdom Metazoa; phylum Chordata; class Mammalia; order Rodentia; family Geomyidae; genus Megascapheus; species Megascapheus bottae. The sequence continues at coordinate 19,296,864 of NC_143529.1, forward strand.
GGGCAATGTTCTGTGGAAATAGGTGGGACTGACAGGAGTCAGCTATCATCAGGGTTGATTTGGTATCTTCATTAATAACAAATATTGGGAATCTATAATGTACAAAAGATGAAATTTAAGAAGAATATCAACCCAGATGGCACCATAGTCATAAAAACAATAAAAAAAAATCATGAAGTAAACTAGAACATAAAAAGGGAGGCACAGGGGCTGGGAATTCGGCCTAGTGGTTGAGTGCTTGCCTAGCATGCACTAAGACCCAGGTTCAATTCTTTGGTACCACATACACAGAAAAAGCCAGAAGTGAAGTGGTGTTGTGGCTTAAGTGGTAGAGTGCTAGCCTTGAGGAATGTCCAAGGACAGTGCTCAGGCCCTGGGTCCAAGCCCCAGGACTGGCAAAAAAAAAAAATGTGTGGGGGAGAGGCATAAGGGAAACTACAGGGATACATTTGTGTTCAAAAGTAGTTTGGGGGCAGGTGTTGGTAGATCACAACTATAGTTATAGCTACTCAGGAAGCTTAGATCTGAGAAACTCTAGTCCAATCTAGACCTACAAGTGAAATTTATGAGTCTCTACCTTCAATTAATCAAAAAAAAAGGCTGGAGGTGGAACTGTGGATAAAAATGATAGAGTGAAAAGACCAAGAAAGAGCACCGACTCTGAACTCAAACCCCAGTATTTCTAAGATAATTAAAAAATCTATTACGAAAAGAATTAAAAGTAGTTTAGATGTATGACAAACCTCCAATGTCAAATTCACTTGGAAACTAGCTTTACAAATGATGTTAACATTGTCCCACAAGTAATCCATTAAGGAAAAACTGTTTTAGAATAGGTATGTACAATACTGACGGGGCTATAAACAACAACAGAGAAGAGTTCTCAGACTGAACGTTTTACTCACATTTTGATGTCTATTATTGCACACCAAATGGATTTATTTAGTGATTTCATGCATTCTATTTTTACCTTCTCTATAGGGATTATTTGTAAGAAAGAGAAAGTTACTATAACCTGGCTCTTTTTTTTTTTGACAATGAATATACTTAACAGTCTTTTCGTCCTTCTCGAGGTCCATGGAGGAATATGTAGTGGATATCACCTACACAAAAGATAATCATGAAAGTAAATCTTCTTAAATTACTTTCGGATTATCTGTGGCCCAGTGCTTCCTCTTCATCTGTACAAATAATTGAGAGTCGATTGTACACACATATAAGAAAAGATAAATAGGAAGACAAATGACTTTCTTTAGAACATTATTATGTTATTACGTTTATCCCCTTGTACCAGAGAAGTGGACAAATTAGAAGGAATTTGGAGCACCAAAACAAAAGAAAAACGATAAAGCAATAACTTCATCCACTTATGAGAATGAATTGAGCTAACACATGGAGGGCTTCTGACAGCCTGAGGCGAGCTGTAACAGGCAACACCTACTTATAAACTGAAAAAAAACCCACAAGGGGAAAGGTCTTTTCTTGGGATAAGGGTAATTTCCTTCTTGTTCACATCTTTGCACAAAGGAAATTACAAGTTAGAGAAAATACCATTGTCTATAAATTACTGTGAACAAATTTGATTTAGACTTTTAGTGAGAGACTATTTCTGAAGGACTGAAGAAGAAACTCTTAATTACCAATAGGGAAAGACATTACATGTTAGGAGCTATTAGTCAAAAAAACACTGCATTTGTGAAATTAGATAGAATGAGATTTCAGCCCTGACTGTGTCATTTATCCAAAATATAGAGGTGTGGTCAAATACTTTTATTTGGCAAAAGGACCTACTAAATTTAACCTAGTTTAAAAATATATTCAAGAGAAGAAAGCCACAGCATATTTAAATGTTACATGCAAAAATGTCACAATTTATTTGGAAATATACACCGAAAGCATCAGTGACAGTGCTATAATATATCAAAAGACTCCTCAAGCAACACACCAGTGGCTGAATCACATTTGTAATTCTAGCTATTCGGAAGACTGAGATCTGAGTCTCCCAGTACAAAGTGAGTCTGAGAAAGAAAGTCCATACGATTTTTATCTCAATTAATCACAAAAATGGCTGAAGTGGTGGTGAGGCTCAAATGATAAGAGTACTAACCTTGTGCATAAAAGGCCTTTTTCTGCTTTTACTACAATCTTCAATACAGGAAATATGTTAAATGACATATTTACAAATATAAATGTTATATAGATTATATTGCAGAGAATCCTGGTATTCACATACAAACAGAGACACAGAGGGTGTGGGAGACACATACACACACAGAAGCACACACAGAGACAGAGACAGAGTCAGAGACAGAGACAGTCAGAGACAGAGAGACAGAAAGACAGAGAGAAACAACGTCTATATTTCATTTCCTAAATAAATAAGTGTACAATCTTTTTTCCTATGTGGCTTAGGGACAAGTAAGCATTTCCACAAAGTAAACAAACCCTGAAGTACAAATGATTGATTCTATCATAAGTAGATTATATATGTATACATTTTTACAAACCAGTAAGCACCATCCATAACATTACTAATGTCACCAATCTGCATACTACACTCGCCAGTTAGAATTTTTTCATCCATCTTTGTTTCCATACTGCATCTCATTGTGGATCCTGGCATGTAGTAAGTGTTTAACAAATGTGTGGTGAATTAATAAAAACCTATTAACAATCATCACCCTGCTGTGTTTCTCTGTGACACTTCCAACAGCTCAGCACTCAACACAGTCCAAACAGCTTGAGAGGTAAGAATACTCACTCTGGTGAAAAGAGTCCCGAACAGAAAGCCAGTAGAGCAGGTTTGTAGTCTCACATCTCTGAAGGCATTTTTATGAATGCTCTTTGTCTATAAGTATGCCTGCTGCTTGTAAGTACAAGTCTATATTCCTAAGAGCTAAAATTTGACAACATGTCCCCACATGTAGGACAAAGAAAATGTCTTAAGATACATCCTACCAATAGAAAAAGATCAGAATTATTTATTTTCTTGTGATCTTTGACAAATTATTTAAGCTCTACAAACTTTGTTTCCTCCTGCTCTATCATAGAAAATAATAAGACAATTTACTTCGTAGAATTGTTATGAGAATTATTTGAATTAATGTCTAGAAAGCACCATTAGAATGTTTGGCCCTAAGACCTCAAAATCAGGATCTGGCACGATTATACATGCTATTATTTTTTGTTTGTTTGTTGTTGCCAGTCTTGGGCTTGAGCTCTGGGCCTGAGCACTGTCCTTGGACAAGGCTGGAGCCTTTCTCAAGGCTAGAGCTCTACCACTTGAGCCACAACACCACTTTCGGCTTTTTTTTATGCATGTGGTACCGAGGAAGTAAACTTGGGCATGCTAGGTAACTACTCTACCACTAGGCCAAACTCCCGGCCCCAGCTATTGTCTTTTTTTTGTTGTTTGTTTGTTTGTTTTTTAACTTTGTTTCTGTTATTGTGTATATCTACTCTCTGATTCAGTAACAAGTGGAGACTTCTCCTTCTACTGGGAATATGCAGGCCAACACCCACCAATCAGACTAAATTCTGTGCATTAGCATATATAAAGGAAAAATCAAGTAAGAGCATCAAAATATTATTGAAGATCTTAATAATAAATAGTGGCTACAAAAATGTAATTTCCTTAGTAAGAAACGCAAGAATGTACTTCTAAATCATATTAAAAGACGTGTGTATGGTAGCCTTGAGTACAAAAATCTCATCTTATCTGTCCTGATGGATAGAAACCTTCATCAAAATAAATCTTTCAAGTCAGATGTCAATGACCCAATCCTATAATGTAGTCACTCAGAAAATTGAGATCTGAACAGCCCTGTTCATAGTCAACCACAGCAAAAAAGTTTGTGAGTCTTTTTATCTCCAATAAACTACCAAAATGTTGGAAATGGAGGTGTGGGTCAAATGGTAAAGTGCTAGCCTTGAGCAAAGAAGCTCAAGAACAGGGCCCAAGACCCAAGTTCAAGTCCCAGGACCGGCACCAAAAGAAGAAAGAATAGTCTTTCTTCCCTGGAGTAATTTCAGTCAAGTATCTTGTCACAAGAATGAGAAAGCTAACTAATACAGTGATACAATTATCTTTTTACAGTCCTTAGTATAGATCCACACAAAGTGATACAACTTGTAATTCTAGCACTTGTCAGTGTGAGGCAGGAAGACTGAAATTTCATGTCCACCCTGTGCCACATAGCCAGAACTTTGGGAAGAAACGATTTTTTCATGCACTCTGTAGAAAAAGATATGTTACTCCTATCTTTTCTATAGAATTCAGTTTTTTAGAATCCCTTTTACTCAACATATTTAAATGATTTTAAACAAAAAATTACTAAAATGTGTAGAACACAGGGCCTTTATGCCACACACCAGGAACATCATGCAGATGGATTTTCTCCCATGATATGCATAGTGGAAAAGAAGTTTGAACAAATTTCCAAATTGAATTTATTCATACAAAATTTGATGTAATATCACCATGTAAAAGAGATGAAAACAAGGGGAAAACAAGATGACTGGGTGGGGGGAAGGAAGGGAAAGTGAGAGAAGAACATGAGAAGGGATTTCAATGTTCAAGAAATAATGTATCACTACCTGATAAATGTAATTGTAACCCCACTGTATAGCATCCTGACAATAAAATACAATAAAAAATGAAACAAAGAAAATGAGATTTGATATATGAAGACTAAAAGGTATACCAACAGGTAGACTTATACTTGTTGTTGTTTTTTTTTACTTTCTAATTGTTTTCTGTTAGGGAAGGTAGGGTTGTGAACTGAACTCCAGGCCTTTGAGTACACTAGCCAAATACTGTAACACTCAAGTATGTCCTAAAGAACTTGAGGAGAAATCAGTGTTGGAAATGCAGTTATTGTTGGTCTGTGTTGATTAAGGTATATTGAGAAAATACTTTGTTGACACAGACTCAATAGAAATATTAGGTCTTAGGATATCTAGTGTGGTAGAAAAAAAGAAAGGACTTGGAGATATTCAGAAAAGGATGTGATTTGCAAAATGCAGAAATAAAATTACTTTAGTTTTACAGAACTTGTAAGATTATCCTCTAGGAATGCAGCATTGTTCTGTGATTTCCCTAACAGAAAAAAGGTGGCAGGGTTTTAGAATCTGTTCATGTATCTGGAATCTAAAATATATTTGAATACCTGAGCAATTCTTTCTAAGAACTCCTCCAACAGCACATTGTGCTCACAGTTTCAGCAATTTCCTTAGCTCTGAGCTATGTCAGAATATAGATCTTATTTTTTTTGTTTTAGTGGCAATTAAGTATACCGTATTTTGACTTTAAATGGGGTCTTAATTTTATAAAAATTGATGACTTTATCTTCTTTCTAGACAAAATGAATAGCAATTCTTCATGAGTAAATAATATAATTAATGAATCAATATATCAGAACCGAAAGACCAGATAACAATATGCTTTGTCCTCTCCCACTCCTTGTTTTTTTTTTTTTTTTTTTTTGATAATGGAGTTGATGTGGAGAGGATAAAGAGGATGAAGGGTTTATTTTCTGGCTTATTTTCAGGGATTTTCTATTGTCAGATGATTGCTCTACCACTTAAGTCAGGTCCCCATCTCCTAGAAATCACTGAGAAGAGCCATTTGCTTAGAATGATGTACTCATAAATTTATACCACATTCTCTCTATTAAAAGTTTGTAATCTTCTGAATAAACAATGATTATTTGACCTATGCCTTTCCTGGTTAAATGTATTCAGCCCCATTTGCAGCTTTGAGCATCTCGGAAACCTGCATCCAGATGAATGCAATTGTAACAATGCATGGTCTGCTCAAAACAGAGTCAATCCAAAATACATAGCACTCTGATTTTCTTCTCCGAAAGTCCTAGGAACTTTCCTCACGAGATAATATCCTTCCAAAGACTTCAATAAAATACACTGAAATGGAAAAGAACTAAACTTACTAGCCTGTTATTCATAATAGTGGATACTACACCAACTATTCAATGGTTATTATTTATTAAAATGTATTGTCTTTGTAATGATCTTAATAATTCTCTTTAAACCCAAGATAGAAACGTCATCTCCTTATTTCTCCAAAGAGTTCCAAGTTTTAATAGCATTTAGAACTGCCTTGAACATAAGAATTGAAAAGCTGAAGCTGGTCTAGCCTATAAAAATGACTAAATATGAAGCTTAGTCTCTGTAACTTTAAGTTCCTAAAAACAACTTTCCTCTTCTGTTAAGCACCAAAACTAGCTCTTCACCCATACATACACTACTACTTCTAGGAGATATTTGGTCGCAGTTCAAAAACTTATGTTCAGTCTATCTGTACATAAATAGAGAAAAAGAAATTGAATAATATAAATCAGCATATTAACGATTGCTAAATTTAAACTGTGAAAGTATAAATGACTCAAAATAATTTGTCTTTTTATTCACCCTAGTTTCTTAATGTGTTAAATTACTTTATAAGAAGGAAACTATTGCAAAGCATATTTTACTAGCTCCAGGTGCCAGTGATTCAGACTTGTAACCCTAGCTACTCAGGAGACTGAGCTCTAAAGATTGCAGTTCAAAACCAGCTTGGGGCAGGAAAGCATGGGAGACTTATCTCCAATCAACCACCAAAAATCCAGAAGTAGAGTTGTGGCTCAAGTGGTAGAGCATAAGCCTTGAGCAAAAATGCTCAAGGATCGTTCCCAGGCCCTCAATTCAAGCTCCAGTTCCTGCAAAATTTATATTAACAATTTACTTTAATTATAGTTAAGGAGGTACAGTAATCTCTATTAACTGAATTGTTAACTAGGGTCTCCAGACAATGGCTTCACTTTTTAGATGGATAAAGTGACTTTTGCAAGCCAAGAATCTTTCGTCTCATTATTTCCTTTCTTCCTGGTTGCAAGACGGTACCACATGATAGTGCTTTGATGTTTCACATCATTTGGAGAAACTCTGTGACCACAGGAAAATGATTCTAACTCTAGGTCACAAAGAGAATGCTGCCACTGATATCCTATGAGAGGCAAATTTCATTCTTAAAACTAATTGTGATCACTGTATGACTGTATGTATATCATTTTCACATTTTTATTAATATTCTGTGTGGTTCAATTTAAAGTCCATTAAAGAATTACACATCATTAGGGTAAAGAAATTGTTTACATAAAATATACAGTCTATTTATGCATCAGATATTACTCTGTTTTGTGTAATACTGGTCTTGCTAACTACAAGTATTGCAAGAGAATAACAAATTACTCTCTACTTCCTGTATGCTGAATTTATACCAATGTTTTCTTTTTCATCTTTATTGGGTCATAGTCAAGATCATAGTTATAAAAAGCCTATGAGTCAAACGCTGAGGAACTAGGTTTTCTAAATTTTCTGTCCTATGGCACTTTATTGGTCAGGACTAAAGATCCATGCAGCAAACAGAAACCATATTGTTTCCAGGAAAAGAGTTTGACAATGTGTTTGCAGACACAAGGACAGAAATACTGTCTATTAACTACTGATTCTTTCTGCAACTATGATACTAAGTTGTATTTGCTACTTTCTCATGAGTGGGAATAACAGCACACTGATAGACAATGAAACTATTAATAGAAGAAACAATAAGGAATTTTACCATGTTGATAAATTCTAAGATATTGCAATATTTGGCAATTCTCAGTTTATTTACTTATAAAATTGGAGCTAGGTGCTTTTCCTTTTTTCTTCTATGTGTATATACCTTAATATTTTGGAGATCAAGAACCATACATTTGGAAGTAATCCAAATGAGGGCATAACCCAATAGAAACTATGTCCTGAGAGGTGCTTACATAACAAGTATAACAATTTAGATTTTGCTTATCAAGTACTTATGACTGCACTACGGACTTTTAAATATATTGAGTCATTTAAACTTAATGAAATCTCTATGAGGTAGTTATTATTACTTTCCTTTTTTATAGATGAGAATAATGAAACAATTAATTCTTTCATGCTTGTAGGACAAAGAAAAGAGAAGTAGAACCCAGAAAATCCAAAATGAACCTCATGAAATTCATACCACCTATTTTGCCTCTATAACTCATTAGAATGCAACAAATGTCCAAAATTTATTTGGAGAGATTAACAGCCCTAAAGAATGCAAACTAGGAAGGGGTCTTGCCTGCCACTAAAAATCTATAGGATTCCTGTCAAGTTATATCTTGCTTGTTTTATAAATTTTAATGCAAAACGGAATAAAATCAGAGTTCTCACATATTAGCATTATGAAAGTTAACTGTCATAGCTTCAGTAAGCCAGTATAATATAAACAGGAGATCATTTTACAAACATGAAATTGTTTTCTCTTGTTAATATAACATTTGATTACTTTTCTATAATGGATGAGTTGACACTAGTGACCATGAAGAAGAAATACTTTTAAATTCCCTGATAATACAGACAAAATTGTCTAATCCTAATAATGACACCATAGAAATGATTACATCATTACATCATTATATTATAATAAGATCATTCTATCCAATAACAAACTAGCCATGAAAAAGAAGATGAAATACAAGAAAATACTATGTCAGTGAAACTAGAGCTGAATGGGCAAAGGCTAATGTTTATAATGTAAATCTATTGTTGGGTTTTAGACTTCATGAAAACAAGGCTTAAGCCTATTTGACATTCTTGAGCACCAATACAAAATTTCCCGTAGACTATCTTGCTTCTTTTCTACTTAATCATCAAAGGTAATGGAATTAGAAGAGAATAAATATCTTTATACCATAGCATCTCTACACCTCACTGTATAGGTTATTTTGATTACTGTAATATAGGAACTAGTCTGAGAAAAGAAATCACCAGGCATTTTCTGAGTCCTAATTTGCTCTATCATTTAAGGTACTGAATGGAATTGGCATTTAGTTTGTATTATTCTATGGATCAGAGGGATGTAGTTACCAAAACAAATCTTGTGTGTTATTCTCCCACTTATTATTAAACTTGTTCCTGGATGGTTTGCTATATGCCAAGCTTTCTCCCGGGATCCATTTCTAAAGAATTCATAATGGAGGTGATAATTTTTGATGGGTACATTTCAGAAAGTTCTAGGATTCTAATAAAATCATCAAAGTTTGCATTTGACCCCAGAGAAAGCATCCAAGTTGTATAAATGTTTTGGAAATAAGTCTGAGATAGATATAAAAAGGAGCCAAATATTGTTTTGTGATGCAAATCAAAGAAAAAGAAGAGAAGCTTGTGATTCAATTACTAATGCAATTTTAATCTGAATCACTGTGTCAAAATGCCGAACATTTATGAGTAAATTTCCCCCAAAGAAAGTAAGTTTTGTGTGTAATGGACAAAATTTCACAAAGAGAACCAGAGCTATTCCCCACACATCCTAATATTTTGACAAAATTGAGGTATTCAAGAGAAGGGAAAGAGAACCTTCCAACAGCCAATGTCATGGTTTGAAAAATAAGTTTCGACAAGGAAGATGAGAATTACCCATCAGCAAGAGATATTCATTTATTGGATATGAACAAATGAGAAAGGTTTCTTAAAAGGTCAGTTAAACAAATAGTATACCAGAAGCAAAATCTGAGAAATATTTGCGCAGAAAATCTTAGATAGGATAAAATTTTATTTTTTTATGTTTTATTTATTTTTTGCCAGTCCTGGGCTTGGGCTCAGGGCCTGAGCACTGTCCTTGGACTTTCTCAAGGCTTAGCACTCTACCACTTGTGCCTTAGCACCACTTCCAGCTTTTTTTTTTTTTTTCTATCTATGTGGTACCGAGGAATCGAACCCTGGTTTTTGTGCATGCTAGGCAAGCACTCTACCATTAGGCCAAACTCCCGGCCCCTAGGATAAAATTTTAATAGACTAAAACCATGCATACTTCATGTGGATTAATTTATAAATTACTTAGGCAGAAAAAAATAGAAAACATATTGCAACTACAAAGGACCCTAAAAGAACTTTTTAGGGATGTTAAAAGCACATATTTCCTATGTTGTTTATTAATGGGCATTACATGTTCTCATCTCAGTGGTACAAACCAAGCTCAGATAACCCTTTTTCCTAAAAAGGAAACTACATGTGGAGGTTTATCTGAGCCTCATATTTGTTTGGATGAGCAAGATGTTGCAATTCACAAAGTACACATCTCATGTCTTCTTGACAATACACTGACCTGCTTACATTTAAGATTTTATTATTACTAATTAGACTTTTGTAATGCATCATGATATTAGACAATTCTCTAGCTTGGGTTATTTGCTTAACCACTGGAAAATTAGGACAACTAGAAAACCAGGAAAGGAGAAGAAACTCTGGGGGGAAAGAAGCACAGATAAACTGGAAAGCAAGATAAGTCAAAATCTTTTGGGCTGGAATCTTAAATACTTTGCTACTCAAAAGCAAACAACCCTGTTGCCTATGTCTTTTTTAAACATTTATTCCATATCTCCTTTCATTATGTCCAGTTATTAAAGTATAGATCAGTCATGTTTCCCCAAGTGTCATATATTGAAGGCTTGGTCCCAGCTGGTGGTACTTTTAGAGATGGTAGGACCTGGGCTTCCAGACCCCCCAAGAGGTGAAGAAGATTTCCCCTCCAGTGACTTCTCATCTTTGTGTATGATGTTATCACAGTTCTACAGCAACAGGGTCAAATGGCCACAGACTGAAACCTCTGTGTCAACTTTAGTTGAAAATTAATGATAGTCTATCTACAGATTCAATGCAATACCCATCAATATCCAATGTCATTCATTAAGGAAATAGAAGAAGCAATTCAAAATTTCATATGGAATAATAAAAGACCCCATATAGCAAAAAAACAATTCTTAGCAGAAAGAACAGCACAGGAGGAATTTCAAACTTTAGAGTCTATTACAGAGCTATAGTAATCAAGACAGCATTGTACTGGCACAAGAACAGGCCTGAGGACCAATAGAATAGAACTGAAGACCTGGAAATCAACCCACAGACTTGAGCCACTTAATCTTTGTTAAGGGAGCCAAAAAATAGAATGGAAGAAAGACAGCCTCTTCAACAAGTGGTGCTGGCACAACTGGTTAAGCACTAGCAGAAAACTAAAGTTGGATTCTTCTATGTCACTCTGCATCAGGATTAACTCCAAATGGATCAAAGTATGGAGGTGAAAGCTGACACACTGAGCAGGAATAGGGGATACACTAGGTCTCTTTGGCACAGGTTGAAACTTTCTTAATAAAGACCCAGAAACACAACAAATTAAAGAAAGTTTGGACAAATGGCACTGCATTAAACTGCACAGAAAGTAGTATGTCCCTTGTTAAGAGTATCTTCTTATGGTTAAAAGAGTATAAGCTGCAGTAAACAATGGCTTATAGTGAGGGGAAGACAACAGATCACACATTTCCTAGAAGATCTGTATTGGAAATTTAAGAAACAGATGATAGCCAGAAAAATAGATGGGGTTAAAGGAAGGTCTCTGATTTGTGTGATAGGAAAGGGATATATTTAAATTATTTATGGAAATGTTATTGAAAGAGTATGTCTGAAATTTTAGTCATGGGCAATATTGCAAGGTTTGATTGCAAGGCAGATTTTTCTTGGAACCAGTGAATATCAATCCTTATTGCTCCCTTCTCCACAGGTCAACTGAAAGCACTGGAGCTAAATATACACTATGTACACTTCACTCCATCCACACTACCTATTTCTAAGTGGTATAAATTTCAAGTTGGAAATATTTAAGGTGGATAACTGACTTTGCACCTAATGAATGGTATTTCTTCTGGCCTTTGGGAAGAAATGCACCTGATGGACAATTTATACGATGAAAGACAGATAGGACAGGATTTTTTGGTGAACTATTCAGTCTTATCGCTTTTGTTTCCATTCTAAGACATTTACTCAGGAAACATGGTTGCAGGTTTCTTTAGCATCTCTGTTGCACACAGTTGAATCTTTGATGGGATTCTGGGGATAAGAACTTCCACTTTGGGGATAGGAGTTTGGCCTAGTGGTAGAGTGCTTGCCTAGCATGCAGGAAGACCCAGATTCCATTCCTCAGCACCACATACACAGAAAAAGCTGGAAATGGTGATGTGGCTCAAGTGGTAGAGCTCTAGCCTTGAGGAAAGCCCAAGGATATTGCTCAGGCCCTGAGTTCATGCCCCAGGACTAGCAAAGAAAAAAAAAAAAAGTTTCATTGTGATGAGATGAGTTTCTTTACAGCAACTGGAAAAGTTGCTGGATTTTAAAGACCTGTCACCTCCTTAGGGGGATGATGTGACAAAAGGTTTTCATTTTCTTTTTCAGTCTCTTGGGGATATTATATAATGCTAATTTATAACATGATACGTGAGTACATTTAAAAGAGGCTCAATAAAATGTGCTGAAAGTGAAGGTTTGTATAAGCGCATTTACCCTTGAATTGAAATCACACTTGCTCTCATAAGTTTGGTGTGCTACCAAATGTTTTAAATGCAAAACTAATGATTCTTAGACTAATCTAAGAAAGAAGAAGAATTTCAGAAAAACTGGGTTGGGTGGGAAGTAAGTTTCTATGGCATTTCTCCTGGGACTTAATAGCATTAGGCTATGTTTGTTAAGAAACTGGTGCTTCTTATAATTAAATATCATTTGGTCATAGTAGAATTTATAGTAATATAAAATCTATCAAGATCATCTCTTAAATTTTAAAGGAAATATGATATGTGGTAGCATCTTACAAAAACAATAGGAAATCACATAAGAATAAGATAGAAATATTTTGGTCTTATTTTCTGCAAGGTCTACCTTATCTTGCAGCACTGGTTTTGGATCTAGGCAATGCCAATTTAGAATTGAACCATTTTGGCTATATGGAAATTTTAAAAGATTTTTTCAGGATACATTTTCTAATTATATCCCTAAAGATAAAAGTATCTCTGTATTTGTGGCTCTGTCTCTGTCTGTGTCTCTCTCTCTTTTCTCTCTCCTGATAAAACATGTTAGACAAATTAGGGACTGTCAAAATTAGAAGGGCCCTCTACAGTATGCCTACAGCACTTTTATTCTGTTTCCAAAATGACAGTGATCATAGAGATATCTACCTGTAGCAAAATTGCATACAGGTGAATAGGTGCACACATAAACATGTGGTAGCCCCAAAGCAAGTGCTTGGATAAGATTGAAAGATTACTTCCTTTTCACTGTGAACTGATAGAAAATGATTATAAATTGCCTTACATTCTGTGTGTGTGTGTGTGTGTGTATCCCTAACATGCTCTTCAGTTCAAGGTTAGAGCTGAAAGTTAGGGCACAACTCCTTGAGCCACAGAACCACTTCTGGGTTTCATGTGGTTAATTAGAGATAAGTCTCATGGACTTTAGTGGCCAGGGTTGGCTTTGAACCACAATCCTCAGATCTCATCCTCCTGAGTAGCTAGGATTACAGGCTGAGACACTGGGGCCTAGTTAAGGAAAAGTTTTGTATGCAAGCAAAGTCTTTAGTAAAAGCACTGAAACCTTTTGTGTATTTAGATAACTAGTTCTTGAGTTCTTAAGAATCATTAGAACAGACATCCAGAGGGATACTACTCCCAGGAGGTTCAGGTTTGTTTTTATTGTAAACTGTTTATAGTAAACTACAGGTAAAGTAGACCCATTTGCATTGCTAATCATCTTGTTTCTGAATCTGCTGACATTTTAGCATCCTTTATGATATGTGTGTTGTAAGTCACTTTTTAATTACTATTTGTTTACTCAGATTTGGTTAGAGCCAAGGGACAAGTCCTTAAGAGGTTAACCTATTAGGAAATCAGCACTTTGTCCACATCAAAATCGTATATATGAAATGCTTACTTACTTACAACCTTGTTTTGGTATTATTAGTAGAGAAAAAATACAAAATGTAAAAATGCTTTTCCTTTGGTTTCTCTTTATAATTATATCATCTTTCTTCTAAAATATCATATGATTATTAAACCAGTTACATCCAAAATTTTATCTTTTGTGTACACAATTGACATAATATTAGCAGAGCTTTTCACTTTTGCTAATCCAGCAAGTCCCCACTTTATATCACCCCTCTATTGAGCCATACTTCTACTCCTTTTGCTTTTAGTTTATTTTTTCAGATAGGATATTTGACACTTCTCAGGCTTTGTGAAATTAATGATTAAATATATCAAATCACAATCCTCCCATATATTCCTTTCAAGTTACAGTTACAGTATGAACCACAATGCACTACTAGAATTATAAATAATGCATTTTACATCTTTTTTGCTTACAAGTGTCTTCAAATTCCTGTGTGTTTTATAATAACTGTGATCAATCTGTTTCTGCTTTTGTAATAGAAAAATAGAAGTAATTTTGTAAGGGTATTCACCACATTTGAGAAGCATTTCTGAGTTGTACCAAAAATAGAGTAAGAAGTAAGATTACAAAGGATAAAAGTTGTGTTTTATGAAGCAGGATAGTCTTTGACTTTTTAAAAGTAATGTTCCTCTTCTTTTTCTTAAGTCAAAAAGATATTTCCATTTTCAAAATAGTAATTAAACATGATTTTTGAAGGTTTATTTCTAAAGTTAAAAACCTGTGAGGTATTATGTATTTATTGTATTTTTGAATAAGCTTTATATATTGCACAAGCATAGTATTTAAATGCAGGCTTCTTTATCTGTATAATGCAAAATGTAGTTGAATGATGCTTCCTAGAGGTAAGTCATTGTTCTCTTTCCAGCCTTGAATAATTCTTAAGAAGGCGAAAGGAATCATCCAACCAAGAACAATTAAACAAGGAGTGGTTTCATTTGTTTTACAAATATGGTGTGTAACTTTCTCTACCATACCCATGTTGCCCATGCTTAGATTTGTACAGTTTCACTACACCTCTGTCATGTATCCTACACACTTGCTCACTTCTGTGAGCACAGTTTTGTGAACACTGTTAATACTGCATCACATTATAATAATTGATTTATCTTCCCCTGATCACACTGTGAACTCAACAGGGTCATAGAAGTAGTCTTATTATTTTTGGTATACCTATGAGATAACATAATGCCTACAACCTTATAGAATTTATTGTTCAAAGTATACTTAATTTAGAGTAATTAGATCATTATAGCATAGTTTTATCAGCTGTGAAAAGAAGTAACATGCAAAAGTATTATTTTTATGTTTTGAAGTAATACTGTTAATCAAATTTAGTATAGTTTACAACACATTTTGAATTACTCAAATCTACATGTAACAAAATAAAATACATTCACATATAAATATATACCAGAATATCTTTCAGTGCCATACATATTGGATGAATTGTCTTCAAGATAAATTAAAAATTAAAATTCATAATTTCTTTTAATAAATATAGAAGGAAATCATGAGTAAAGAGTTTCCTTGAATTCAAATGTTCTTGTTTGCTTTTAGCTGCTATAAATTTTATTCTGCAATTTCCCATTTTCCTTCCAAAAGATCACAAAATCATATACTGGATGAATATGAATGCTTTCATGAATACTGAAGTTTTCATTTATTTAGCATTTACATTATAGATAAATATTTATATACTTTCATGATTCTATCTTTTTTGTTGTTATTGAAAGGTGATATACAGAGAGGGTTTTCAGTTTCATAACTCAGGTAATGAGTACATTTCTTTTTGAACATTGTCACCTCTTCCCTGTCTACTCCCAGTTTTTCCATCCCTTCTATGCCTACAAGTTTTATAGTTCATTTTTAACATTGTGTATAATGATTATCACTTCTACATTTGTTCACCCCTGTCCCCACCATTTCTGTGCTTCCCCTTTGATTCCTCAAAAAATAAACTTACAAGCAAAACAAAAGATACAAAAAACAAAAATAACAGCACAGGAAAAAAAAAAAAACTTTGTTTCCATTTCTTGGTATTCATTTGACAAATACCATTTAATATGATCATGTAATCTTTCAAATTCCTACAAATGGTATAATATCATTGTTTTTTTCATGATGTATTCATCTACTGAAGTACATTCAGTTGATTCCATATACTCGCTACGGTAAACAATAATGCAATGAATATTTTTGTACTGGTAGTGTGGCCTTGTTTGAATTCAATCAGATAAATGCCCAGGTATAGAATTTCTGGGTCAGAGGGAAGCTCTATGTTTCTCTGAAGAAGCTCCATACTGCTTTTTAGAGTGTATGAGCAATTTTCACATTCCCACCAACAGTGTAGTAGAGTTCCTTTTCTGACAGCATCTGTTATAGTAAGTTTTCTTGATACTGGCCATTCTAAATAGGATGTGAGGTGAAATCTCAAGATTGCTTTGATTTATACTTCTTTTATGGCCATGTGTCTGTTGGCCATTCTTATTTCTATTTCGGTGAAATCTCATTTTAGGTCTCTAGGTCATTTGTTAATTGAGCTGTTCTTTTTTTTTTTTGAGGGGTTATTTTGGGGGGATTTATTTTTTGAGTTCTAAGTAGATCTTAGATAAGAGACCTTTATTTGATTCATGGTTCATTCTACCTAAATTCAATGAAATAGCCATCAAAATCACAATGTTCTTCAATGATAGACAAAATTATGCAAATACATATATATGGGATTATAAAAAAACACCCAAATAGCAAATATGACCCTTAGCAGGAAGAACACTATTTGAAGAATATGCTTACAAAACTTCAAACTACATTACAAAGTAATAGTAACCAAAAAAGAAAAAAAAACAGCTTATTACTGGCACAAGTAAATGCTCAAGGACCAAAATAACAGAATAGAAAGCCCAAAAATGAACCCACAAGCCTGTAGCCCCCTAGTATTTGATGTTAGCTAAACACACAGTTTGGAAGAAAGATGGCCTCTTCAACAAATAGTGCTTGTAAAATTGGCTATACCCATGCAGAAAATGGAATCTGGAACCTTATATATCATTCTGTACCTGCATCTTCAATATAAGGACAGATACCATTAAAGTATTACAGAAAGGGGTATAGGAAACACTAGGGTTCCTAGGCATGGGTCAAGATTTTCTAAGTAAAAATCCAGAATCATAACAAATCAAAGAAAGACTGAATAAACGGGATTGCATCAAACTGAAGAATCTCTCTCTCTCTCTCTCTCTCTCTCTCTCTCTCTCTCTCTCTCTCTCTCTCTCTCTCTCTCTCTCTCTGTTTCTTCCTCTCTCTCCCTCTGTCTCTGTCTCTCTGTCTCTCTCTCTCTCTGCCTCTCTCTTTCTGTCTCTCTCTCTCCCTCTGTCTCTGTCTCTCTCTCTCCCTCTGTCTCCCCCCTCTCTGTCTGTCTCTGTCTCTCTGTCTGTCTCTGTCTCTGTCTCTGTCTCTCTCTCTCTCTCTCTCTCTCTCTCTCTCTCTCTCTCTCTCTCTCTCTCTCTCTCTCTCTCTGTCTCTCTCTCTGTCTCTCTCCCTCTCTCTCTCTCATGAATTATGCTATGTAGTATAGGTTTGCCATAAACTCATGGTCTCCTTTCTCCATAACAAAAATAGATAAATATCACTACACTAAATGTATGATAGCCTTACAGTCACATCTGAAGGACATCATAACCGCATTTTTATGTTTCAGTGATAGGAAGCAGTCATGCTATTATCTCAGTTTACCTACTAGTCATATCCTAGAGTTAATTCTGACTAGTAGCTGAAAGAAGTAATTGCCTTGATTTGGTCCAGGAAGAAAATTATTTTTCTCTTCTCTTTGTCATTTACAGGGTGGATAGGTGCATGTGAGAAATTTGTCTGGGGTTCTCCACAGTTTTCAATGGAACAGAGTGGACATGATCTCTCACATACAATGTTGGAATCCAGTATAATGAAAAGTTTCTAGTATTGCAACCGGGTATCAAGATATGAGACTCAGATCCATACATATCTACCTACACTGCTGCTAGTGAATGCTAGTAACATTGTCTCCATACCATTACCCCTGAATTCAGGCAACACCCATTAGCTGGAAGCAGCTGACAGCAAAGTTTACAAAGCTTACTGCCTTTTAGGAAAAATCCTTACTTAGACAAATCCAATACATGAGAATCCATGAATCTTATAAAAGCAGAGCCACACTGGGCAAACATTAGGGCAGCAAAAACCTGCGGGGACTTAATTGCTTGCCATTACCTCTGCTCTCTGAAAGGCTCTATGAAAAAATCCCACCCCTCCCCAGGGCTTCTATTGTCCTGCTGCTCATTTCCTGCCTCCTTCCTCTGCTTTTTTCCTTTCCCCTTTTATGTCTTTTGTAGCTTTCTTTCTTTTTTTTTTTTTTTTTTTTTTTCTGCCAGTACTGTGGCTTGAGCTCAGGGCCTGAGCATTGTCCTTGGGCTTTCTCAAGGCTAGCACTCTACCACTTGAGCCACAGCACCACTTCTGGCTTTTTCTATGTATGTGGAGTTCTGAGGAATCAAACCTCGGTCTTTGTGCATGCTAGGCAAACACTCTTACCACTAGGCCAAACTCCCAGCCCCTTTTGTAGCTTTCTTATTTATCCTTTTCTGTCTTTTATTTTTGCCATGATTTTTTTTCTCATGTCCATCTTCCTTTTGTCTTTTCTCTAATGACATAAGAAAAAATATACATACTGAAAAAGAATGGAGAGCCACGTAACCATAATTATGTATGCAATTCATTAATTTGGTTATTTAGTTAAAAAATATCCAATGAAAATTAAAAGTTTCAAGATTGTTCTGCTCAGTTACGTACAAACAATAGTCGATAATCATAAAATACAAATTACCACAAACAAGTTAGAACTTGTGAATATATCATCTGATATTTTAGAAGTCTTTTCTAAGTTTATATACAATAAAATAATCAGATAATTATTTTAGTCCTTTCTTTTACTTAGAAGGAAAAAGAACAGTGGTAAAGTATCAGCCTTGAGTGAAAAACTCAAGATAAAATTTCAGGCACTAAGTTCAAGACCCAGTTTAGGCACAAACAAATATCAACAAAACAATATTTGAGATATACACTGAGATAGAAGTGAGTTATGACTATTCACACTCTATGAGAAGGTACTGTTATATAGATTACCATCAAAATAGCTCAGATAGTTCCCCTTACACCACACAAAACCAACAAAGCAGTTAGTCCAGAGACATCAGTGAAATAGTAACTCCCTCAGTCAATATAAAATCTAGCTGAGATGGTGATTAACAAGTTTTACCTTTCCCAAGAACATCCAAGCACCTTCAAATTTCCACAGGAGACGCTAATAAGTGACAAGCATTCAAAATCAAAGAAATTAAATTTTTAAAGAAAGACAGATGTTTTCAGGGACCATACCAACATTTTCATCACTTCACCTTTAGTAAAACTGTCTAAAACTCTGCTCAACATAACCTAATGCAGACATATCACAATGAATAATAGTTATTAAGAAAATCTGGGTGCAGATTTTCAGGGAAGTGATGATTCTTAAAGAATTTTCTATTATACTTAAACACATCACAGAACTATCATTGGAAGGACAGAAAAGTTACCATTTTTTCAAAAGTCTAATATTACTAACATCTTGGAATAGAAGTATATATTACCCTTCCTAAGAATAAGGACAAAAAATACAAAAGTACTTAGAATTTTTTAAACAATTTCCTTTCAAGTGCAAAAAATTCCTGTAATTCCTTTCTGAATCTCCCCTGGAAGATTTCTACTGTGTGAAGATAGCAAATTTCTCTGATAGGATGGCAGGGACTGTTCAGTAGATTTGAGGGCATATATTTGAACATATGAGCTATAAACTAACATTAATGATACCAACAATATATTAGCAAAGTAATGCTATTTTAAAATTATATTTATTATCATCATCATCATCATCATCATTATTGTTTTTTTTTAGTGCCAATGGCCCAGTGCCTGGAAACTTCAAAGTGTTCAGTGAAGAGTTTCTGTCCATTTCTCCAACTAACAAGGCACCTCATTATTCTATGATTGTTAGGAAACCTTTATTATAAGCCAAATTCAGCCTCTTTTTTAACTCTTGCCTAAAATCTGTCATTTGGAACATCTCAAAACTACACTGCTCCCTTTTCTTCAAATATATGAAACAATTACTGCTTCCTTCTCCTTTTCACTTCATCAGAGCCTACACAACCACTTCTTTCAACTGTTACTTTGAGACATGGATTTCTGGAAACATATTATCCCAAATGCCTACTATCGACATCTTTGGATCAGTCTATTCTACCCTTAAATCCAGGGACTTTATCTGAACAAAATAGTCGACATGCACACTTAAAAGCACTTTGAGTCAGTGCTAAGAAATTTATAGGCCAATAGATTATCCCTTTAGCAACATTTGGGCTTCTGGTAGGATCTGTGATCTTTTGAAAAATGCATATCTGATCAGTAGGAGACACAGTCAAACAATTAAATACTAATGAGATTGAAGAAAATTTCAGCTTGACAACAGTGTAATAATTTAATGTTGCCCATTCTGTAAAGCACATAGATAAATAGGAATTCTATGGAGAAGATGTAAAGTTTCTTGATTCCATATGAATTGACATAATGTATCTAAACTTTATTTTTAATTTTTTTTATTGTAATTAGTAAAAGGGTTACATGATATTTACCAGATAGAAGGTGCATTAATTCACATACATTGATACCCTTTCACATGTCTTGGTACCCATTTCCCTCCCCCCCCACACCCCACACCCATCTTGGTTTTCCCCCCTTCCCTATCAAATTTCAAATATCCAAATACAAATAAATTCAATATATCAGATAACAAAGTGAGATACTATACCAATATGAGATAACCAAGGGACAGCAAAGGAGATGAGAGACAACATAGTACATTAAGGACAACAATCATTCATTATATTGCTTTTGTTATTGTGGTATTTGTACACAATGTGAATTCTATGCTGCTGTCAGAAAGAATGACATCGACCCATTTGTTAGGAAATGGAAAGACTTAGAAAAAATCATATTAAGTGAAGTAAGCCAGACTCAAAGGAACTTAGGCTCAATGGTTTCCCTCATTCGTCATAATCAGTAGAAACCTTGGGCTCTACTAGCAGAGATTTGCAATAGAGCAAAATCTGGATACATAAGGCCATATAATGTGAAGCTAATTGAAAGGACCTCCAGTATCTAAACTTTTTATATATTGAGTAAAAATGTTCAGAATGACCCATGCTGTTCTGCCAATTATCAATGAATGACCTGGAACAGTTCAGTTAACCTTTGCAAGTCTCTACACCTCATTTACAAAACATAACTGCTGTAATGAGAATCTCTCAATTAAAAAGACAAACTGCACAGAAATACTATGACATTGAACACACGGTGCCTTATAAATCTTGAATGGGGGCTTCAAAGGTCTATAAGATGAAGCTATCTTTTTCAAAACATAAAAAATCTAAGGTATTTAGGAAACCTTGTACAGCTTATTTAATATGTACTTTGGTTATTGGTATATTCTGTGTTCTTGGCATCTCTTCTGTCCACCCACATTCATCCTTTCCTCAGTGTCCTTTTGTTCCTTATTCTCCTGCTCTCTTTATTTGCTTCATAAACTCAGTTAACTTGTATCTGCTTTCTAGGAGAAATTGTTTTCTCCAAGAGAGGTAACATTCTCCCTCCCAACAGCTTGTTCGTATAGATGATAAAGCAACTGCTTTTGTGTCATTGCCTCACTGAACCACAAAAAGAAAGGAATAGAAACCACATACGGAGGCACAGCCCACTGCTTTCTGTTTAGTTCTTAAACTGATTACTGAAATTTAAACTGGATTTCCCAAAGCAGAGTTCCATGTGAATCTTACAACCAGGCCAGCTTCATGAGTTTCTCAATGAAAAAAACAGAGTTCCTTATCTTTATTCTAAATGTGTTGCAATTATATTCAGCAAACAATAGGTTAATCCAATTTCTTCAGGAGACTATATTTCTACAACTACCATGATCACCCCCAAAGGCTTAAATACACTTCAGCCTTTGCCAAGCTTAACTTCGTGTTTGTTAAACTGGATTAAAGGTGCTTGAAGGATATGCAGTAGTCTTCTAGCCACCACAAATAGCAATTGTATGGGGAAAACACTTCATAAACTCTTTCATTCTCTGACCACCCCATGCCTTGAGGTTCAAAGTATGGTTCCATTGAGAAAGCCCTTCTGAAAAAGTGGAAGAAACTCCAGACCACTACCAAGTAACTTCGCCAACAACATGCTCAGCAATCAGGACAAGTCATCAACCTCATTCCCAAATTTGAGATTTCTGAGTCTAACCTGCCATGTTTTGAATGTTTGTTCTCTAAGACTGACCTATTGGGAGGTCATAGAAACTTTAAGAGGTGGGGGTTGGTGTAAGTTCTTTAGGTTATTAAAGATGTTTTCCCAAATGAGATTGAAGAAACTTAGCCTCTTTTTCATATTTGCTCCCTGTATTATAATGAAGTGAGTAGTTTCACGCTTTCACTCACTAAGCTACAGAGTCAATGAATTGTGGATTGTAAACTGTCTTCTTAAGTCAATTATCTCAAGTACTTTGTTACAGTGATGGAAGATGAGTAACAGTTTCTTGTTTAATTTTTTTGCCTTTCATCTCCATGTACAGTTAGTAATGAAAATTTGATCACATCTTTCTTTAAATGATCAGTGGGTATGTCCCATTTTCAACTGTCAATGCAAGTCACTGATATGTGACTCTTGTCAACCTAATTTCTTGAAATCATACCACATTCACACAACTAAATCTTCTCCAATAATACCTTTCCCTACCTCTAGGCTTGTTATAAATTATTCGTAATCTACTAGGTCTGATAGGCTCACCAAAGATGGTGTCCTATTGCTTTACAAATTCAGTTGCACCTCAACTCTCTTCCAGTTAAGAACAAATAAATTTTTCTGTCCTTTATGTGACTTCATATTTGTGAACTGAATAAAATATGAAATACATTTAGAAAAATATTCCATTAATATGCAATTTCCATTCCTTTTGCAGAACTGTCAAGTTTCAATTTTTCTGTGAATTGTGACCCCACCATGTGTGCTGTTTGGCCATTCATTATTTCACACATTTCAGTTTTAGATGTTTTGGGGACAGGGTGCTAGACTCTGGAGACATAAAGATAATGAAGATATATTTCTTATCAAGAAAATGTCCGTGTTCTTTATTATCAATGCCACCTTTTGCTATTTAATATGTTTGCATTCAGGACTGTTGACCAACCTATCTCTGTTCTCTTGATAAAAAGAATTCAACAAATAAAGAAATAACAGCCAAGAAATACCTGCTGAATAAATGATCCTTTTGACAACAAGCTCTAAATATTCGTTTAAATTAAATTGTCCCTAAATTTTGCATATGATTTTACTTAGAACTATGGCCATCAGCATTGAATAATCCAGAATTTATCATCAGCACCCAAACTTCTGTGGTTCTACTTGGTCCTTTCTTCTGCTACAATCAAAACAGTTCCAAATTTTGGAGGGTTTTCTTTTTTTTTTTTTTTTTTGCCAGTCCTGTGCTTAAGCTCAGGACCTGAGCACTGTCCTTGGATTTTTCTCAAGGTTAGAGCTCTACCACTTGAGCCTCAGCACCACTTCTGGCTTTTTCTAAGTATGTGGTACCGAGGAATCGAACCCGGGTCTTCGTGCATGCTAGGCAAGCACTCTACCACTAAGCCAAACTTCCGCCCCCTTTGGAGGGTTTTCTATAAAACCCTGCCTTCTACTAATTTTTCTGAAATACTGGTTAACAGATTTTTTTTACTGCTAACTAGTGAAAAGTAGTTAAACAAAATGCAAGTACATACATTCTGAAAATAAAGAATGGAGTTAAAGTACTCGCTTTACCTATTAGTTGTAATTTCTGACTCTATGTTCTTTCTTTATACAATGGGGACAAGAATGTTAGTCAGAGTTAAAATAAGGAATGGGAACTAGAGCAGGGCATAAAACCAAAACTTCATATTGTATACATCTCAGCAAATGTTATTTAGCAGGACATTAGCTCATTCTAACATAAATGGTGATACCATAGATGTTTTCCAATGTTTTTCCTATCATTAATTGTAGCAAGATTCACTATAAGCAACCAATTTAACCTAGATTATTTTTTTCTATTTATGAAACAAAACCTTACTAAACAACAACCTGCACTGTCCAATGTCTGCATAAATTCATTAAAACGACAAGAGTATTTTAGCGTGCAATGGTTCCTATGAAATGTGGCGGCATATGAAGTAAAAGCCATGTACACAGTATTATGGAGAAAGAATAGAAGGCATCACTTCTAGTCTTGACGGTGACAGTGAGAATGAGGAAACAGATTAAATTTGGGGAACATATATCACGGAATTAGAAAGAACCTATTTTAAGTGTGTTATTATAAAAATGCATGCTTTTCCACTGAAGTATAGAATACTACTTCATGAAGGACAAAATTTGCATGAAAAAAATTTGGGGTTAGGATAGCATGTTAAGTGAGAGATATTGTCAAGGTGATAAGACTTTGTTAAAATCACAACTCAAATAACAAATACCTCTACCTATATAACCATTAGATTTTTTTTCTAAGTGCAAAAGTATGTAAATTAAATTCTTATGTATTCACCTCAGATATCACAACAAAGATAAAAGTTATTATAAGCTCAAAAATACAGTCTGGAGAAGAACTTCTATTAGAAAATGAAACAATATAATGGCTGTATATTCTTTTCTGGACTGAAAAACTCATCAAGAAAAAAAAGAATTTTTTTTAAGTGGGCATGTCAATGTATTTATGGAAGAGAGTTAGAGGTGATTTCAGAAAGGATGCTAGCTGCACTGAATTTTAATGTCGTCAGTGGCAAAGGGAAGATACCTGGTCTCTTGTCATAGAAGAAGCAAGTAATATAATAAGAATTCCAGGTATTAAAATGAAGATATGGAACCAATCCAGATGCCCCTCAGTTGAAGATTGGATCAAAAAGATGTGGTATTTATACACAATGGAATTCTATGCCACCATCAGAAAGAACAGCATCATGCCATTTGTAAGGAAGTGGAAAGACAGAAAAAATCATATTAAGTGAAGTAATCCAGACCAAAAGGAACTTAAGTTCAATGGTTTCCCTCATCTGTAATAATTAGTACACATCTAAAACTCTCCTAGCAGAGGATTGCAATAGCTCAAACCCTAGATACATAAGGCCATATAGGACGAGGTCAAATTAATGGACCTCCAGGACATGGAAACAAGAGCTTAATTATAAGTGTTATTCTTAATATATTAGGTTTTTCTCCCTTCTCTTGTGTTGCCTTTTGGTTAGTCACATATTTTTACAGTATACCACTTTGTTACATGGTATATTATATAGTTATTTACTTGTTTATTTGAATAGAAGGGGAAAAATGAGGGGAGTGGTTGAGGGGAGAGAAATGGGAACAGAAACCTAAGAAGGGATATCAATATGTGAGAAATAATGCACCCTCTATCTGGTGAATATAACTGTAACCCCTCTATACACTGAGATAAAAAATTATTAACAAAAGAATTTCAGGTATTATTGTAAGACTTTTCTACCTCATCTGAAAGTACTTTGAGATGAAAAATAATTTCAATATAAGCGCCATATGCTTTTGCAATTCCTACTGTTTTCCTTTAATGAACTTCTCACAGGTGCCTCGCCAATGCTTCCTTTCTTTCTTTGATGAAGGCTTTCCTGAAAGGATAGCTTTTTGATTGACAACTAACTCCTGCAAACTTCATAAACACTCTGAACCTTAAGCTAATGAATTCCTCTTAAAGCCACAACGAAGTATTTGATTTGTAATTTCACGCCTCTGAAAATCCAAAGTTGCTACCACCCAAAGCTGAACTTTTTCTTTTCTTTTTCTTTCTTTCTTTCTTTCTTTCTTTCTTTCTTTCTTTCTTTCTTTCTTTCTTTCTTTCTTTCTTTCTTTCTTTCTCATCCTAGGGTTTGAACTCAGGGCCTGGGCACTGTACTTGGATTTTTCTCAAGGCTAGAGCTCTACCACTTGAGCCACAGCATCACTTCCATCTTTTTCTATGTATGTGGTACCAAGGAACTGAACCCAGGTCTTCAAAAATGCTAGGCAAGCACTTTATTTACCACTAGGACAAACTCTCAGCTCCAAAGCTGAACTTTTGAACAAGCTTTGTAAAACATATCAAATCTTCTGAACATGATTTAGTAATACATGGTGATGGAGCCGCGCAAGAAAAAAGCAGCCTAATAGCGTTACATGCAACCACCTCTTTCTGAGAATGTGTGTCGGTGATTTTACGGTCCATAACTTGAGCTACAACTCCATTTCTGGCTTTTTGCTGGTTTATTGGAGATAAGAATCACATAGACTTCCCTGTGATAGTTGACCTTGAAATATGATCCTCACTACATGTGTGAGACATGGGTGCCAGGCTGGAATTACCTCTTGATGAGAATCTAGAAGACATTAGAACCATGGCAGACACTTTTTTTATTTTTTGGAAACAAACATAGCAACATGTTGCTTGAATGGACATACTTGAGTATACAATGACATATTCTGATTTTTCAGGTTTTGATAACATATTTTTGAAGAACCTAAATTTAATGAAACAGATATCTCAGTGATCACAATTGTATTGTATATTTCAACATAACATTTCATAGTAAGTGGGTTCAGATTAGTGATCGGGAAAAATAACTATGTTTCTAAATGCAAGCGTTAATTTTCAAGTCTCACATAAATATGATTGATTCTCACTATTGCAGACAATAAATTGATTGATTACAAGTAAAATAGATGAAGAAAAATCCTGTATATATTTAGTTTCCATGAACTAAAAGTCTAAAGAAAGTCAGAAAAAATGGGTTTTCTATTTGATTCTAATATAGTTAACTTTAAGATAAGACAGTGATACATAAAGCCAAAACTAAATAGTAAACACTAGAAGTGTCAAAGTATACTTCCTGCTGAGTGCCCGTGGCTCACACCTAGTCATAGAGAGCTAGCCTTGAGCTGAAACCCTCAGTGACAGCGTCCAGGTGCAGAGTTCAAGCTCACCATGACTGACAAAAAAGAAAAATGAGAGAGAGAGAGAGAGAGAGAGAGAGAGACAGAGAGAGAGAGAGAGAGACAGAGAGAGAGAGAGAGACAGAGAGAGATACAGAGAGACAGAGAGAGACAGAGAGAGAGACAGAGAGAGATATAGAGAGACAGAGAGACAGAGAGAGTGAGAGAGAGAGGAAGAAAGAAAGAAAAAAAAAGAAAGAATATATTCTATCTGCTCAACATCTGAATGAGTTCATTTTCTTTTTTAGAAACATGTGCAATAAGGACATTTTAAACCAAAGCTCTTCAGCTCAGGGCTACCGCCCTGCCTCTGGGCCTGAGCGTTGTTCCTGAGCTCTTCAGCTCAAGGCTACTGCCCTATCCCTGGAGCCTCAGCCCCACTTACCCCTTTCTAGAGATTAATTGGAGATAAGAATCTCATGGTCTTTAGTGCACAGGCTGGCTTTGAATTTTGATCCTCAGATCTCAGCCTCCTAAGTAGCTAGGATTACAGGCATGAGCCACTGTACCTGGCTTTTAAATATTGATTCTTATGGTAGTAAATAAGAAGTTATCATCTTTAGCCTAATTCTAACTAGAATTCTTTAAAACATGGGGTTGAAAGGTAGTGGCTTACTGTTGTAAATCCTAGCTAGTGGGGATGCCCAGACTTGGACATTGACACTTTGAGAGCAGCTTAGGAAAGAGGTCATGATTCTTCCTTCTCAATCAGCAGCCGGATATGGTGGTGCTCTGTGCTAGCCTAGCTACACAGCAGGTATAAAGTACAACCAGGCAGGTGCCCAACAGGAAGAGAAGACCCTATCATGAAAATACACAACTCAGACAAGAAAAAGGGAGAAGGCATGTCACAGCAGTAGAGTATTTGACCAGTAAGTATAAGGTCACAACCAAGATATCACCAAGTACAGGCTTAATATTGTATACCACTTTCATTCTTGACTATAAAAAATGCTCATTACTTTAAATTTAAACAAGAAGAAAATGCTAACTGATATTTATATAATTAGGTATTAATACACTATCTACTTATTTCTATTATTCCTTCCTATAGTATTGCTTTTAGTATTTATTTCTGTTAAATTGCACATTTTAATTTTTGATACTGGTTAATCTTTAGTATCTCTAAGATAATGGAAAAGCTGAAATATAATTTAATTCAATTCATTTATTTACGATTATAGAGATGACTTTTCCCATATATTTAAGTAGCTTACAAATAAAGAATATGGACAATTTTATCTTTGATTTGTCTTTTAGGATGTGGAAAGGCCATCAAGATTTTGGGTCAATGTATATTCTCAGATTAAATGGTACTTAACCTCTGAGGAGGAAAATACATTTCTTAAACCAAGTGTAAATTGCATAGCTTTTTCAAATGCAATACAAGTCCATGATTGGATTTAGTACAAAATCAAGTTTCAATTTAAAATCCAGCTGTAAATACATACATACAAAATTGCATATGTATTATGCTTAACGATCTTAGAAACAGCTTGCAGAAACTATCAAGCTTTGAAAATTCCATTTAACCAAGAATGTCTGCTTTCACCCAGCTTCCATGTTGTAATATCCCTCTTCCTTTTTTCATCATCCAGCTAAGACATCACCAAGTAAATACTGCAAAAAGGCTTCATTTCACAGGGCATGAGACTCTTAACTACAATTAACCTCCTGAAAACGGAAGTGGGGCTTGGCTCAAGGGTAGGGCCTTAGCCTGGAGCTGAAGAGTTCAGGGACAATGCCCAGGCCCACAGGTAGGGGGATAGCCCTGAGCTGAAGAGCTCAAGGACAGCACCCAGGCTGAGTTCAAGCCCCATGACTTGAAATAAATAAATAAAAATAAATAAATTTTAAAAATAAAAAGGCATTTTTACTAGTTTTGCTAACAAAAGAGAAATTAAAGAAATTGGAGTACCATCTCTTGTTCTAGTGAGTGTTTTATCTGAGCAATATGTTTTCTGGAATCATAACTTCTTGGAACCTAATAATAGTGGGTTGTAAGTTCTTGAATACAATGTTCTCTTACCATTTGTATACTAAGTGATAAGGAAGAAAAACTTAGAAGACTGTGCTAAATGAATATGTATTGAAAGAAGACAAATACTTGATAGACCTATGATTTACTTGTCTACCATTTACAGAGCTACACTTATAACACTCTTGTATGTTAGATTCAGGTTTAGCCATAGTCTAATTGTCTAATACAGAATATGACAGCAGCTGAAATGTATATGCTATATCTGAAAATGCTATCTTGATCCTTTTGGTAAATGTGTGGCTATTATGTGGGTTAATTCTGAGGCTACAGGTACTTGGTTTAAATAATATTTCTCTCTGCAATGTTTAATGATTTTAAATATGACTACTCTCATTCTAGTTCCAATCAATTGTTCCAACACCATCTCTCCCACATAAATTATTCTCTCAGGAATTTCATGAGCTGAAAACAGACTGTAGTAGCTAATATTTAAACTGGTAAATGAAACGATTTTCTCAACCAAAAATTAAATATTTTGTAAATTATCTACTTAGGTTTACTTATGTTTATCTTCAAAGAGGGTTGTTTATCCCTGCTGTGCAACAGAAAGCTTAGCCATGACAAAATTAGATGTGTACAAGGATGATATGGGATATCAGGCACACACACTACAATAAACACCCCAGTATAGGTCTTTGCTTCTAGTTGTCTATTTTAACCACCAAAAGACAACAGAACACAAGCCTGAACCAAGACATAGACTGAAATGGAAATACCCCAGAATTTTTAATAAGCCTAACTGGTCATTTCTCCTCATAGACAGTAGTAGGTAAAGAGTACACCAAAGCATATACATTACTTGTTGCAAACTAAATACCATCATTGTCAACCATTATTCTAGATTTTATTGTAACGCAATAACAAAGTCAAAGTCTCAGGTTCTAATAAGCAAGTTTTACTCTCTGAATTACAATTTCCGGCTTTCATATTTGTTGTTAGATAGGAGCCTTTCTGAGAAAAACTTAAACATCAGTCTCTTCCCAGTATTGGAATATAAACGCAAAAAATTTATATCCCGTGTCTCTATGTACAATCCAACATCCTGAAGTATGGAGTGGCCTATACAACATATCCTAATAAGAAAACAGTTCCCTGGAATCTGGATATACACGAGTGTGTGTGTGTGTGTGTGTGTGTGTGTGTGTGTAAAAACAAATGCTCTATTTGAATTTAAGTACAAGACATTTTCTTTGGCAGACAAAAACTATTTCTGTGACTTTTGTAAATGTATTTTGATTTATTGTTTTGCTGAATCCTGAGACTTGAACTCAGGGCTTTATCCCAGTGAATTAGGAGCATTCATACTATTCTCAGTTCATAAACAAACTGTCATATCTATTGCTTCATACTCAGTATTTCTAAAACAATTTGCATAAAATTAAAACGAAGCCATGGGTTAATATTAGGTTATAGTAGTCAGTACAAATCTTAAGAAACTAGGACAATTGAAGCAGATGTTTGGGTTGGGTGGGATGGGGGAAAATTGTACTTATAAACTGATGTGTTAAGTGGTAATTCTTTTAAGTAACTAAAGATAATAAAAATAGAATCCAAAATTGCTACACCTATAACAGCAGTGGACAAAAATAAGTATCAATATTCCCTAAATTTAGTTTATACTCATTTTCATGGCTGACAATTAAGAGTTATTTGCTTAAGTTAGATATATAAAACAGAGAAAATAAACTTGAAGTATACAAGTAGGTAGGTCATGCACTTTCTAGAAGCACTGAGTTATCGAATGCCAGTGGTAGCTAGAACACCAGAAATGACAAAAAAGAAGGAGCTGGCAGGAATTCTAATGAGGGTAAAGGTCTAATGGTTCATTTCCATTACTTGCTACATTTTGCCTTGTTTTAGAGAGTTCACAAAGTGTAAGACAATAGCACAAAATATGTGATCTTTATGCCTTGCTGGTTTCAGTTTTATGCCTTAACCTTGTGATGGAGATAAAGTACATAGTAAATAAGTTTTAGGGCCTTTTTCTCTTCCCAACTATGTGGTTTCTTGAGGGTCGAATGTTAAACACAGTCAACTAGATTTCTTTTTCCCCCAAAAAGCAATACAAAAGTGCTGAGTTAAAAGAGCATCAAGGTTGCTAGAATAAAAGCTTCTTGAAATCATTAAAAAAAGGTGTTTTAATAGAATACACAATATCTAACTCCAAAATATTACAGGAGTTTTATTTTTTAAGATTATTTTCCTCTCAATCCAACATCAAATAGTGACTTTTGTCTTCTTCCAGGGATCTTAGAAGGGAGAATAGATGCTTCATTTTATTTATAGTAAGAATAATCCTATTTTGTTTAAGGAATTAAGGAATTTTTTATAGTTACTATTAACATTCAAAAATATTTTATGAACTCAAATGGTGATATTATTAGCTATTCCCCAGTTATCAGAAACAAACTACAGCCTGGAAAAGAACTGTTCCCATTTTAGTAATTCCAGTAAATGTTCTCTTTCTTCATTCCTGCATCTGTTCAGGCTCAAATCACTGATGTACTCGTCTTTCCCTGACATTCAACATGATAAAACTAAAGAGGGCTATCTTTCAGATGTTCCTGAGGATAAGAAACTAACTCATAAAGAAAATGAATGTGCTTGGTTACGATCCCAGAAGCTCATGGGAAAGAGTTCTGGTCCAGCCTAGGTCTTACTCCTTCATATTGGGCAGCAGAGTGGGGACTCAATGAGATGACACAGGATGCAAACACCAAGATGTATTAATTTAAAGAATATACCACACATAAAACAAGGATCAATAGTCTAACAAAATCACTCACTTAATTGCCCACTCAACAAATATTTAACCTTCTAAATTTCAAATACTCTAAATCATGACTTTGCTGATACGAAATGAGTTAACCAAGCTTAGGTAGAAGGATCAAGATTTCAAGGTGAACACCAGAAATACAGCAAACTGCTGTCACAGACCATAAGAATTAGAAGGTGCCATAAAAAAAAAAAACTAAACAAACTATCATGCTTGTTAGGGATAATAATTAAAAATCCTTTAAAAACAAACATAATGTCTTTATCAACTAAAGATAGAAATGAATTCAGAATAAGCACTATTGGTGGTACTAAGGTGTGAATTCAGGGCCTCATATTCACTAGGTTAGCACTCCACCATTTGAGTCTTGGTCGTACTGGATGGTTATTTTTTGGAGATGAAATCTCGAGAGCTTTTCTACCTGAGTTGATCCAAAAATATGATTCTCTGGATCTCCGTCTCCTGATTCACTTGGCAGATAGGCATGAGCCACCTCTGCCCAGCCAGAATCAAATGTAATATCATTCTTATCTCAATACAATATACATATGGGTAATTCTTAGATGAATGGAAATTGTGGTGCCTCTGTAAAAAAAGTTATTCAATAAATCACAGTTCCATAAGAATATCTGAGGACTATGGAATCTACAAAATAGATTAATGAAAGTTTACTACTCATTTACATGTATCAAAACTTGTAGAAAGTAGTGGTTCAATGTAAAATAACTAGTCTCCTTTCTTAAATGGGTTCTCTCTGTTATGTGCTAAAACAGTACAGATTATGTATTTTTGGAAGGAGGCCTTTCAGAGCACAAACAAGCCTTAATGTGTTTATGAACAGGAATAAAAGATAAATTAAATGGAAAGCTTTTAGCATAATTTGGAATAATGGATCATCTAGGGGCATAGAATATTGAAGATTTTGGCAGTCTCTGCTTTCAGAACTTAATGAGAAAAGTATTCACAATGTTGAGTTTTTTGAACAGCAAACAAGGAATAATTCAGTTTTCTCTCCTCTGTCCAGTGTTGACTTACTCTATTTTGCCCTTCTAATGGTAAAATATTAAGAAGTGTACTTTTGGTTTGGTTGGTGAAATATTGTTGCTTTTTACTTTGTGTGTTTGATGGGTTGCATTTATTTGTTTCGAGAGAGAGCTTAATTTCTAACTACATCTCCCAGGCAAGCCTTGAACTCTCGATCCTCCTGCAGAAGCTTGCCTAATGCTTGATTATTGGCATGTGCCATCATACTCAGCTGAAGTCTACTTTGATCATTCCTTTCCATTACCTCATACAATACCTTATAAATGACAACTACAAAATTACAAGACTGTAAGATTTCTCAAAGACTGTCATTTACAATACCTATGACTACTTCAGTTGTCAACAGAATACATTTTCATGTATAACAAACACATTAAAGATCACTTAAGAAGGAAAGCAAAGTAATCCTTAGATCACACTTGTTACTTTTCTTACATTATTCATTTCTAATAGACTATAGCATTTCTTTTCACTGTTTTAGAATTCGGCTTTCTCCTTTACATTTTCTTTTTCTGAATAACATTTTCTTCCATATGATTTAGAATAGTTTGTACATATTCATTTTTAGAAGCAGCATCTATCTACCTACCCAGTGAAAAAAGGAAGTATTAAGTTCTTAGCTAGGACTAAATGTTTACTATATACTTTGACTAAACAATGACAAAAAGATGTCAATTCTTAAAGAATAAGAAATGAGTCAATAGAATAAAGAAATCATTTAGGCTAATGTAGACTTAATACTCAATGTACATACATGAAAATTAAAGTGGGAACACTGAGAAGATAAGCAGAGAGATAGTAGACGACAGGGAAGATAACTGGGATGGCTGACAGTGACAAGATGCACGCTTATACCCTGTCATGTTCTGGAAACAATATATTCTCAATCTCATGGCAATAATAAGTGCTTTAAACTCAGGATTTCATCATTGTGTCATTGCTACTCTTGCTTTATTTTTTCATTATTATTTTTTTTGGCCAGGGCCTGTTCTGTGTCAAATTATCTTCTGCCTATAGTCAGAGATGTGGGCAGCCCCACTCCAAGTAAATGATTAACTAAAAGGTAGGTCCAAACAAGTGGTCTCCCTATCTACACCATGAAACCACTGTCCGCTCCCAAAGAAAGAAAGAGAGAGCACCTACCCGCAGGAAGGAGAGGTCTCGATTGTGCTCAATGCTGGTAATCTCCAAGTTACCCATGACCACCTCACAGTTCTCATAGTACTTCCGCAAGGCTCGGTACTGCTGCTCCAGGTCAGAGAGCGAGCTCAGTTTATTCTCTGTTCCTGCACACACTGCAAAGACAAAAGAAATGCATGACGTGATATATCCATTATGTCATGTGAACAATGACAATAACGCCTGCAAAACAAGTCTTTCACTAACTAAAATATTTCCAATATTATTAAGAACCATTGATCATCATTGTTGATAAAATAGCTTATTTTTTTAATTCCAAACTAAATTATGCTAACCAAAGACAGTAAGAAGGAGTGGGTTCCAAAAAAGTTTACCTTTCTTTAAATTTCATTGTATAGGTGATGTACAAAGGGGTTACATTAACATAAGTAATGAGTACAGTTCTTTGAAACAGTGTTACCACCTCCCTCATATTCCTCCACTAGCACTCCCCCTTCTCCCCTTCCCCCTAAAAGTGGTGAAGTTCATTTCCAACACATATCTAGTGAAGTACCATTGTTGTATTGATTTACTCTTTTGTGTCACCATTTCTGTGCTTCGCCTTCACTTCCCCAAACCAGATAAACTTATATACAAGGCAAAAGGTACAGAAATATAAAACAATGACAAGGCATAAACCAAAGTGGGACAGGGAGAAGAAGAGAACTACAAATAGTACAAAAAAAAAGGAACTCCAAGTATATTTTAAATATGAGGCCCTTGTAAAGATTTTGAAACTTAGAAAAATTTTATTTGTTGTAAACATATAGAGCATTTCAATAGTTTACTTCATTTAAACCTAGATTCCTTTAGAATTTATATGTTGCTCCTTTTCCTACTGAGTAATTGTGTATATGGGAATAAATTAAAAGCAAAAGATGCCAATAACATATTTCTGTTGTAAAAATAATACTTATCATGTATTGTAAACCTCTTCTGGGAAATCTTCTGCATAATTAAAATGCTTTACTGAAAACCTAAAAATATCCTATTTTATACATTTATGCTACAAACTATTTTATATACTTATACTGCAAACAAAATATTTTATACATTTATACTGTAAACCAAATTTATAAGAAGGAAGAGAGTTGTAGCTCAAGTGCCAGCCTTGAGTGAAAAAGCCAAGTGAAAGGGTTAGATTCTGAGTTTGAGCTCTAGTACCAGCATGTACACACAGTCACACGTACACACACAAAGAAAAAAAAATTCTATTTTTTCCTATGTCATGTCTATGTCATATGCTGTCTTTATTTTTTATGTTCTGTTTCTAATAAACTTTACTTAAAATATGTAAACATATTAGTATCATAATCATTTGTTGATATCAAGTAGGTCATGATTGAGTATAGGTATGAGCTTCTGAAAATAAATTGGCTCATTTTGACCATCTTTACTAGTTGAAGGTCCATTATTCTCTTCTTGTGTGAGCATATATATGTATTTGTTTTGTTCACATCTCTTTTTGTCTTCCACATCAGGTTTTTAGTTGTTGTTTTTCAAGTTGTGTAGAATAACAGAACAAATACTATGATGAAGACAGCTAATACCATTTTCCTCCTTTGTAACAAGCATCCCAATTTTTACTTTAATGTATAATCATTTCTAACAAAAATTACGTGTCTCCTCTTCCAAATAAATTTCGCTAATGGACAAAGCTTTGACACTGTCAGTTTCCCACGGTTTATTTAAAACATGGTTCTAGCTTGACTTTGTCTCCTTCTTTATCCATACTTTCTACCAGGGAAGTCCAAGAGCCTCTGATCTTCAATTAACCACCAGAAAACTGCAGGGGGTGCTATGTCTCAAAGTGGTAAAGTGTCAGCCTTGAGCAAAGGAGCACAAGGTCAATCTCTAGGCCCTAAGTTCAAGCTCCAAAACAGATAAAGAAAGAATGTTGACAATTGCAGTGATGTTCAACACAAGAAAGAGGATGAAAACCTAATAATTCACATATATGTTCCTTTTCAGACAAGATAATAGCACAAGATTTCATTCTTATTATACATTACAGGTGATTATAGATTTTATTTTAATTCTAGTTAAGATAATTTCTGTTTCAATGCAATTAAATATGGTAATCATCAGTGCCTCTCAAAATCGATTTACAAATTTGACGCTGCAATCCTAAAAGATACATAATGCCGCATTGAAACTTCTTCACAACTTGTTGTTTAATCCCCTATTTTTTGTAAATAAAATCCACACTTTATTAACATATATTATTTGAAATAATCAGCATGTCATACAAATGAAAAGGCTTCCAAAAATCTTAGTGTCATAAATTGTACATAAATATTGTGATTTATGTCTATTACTTTATGTGCAACTCCTATATATTAATGAATATTTCCCATTCTGAAATATGGAAAAAGTGATATATAACACAAAGCTCTTTGAATCAAGATAGTTCAAAGTTTATGGTAATTTTTTATTATTGATTCACTGTATTTTCAAATGTTTAAAATACTTTTCCACATTTTTTATAATGAATATGTTACAAAGTGCTATAAAATCTGGGGAGTCATGAAATTAATTTATCTTCTTTTTGTTTTTGCATAGTTACATAACAATGAAAACAATCATTAGATAATATTCATACAATTTATATTAAAACAATTATATATGAATTTCTGCTCTGTGTGTGCACGTGTGTGTGCATGCACTCATGTGTGTGTTTGTGTGTCTGTGTGTGTGTGTGCACTGTCCCTTGGTTTTTCCACTCAAAACTTGAGTCCCACCTCCATTTCTGGCTTTTTGGTGGTTATGTGCAGATAAGAATTTCATGGACTTCTATGTTAGGGCTGGCTTCAAACCACAATCCTCAGATTTCAGCTTCTTCTATAGCTAGTGTTACAATGAGCCAACACTGCCTGGCTTCCACTGTGTAATAAAGGATCACCATGTTTGATAGATAGCTTATTTTAAAAGGATCATTGTGTTTGATACATATTAAAATGTAAACTTGTAAATAGGAATGAAGGTTCAGAAATGTTTTTCAACAAAGGATCTTCTGACAAAATATCTGATAAACCAAGATATCCACTAAACAGACTAATAGTTTGAATTTTAGTATATGGCGTTCAGTTTCAGTAAGCCTTTTCTCTATATTTATGTTTGAAACAGTCTAGAATCGATAGTATATGCATTGTAGCTTTTATCTTGAAAGACAGACTGGAATTAGTTTGAAGAGATGCATAAAAAATCATTCGTATTTCTCTTCATGAAGGCCTCACTGAATGCTTCACAACTTCCATTTGTCAATCGATTTTTCAATCAGGCAATGTATACAAGGCAAAGCGTGAGCCATCAAGTTTCATCGATTTCAAAACGCTGTTTATCAAATAGAGTAGAAAAATCTTCTTCAGTAGCCAGAACAAGTTTAACAAAATTCAGCCCCTATCGTCAACACTATTACAAAGTCTTTAAAGGACCACCTTACAAGAGTTCAAGCATCAAAAAAATCCTAATTCAGTTTCTCGCTGTCTCCTCTCATCTCTTCCCTGACTCATTCTGTTTTGTCACTAGCCTGTATCATCCCTTCTCTGTCCTGATGCCTGTCTGTCTGTCTTGTGTCTGTATGCATGTCTGTCCATTCCTAGATCTGTCGTCCATCTGTCTGTCTGTCTGTCTGTCTATTCATCTGTTTGTCTGTCTGATGGTCCCCCCACCTGTCTGTCTGTCCATCATTCTATCTGTCCAACTGTCTATCAATCCATCTGTCTGTCTGTCAGTCCAACAGTTCGTCCATCTGTCCATATGTCCACCTGTCTGTCTTTGTCCTTCTGTCCATCCATTTGTCCATCTGTCCATCTGTCTGTCTGTCTGCCTATCTGTCTTTCTTTGTGGGTAGGGTACTTTGTCCAAAAAGAACATAACCTACACCAGTGTCTTCAAATATGTCTTCTGTGTTTCTGATTTTACCATTAGGTCTTAGTTCATTTTGGATTGATATTTGTGTGTAACGTAGGAAAGGGATCTAGTTTTACTCTTTTATATGTGTCTTTGCCAGAACTCTTGATTGAAAAAGATGGTCCTTTCTCTCTGTGTTTGATGCTATTGCCAAAAACCAATTGATTGAGTGTTTGGCTAACTTGAACAGCCTTTAGAGTCAATCCCTAATACTGCAAAAACAAAACAATCCATTGGTTATATGTATGTGGGCTCATTTCTGGGTTATTTATTCTGTTCTATTGGTTTATATGATGATTTCTATACTAGTATGATGCTGTTGCAGTTATTATAATAACTTATGTAGGGTGTTTTAAAGTCAGGTGTTATATTTCTAATTTTATCTTGCTCATGTTTGGTTTGTCATGATTTTTCATTTATTTCTTATCACTATTTTGCTGATTCCCAAATCATAAATCATGAGAAAAACATGCAATTAGCTAAAACATTTCCTAAACATCCTTCGAGCCAAAAGAAAAGGAGCTCTGGCATTGGAGAGGTTTCCTAATAGAGCTGTCGTTGAGGGAAGGCTTTGGCTTTCATACTACGGATGGATGAAAGGTAAATCCATTCACTCTGTACATTATTTTGGGCCATTTTAGATGATAATGTGAATTGCTTTTGATTTTGCTAGTCACTTACAGTAGTATCTAAATGCCTTAGACATTTTTAAGTTGCTAAATTATGCTAAAGGGTTTAATTTCATAATTGGAGGCTATCACAAAATAATAGATTTGAAATTTTTCTTTTAACTGAATAATAATAGCAATATATAGTCTTTCCAGACTGAAATGTTACATTTTCCATGTGTTTAGTATTTCTGTGTTATACTTCAAATGTTAGCATTGTAAACTTTTGTTATAATTTTAATTATAATTTAACATATTTTATGTCATATCAACATTTGACTTACAATTGTTTATGTATAATTCCCATTTTCTACTGTGTTCCTGTCTTAGAAATTCTTCATTTGAATCTCTTAAAATTTCTATACCAAAAGTTCAAAAATTTAATAGCAAGATTTTAATGATTAGAAATTATGTAGATGTCACCTATACATGAGGTATTAATATTTCCCTTGTCAATATCTTGTCATTATTTTCTTCTTAACCATTTGATTGGCGTCCACCAAATTTTCTTTTCCTCCTAATTTACTTCAGTTTTGTGTTTACTAGGGAAGTGCTAGCTCTTAAGTTTAATGTAGGTGCTGGACTTGACAAGCAATTAAAGCAAACAATTTCTACTCATCAAGCCTTGCCAAATTAGTCATCTACCATCTGCCTCATCATCTGGCTCTCCTTGAGGTCTTGCTGTGAATCTGGATGCTCATTCTCAGATTAAGAGGGACAGAGTAAAGCTCCAAGCTGGTGAAGTGCCAGTGGGAGCTAAGTATGTAAACATTAGCAAACATCTTTCTTCCCTAGATTACCATGCCTTCAACTATCCCCTTGTGTGTAATAAAACCCAGCCTGATTGTAATACCTTATCACTGTGAGCCCTTTGCTATCCCCTGCAATTAAAGTGGCAGAGAAGGGGACTTTTTTCTATTGGAAATATTGAAAAGAACTGAATAGAGACTTGATGTATGCAATATGATCCTGTACTCACATATCAAGGCTCATTGCTTAAGCATTTGTAAAGATATACATTAAGAAATGAAATATACATTATCTCCTGCACTGGTTTCATAATGAGAGTTCCTTTGTAATCTTTCCATTGTCAAATGTTTACTTTGGTAACAGCTTGCAAGAGGCATATTCTAGGGTCAGTCAAGCTGCAGGAGTACTGGGAAGTTCTGAGAAATGGAAAGGATGAAACGTGGTGCTAAGGTCAACCTGATATTCCTCTCCCCTTCAGGCATTCTCTGATGAAGGACTGAGCAAGGACGATGGGTGAGTCAATGCAAAAGCATTAAGGCGCTCTTCTGTAAGGAAAAGGCTCTGGTAGGACATGTGGCCTCACTGTCAGAATGGGGCTCCAGTTTCTCCCCATTTGTGTTTTAGTCGATGTGTCTGCAGTGTTATGTTTGCACAGTTCTAAACAAAAGCGTTATCCTGCCCCAGTATCTTGGCTCACACAGGTAAACTTGTGCATTCAGGCTAAACTGAGTCTAAATAGGCAGTACCCCTTCTCAAATCAAAAGCAAAGCCTGTTAGACATGTTCATATGTTAGACATGATGAAAAAGGTAATTATGCAGACATTTTTGACTAAAGATCTTTTTCTGCAGCTTCATGTAATTTACATGTAAGGCCTAACCTGAGATAACTTTCTAACAAAGCTTTGTGGCACATTGCAGTGTTTCATTCTTCTGGATGAGAAACAGTGTTTACCTCATATTAACAGAATATTTACAGATTAAATAATAAAATATATGATGTTATAATTTATTTTAGCTTACATTATTTCATCAAACCTAAAAGACTATTATTCTAGAAATGAGATTGTATTGGCTATAAAAACAGATTTAGATGACTAGTGGATGATTATACTACAAACACAGTCATACTTCCAAGAACTATAGTAGTAAATATCCAAATGTTAATTATAATTGGAAGCTTGATCAAGGGATAGCCACTACATAATAACACATAGGGTATTATGTCATAAATTCATTTATATTTTTTAAATTCTATTTATTTGACAAACATTAACTGGGCAAACACAATATCTGTAGATCTGGGCTATGTGCAAGTAATAATGAGTAAGAATTAAGTTTCAAATTTACAACATGCTTTACTTTAATAAAATTACATTTTATATTTGTAAAAAATAATAGTATATGTTTAGTTAAAATCTATTAAATGTAAATTATTTTTTTCTGCCATTGATTCCTTGCCAATGGACAAGATGCAAACTCAAAAACGATAATCCATCTTATCCACAAGACAAGATAGAGAACATCTTCTTTTGTACGAAATACATATCATTTAGTATTAGAAGAGGAAGACATTAACAGTAAGAAGCAATTTTCTAAAGAATGTCATTGGCCTGTTCTATAGCATGTACAACAGAAGAAATGTCAGCATGTCTTGCAAACTCTGAGCAAGACTCCTTTACTTCTCTTTTAATGCAGGAATCACTGAGCAAAAGGAAAAGAAGAATTGACTTATGGGGCTAAGAATATAGCTTACTGGTAGAGCTCTTGCTTAACAATCATGGATTCAGTTCCTAGCACCCAAATAATGAATGAATGAATTAATTAATTAATTAATTAATGAAATATTATGTTGATTTAAACAGTATAGATGCAGCATTCAAAATGATTCTAAGCTCTTAAAACTTTTATTATTGTAATGTATAGAGGGGTCACAGTTATGTTCGCCAGACAGAGGTAAAAACCAGTTTTTATTTTTAAACTAGGTCCTCATTCTAAATTTTGTTTTGATTTTGAATATTTTCATTACATTTGATACACACATACATATAATATGAAGTGTATTAAATATATATATGTGTATGTTTATGCACATAGTGGTTACACATATTAGGAGTTCTATCTCATTGGACTTTATTTTTTTCAGTGAAGGTTCTGGGGACTGAACTCAGGGTCTGGGTGTAGAGACTATCCCTAAGCTTTTTGGCTCCAGGGTATCACTTTACTACTTGAGCTAGAGCTCCACTTCTGGCTTTTTGGTAGTTCATTAGAAATGAGTCTCTTAGACTTTTCTGCCCAGGGTAGCTTTTAATGCTGATCCTCACATCTCAGTCTCTTGAGTAGCTACAATATACAGTGTGAACCACCAGCAGCTGGCTTTGACTTTCTACCATTATATAATGCATTAACAATAAGAAAAATATAAATTCTAAGCAAATAAATTACTTCTTGTCTTATTATTCTAATCTAACGCGACTCAAACAGCCTTTGCAAATAAGTGTATTTTTCTATACAAAACTGGTTATTTATATAATTGTAGTTGGCAAGGTTCATATGTACAAAAGTAAATCCTTGAAGGTAAATACAAATTTTAAGCTAAATCACATGTTGTTTACCAAGAGATACAGGTGAGAATGGAAACTGGGCACTATTTTTAATCCTGTCATTTCACAAATCTGATCAATTTTTAAAATTTGAAACATGACTTGTCTGAATATAGTTCATTCATTTTCAATTCCTGGAAAATACATATTTCATGATATAAAAATATTATGTGTTTCATAATAAATTATACAAACTATGTTTTCATTATAGAATTCAAGTTTCTTCTGAGAGTTTCAGCTAGAATAGCAAACATGCTTGGCAAATGTTCATGTTTTGGATCTATTTATCACTATATTTTAACTTTCACAATAATATGAAGCAAATAAAAACTATCAAATCTATTCTTATTTTTTTGAGCTGGTTTTAGGGCTTGAATGCAGTGCTTGGGCACTGTCCCTGAGGTTTTTTTGTTCAAGGCTAGCTCTACTTACTAAAGCCACAGCTCCACTTTCACTTTTTGGTGGTTAATTGAAGATATGAGTCTCAAGGATTTTTCTATCTGAGCTAGCTTTCTACCATAATTAAGAGATGTTAGCATTCTGAATATCTGGGATTAAAGGCATGAGCCATCAGTGTAGGCTTATAAAATGTACTCTTAACTATATTAATACTTTTTACTTCATGATGCTTTAAGCCTGTAATTTCAACACTCAGAAGGTAAAAACAGCTACAGCTCCAACTGCACCGCAGCCTCAACTACATGGACAGATAGCATTTTCAAACAAACCAACAAAAACAACAGCAAAATCATGATAATAATAATAATATCAAGCAAGATGATGAAACTGTAACATACCTAGAAATCACTTAGAATGTCACACACACATATAGGTGAGAAAGGCCTTTAATGATGACAATACTTTATAATACTTTAAAGTCACAGTAATATTTAAAATAAATAATCATAAATGAAAATTGTTGATAAACTGGAAGAAATATTATATAATTCTACACATCACTGAGAATAGAAAAATAACTTAGGATATGTATACACTAATATACTAATAGATGATTTGATCAAGAAGATGTAGTACTTACACACAATGGAATTCTATGCTGCCATCAGAAAGAATGACATTGCCCCATTTGTAAGGAAATGTAAAGACTTGGAAAAAATCATATTAAATGAAGTGAGCCAGACCCAAAGAATATAGGCTCAATGGTTTCCCTCATTTGTAATAATTAGTACACATCTAGAACTCTCATAGCAGAGGATTACAAAAGCTCAAAACCTAGTTACATAAGGTCATATAGGATGAGACTAAATGAAAGGGTTTCTAGGATATGGAAACAAGAGCTTTATCTTGTGTGATTGTTTTTCTTAATGTACTATGTTATTTCTCTTCTCCTTTTTTGTCCTTTGATTAATCACATACTGTATTTGACTTTGTTACCTGGCATATTGTACATATGTTTATTTGTTTATTTGAAATAGAAAAGGAAAGGGGAAAAACAAGATGATTGGGAGGGGGTGGGGAGAAAGAAATGGGGACAAAATCATAAGGAGTATCAATGTGTGAGAAATAATGCATCTACTCCCTGGTGAATGTAACTGTAAGCCCTCTATACATTACCTTGATAATAAAAAATAAAATAAAACATGGAAAATATAAATACATTATTTGAAATCAAAATAGTAATATTTTCATGAAGTAACATGCCTCAAAGGAAGATGAAACCTTTGTATTTTGAAAAACTAGAGTTCATGGCCATGAATTTCCTAGAAGTCCATGGAAGATATTGTAGATGATGACCCTTATGCTTTGAAAAAGTTATCTGATATATTGGGCATATTTGTATTTGGTTATTTGAAATTGGATAGGGAAGGGGGAGAACAAAATGAGGGGTGAGGGTGGGGGGAGGGAAATGGGGACCAAGACGTGTGAAAAGGTATCAATGTATGTGAATTAATGCACCTTCTATCTGGCAAATATCATGTAACCCTTCTATTAATTACAATAAAAACTGTATGAAAAAAATCATATAAATATAACGGCATCCATGTTCGCATAATAACATATTTTAGAGCAGGGGTATTTAGCAAAACTGTTATTAAGCTTGGACTTCTCAGATCAACTCTTTCAATCTATTCAAATTTAAAATTCGAAAGGATGTTCTGCAAGGTTTATCCTCTTCCCTCCAATTTCCTTCAGCCTCGAATCTCATCTTCATAAGAGGCACCACTGTGTTCTAATAAATACCACAGCAGATTCTCATATGATGCTTGCCTTTCTTCTTTCTTCCTTACACACTATTTGTATCTGAAGGAACACTTAATTCATAAGTCACATCATTTAACACCCCCTCTTCAACTATCCTCAACGGGTTCCCGCACTGTTCAGCATAAATTAGAAAAAGTTCTTCCTGTTCTAGCCTTGCAAGGCCTTCACACCATCTGAAACCCCGCTACTCTTCTGATGTCATCTTGTAGGATGTTCCACTTAGGCATTATGCCCCTGCCACGGAACCATCTTACCTGACTTGAACCTCACTACAGAATCATCTGAATTCCTATTGTTAGAATGTGACAGGTCAGCACTGGTCTGTATTTGGCATTTGGAGTAATGATCCAAAATATGATAGGAAACATTATTTATTACAACTCGCCATCCTTTACTTAGAATATTTTATTTTATGGGGGAATGGACTATTTTATTCACTGCTGCACTTATGACATTTGGAAGTTCT
Organism: Megascapheus bottae; assembly: GCF_031878675.1. NCBI lineage: Eukaryota > Metazoa > Chordata > Mammalia > Rodentia > Geomyidae > Megascapheus > Megascapheus bottae. The sequence continues at coordinate 19,341,494 of NC_143529.1, forward strand.
TGAATTATGACAGGATCCTAACAAACACTGGGTGGATAGATGGATGGGTAGATGGATGGATGATGGATGGATGGGTGGATAAATGGAAAACTACTAAAATGTTGGAATTCTAGCTAAAGTACTTGGCTCATATATAATTCAAGTATTATTTGACACATTGTCAGAACCATGAAGATCCTTAGAGATCAAGTTAACATATGTAAGATGATAATGTATAAGATAAGAGACAGTGCTCAAAGAAGTTCAAAAAGCTAGTCGGGTACCCGAATAGAGTAAGTCTTTATTTATGCCATATTTGCATGGCACAGTGCCTCGGGGTGCATGGAATCTTTTCATAAAATTGTTCAGTTTATGGAAGGGAATTCCTAGCATAACACTTTGCTGCCAGCAGGAAAACTATATTCTGAAACTTGGCATGAGTACTTAAGAACATTTGGCTAAACAGTACTAGTCACTTATGTAATTAGAAAAGAGATCCTTGGTAATATCTTAATTTTTTTCAATGAAGTTAAGTGTAGCTCACTCACAGTCAATTTTATTCTTCAAGAGTTTTTTTTAAACAAAACGTGTCATATTCTGACCACTAATGCATGGTAAATATTATTGTCAATATTATTTGATGAAATTATACATTTTTAAAACATTTTAATACTGTCTATCTAAAGTACCTCAGGGTGTTCATTTTGAAAACAATCTATTTTCAATAGAAAAAATTATATTAAAATATCAGTGTTTTATAAATTCAGATTTAAAAGATCACATTTGTTTAAATATATTCAAATTGGCACCTAAGATTTGCAGGACAATTTAGTAGTGGTGGGTTAAATATATTAATTTACTATGGCTATTATTTTATTTAATAACATGTATAAAGTGATGCATGATTAGCAATGTAATTTTACCAATTATTAACTTCTTTTATTTTAAATTATCTAGGTGAGAAGTATAAGTGTTCTCATCAAATTAATAGCTAGGAATTTTGTCTTGGGGTGTCCTGAAGTGAAAAAATCTCAGAGAGGATGCTTTGAATTATTTTGAGGGAGACACAGATGATAAACGAAATAATCCACAAATACTAGATTATTTTTCCTTGATATTACTCATGATTTCCAGGAAGGGATTAGAACAAATAGGTTAAATAAAACAGGGAAATGAATTTTTTCTACATTCATAGAAAAATTAAAGTGTAAACTAAGATCACTAACTGATTTCATTATAGCTTCTTTTTCAAATGTTATAAAAATAGAAATTAATCAGAAATAGGAAAGATAATCAGAAGTAGAAGATAGATTTGAAGCCACTGAAACACTTGTTGATCTAGTAGGTTGCTCAGAGAATTCTGACAGATGCATACCAGTGCTTTTTATTTCAATGTTAGGCTTCCCATTTGTACACATTTGGTCCTGTTCTTTAGAAATCATATTAAAGATTACTAATTTCCATTACCTACTGAATCAGAACCTGAACATGTACTTAGTATCTGTGATTTGCTATAAATTGGTATTCTCCTGCAATATCATTAAACCAATGTAAATTTTTTTATAAAATAATTGAATATAATCAAAAGATGGACCATTCAACTCAGCTTCAATCATTCCTTTTATTTTAAAATATTCATTGTACTAGTCTCACTCTGAATTCTTTGGGGAAAAAGTCACATATTATTTCCAACATCTGCCATAAAATTTTGATTATTTCAGAAATGACTTAGGAAATTTATTCAATTTACACTTCTTAAAATCAAACACAAAGCGTATCATGTGTGTAGTTATTTTGTTCATATTTTACATTCTATGGGACTTCAACCTCTTCTAGATATTAGCGAGTGATAGAGTTACAAGATTCTGTCTTCTATCATTTCTGGTTATGCATAAATGGCATGGATAATACAAAAAGTATGGCCAAGCTTTCTACATTTATGCCTTGAAAAACTTACTCTGATCTAAGTAAGCAAAGAGTATAAACAACATAAACAAAATAATAGAAGACATCAGGCATAACAAATCTAAAGTCTAGGACAGTTTTTTAATTTCTAATCTTAGTATATATCTAATTATCTAACAGCTGATGTCACGCATTCATAAACTGGCATTTTAAAATAAAAACCAACAATAACATGGCTTTACATACAATTGAATGTTTACTCCTGGAACTTTTAGGAATTGAAGAAACTAATTTCTTCATAAGGTTATGTCAAATCCTTTGGAGTGCTTCTAAAATATCATAGATGTAAGTACATACATGTGTTTCTATTGTCAGTTTCTATTGTTTACCAATTGCAGTTAAAAAGATGTTGATTGGCTGGGAGTTTGGCCTAGTGGCCTAGCATGCACAAAGACCCAGGTTCGATTCCTGGGTACCACATACATAGAAAAAAAAAGTCAGAAGTGGTGCTGAGGCTCAAGTGGTAAAATGCTAGCACTGAGAAAGTCCAAGGACAGTGCTCAGGCCCTGAGCCCAAGCCCAGGACTGGCAAAAAAAAAAAAAAAGTGTTGATTTGGAATGTTAGGTCCTAGTGAAAATTTTCAGGTTTTTCTCAAGCTACAGTCTCTGACTCATCAAGCTCGAATGGTAATTATGTTTCCCAGACATTACCAGACGAGTGGTTTTATAACTATTCTTCATTCATCTGTTCTCAGATGCTCTTCCTACCTCATGATTATACCATCATATTCTTCAGTAAGTGGTATTTTGGTCATAATTGTTATAAATTTCAGGGTTGCTCAGTATAAAATTATCCCTATTCCAGTATCCAACATGTTTCCCATGCCATCCTAGAATTACCCTTTTACAAAAACTAAAGTGAAGACCATTGTTTCAAAATGGTATTGAAACCTCTTTCTACACGTTGCTCTATAGACTCCTTTTGATAAAACAATAGTGATGACAAAATAGTTTCTGTTGACCAGTTAACCGTAAAGTTCCAGGTCCACTGACTCTCTTGATGTGTAAGGCAACCTACACCAGAAACTCACCAGCTCCTGTACATCCTTCCTCCCTCTGCCCATCCCTGCCCTAGATTACTAATGTACAGGAGGAAAAGCCATGGAAGCTCTTTTATTCGTTGTTCTACTTTTCTTTTCATTTCCTCATTTTATACATGTTTCAGAGCTCTAACTTCTATCTCTGTTCAAAAAGTTCATCTTTGGAGCTGGGAGTTTGGCCTGGTGGTAGAGTGCTTGCCTAGCATGCACGAAGACCCAGGTTCGATTCCTCGGTACCACATACATAGAAAAAAGCTTGGAAGTGGTGCTGAAGCTCAGTAGTAGAGCTCTAGCCTTGAGAAAGTCCAAGGACAGTGCTCAGGCCCTGAGCTCAAACCCAGGACTGGCAAAAAAAATAAATAAAATAAAAAAATAAATAAAAAGTTCATCTTTGGAAATGGTGCCCTTTCTTATCCTGGATCAGAAACACATTGACAGATCTGACCTCTCACTCCATAGAAGCACATCATTAGTTTCCAAGGTAGGACCCCCTCCCCCACCCCTATACTGGCCCAAGAGCACACACAACTCCTATATGCCTCTTCCCTGGTCTCCACCAGAAGACTGGGTTATTTATGCCTTTCAAGCATCTGAGATTTGAAGAAATCATGTGAGTTCTTTATACTGTCATCTTAACAGTATTTCTTGAATGACACAGCTGTGGCCAATACCTTCCAGGTTTTAGCCCCAAAATCAGCAGAGGCAATCCATTATTTACCCAATGTGTCAGTTATGTTTTTTTTCTTTTTTCCTTTTATTTTTATTATGTTTATTGTAATTAATATAAGGGTTACATAATATTCGTCACATAGAAGGTATGTATTGCTTAACAATCATTGCTACCACTCCTGATGGTTTTGTCTCCATTTCCCTCCCCCACCTCCTTCAATCATCTTGTTATCCCCCTTTCCATATCCTATTTCAAATAAACAAACATATGCAATATATCAGATAATAAGGTAAGATACTGTAACAATATGAGAATAACCAAGAGACAACAAAAGAGACAAGAAGTAACATAGCACATTAAGAACAGCAGTCATAACTTATATGGCTCTTGCTTCTATATTCTAGAGGTCCTTTTATTTAGCCTCATAGCCTCATCCTATATGGCCTTGGGTATCTAGGTTTTGCCCTATTGTAAACCTCTGCTAGGAGAGTCCAGGTTTCTACTAATTATGACAAATGAGGGAAATCATTGAGCCTATGCTCCTTTGAGTCTGGCTTACTTCACTTAATATGATTGTTTCTAAGTCTTTCCATTTCCTTAAAAATGGGGCAATATCATTCTTTCTGATGGCAGCATAGAATTCCATTGTGTATAAGTACCACATTTTGATGATCCACTATCAACTGAGGGGCCAAGTAGTGGAATTGCTGGGTCATAGGAGAGTTCTATGTTTAGTCTTTTGAGGCACTGCCATACTGCTTCCCATAGTGGTTGAACGAGTTTACACTCCCACCAACAATGTAGTAGTGATATCTCCTGGCCACATTCCTGCCAGCATCTGTTGTTAGAATGGCCATAATCAAGAAATCTAATAACAACAAGAGCTTCTTAATAACATTAATGCCTAGCATACCTTCCTTGTGAGTGGACATAGACTAACTGCCTGGGTCTGGGTTTTATTCTTTTTTTTTTTTTGTCTTCTGTGGATGCTACTCTGCCTTCAACCTCAACAGTAATAAATGACCAAATCATGAGTACCAAGCACTGTTGAACAATACAATGCCAAGTGAAAAGAAAAACAACTTTTAGCTAACTAAGTAAGTACACTTTGGTCAGAAATACACATAGTTCTTTCTCTTCCTTCTTTGAAAAATCAGCAGCACACTGGAGGTCCAACTACTGCCTGGAGATTTTTTTTAACTTGCATGAAGTGGTTTGAAGCATTGAAATTCCATGGCACTGCCAACAGTGCCAAAGCTCCTCTAGGACCCGTAGGTTATTTATCTCTGGTTATCTAGAGGGGCCTTCCCTGTTTTTGCAGAAGCATTTACTCTATTTAATGGTTGTTAATTAACAGTGCACAACATCATTTCAGAGTGTGCACCCATGTCCATGAATATCCCAGATTTGTTTTCTTAATAGACTTGGAAATACCCAGGTAGAATAGTGCCAGACTTCCCTCCCTACTCTACTTGTCCTGCTTTGTCTCTTAAAAATGTTTGTTAAACAGGGTACAACTCACACAGAGAGAAGATTTAAAAAAAGGAATATTTAGGGGGAAAGCTTAGTTGGTACAGAAAAGTGAGATTTTTTTATTTGCTCATAAACTCTCAAAACCTGAAGTACATAAAATTATGAACTAACTGAATTTCTCTATGATATACTATGTGGAGACACACATTTGAGTCATTAAAGAGTTAGGTAATGGATTCTCTAAGATCACTACAAAAATCTAAAATTCTATATTCAGAATCACTTACAGAGCCCCTAAGAGCCACTCAGTAATGGAACATCAACTAGGGATAATTAATATCTTAAAGCATACAAAATAAAACTCAAAGATTATAAGTCAGATAAAAATGTAGCACCTACAGACTACTCTTTGTCACAGTATATAACTCTAAAATTCCTTTTGAATATATCTATATTTATAAATCTAACTCAAGCAGTATAAAATTAATCAAGATATATGCATTGAAAACCACCCTCTAGGGTATAAGTATAAAATCAAAACTACTAAAAAGAAAACTTCTGTTAGCTCAAGAAACATAATAAAATTCTGTCTTGTTGGCATTTTTGTCTCACAGCTCATTAGGACTTTAGATAGAGATACTGCCTTTCTGATTATCAATGACAAAACTCTCTTTACACTTCGAAGTATGGAGGTAAAATCCTTAATCTTATCAAACCTCTTGTCTCCTAGAATTTCTCTTTCTCTTTTTTTTCACATGTGAAAACATGGCAAATAACTATTAAATATTTGAAAACTTGGTTACACACATTTTAATGAATTACAGACAGTAATTACTTTTCAGAGAATCTGTTGAAATTTGTATTAATGAATTATGCATGCCAATGAACTAGTTTCCATTTTATTATCCAAGCATCACTAGGGGGCAGCATTCTTTTGACTTAGGGATACTGAAAACTTCGTATAATGGGCCTATTCTGCACCCCAGGTATTGGCACACACACATACAGCTTTATCATACCTTTCTCTGTAAAAGGCCAAAAACTTGCTGGATTTAGCAATTTATAATCTATGAAGAAGAATCTGCATGTTTGTATAAACCATTAACACCCCTAACAGTGCCTAGAGGAGAAGGAGATCACTGATACTTGTGTTTGTGTATTATTCTGGAGAGGAATAAGCATGAAGAAATTATAAACTGCATTCCACTGTGAAGTTAAAAGTGGCAGAAAAGTACAACTGTCATCATTTTCCCTTAATATATGGAGAAGGGAAAATAAGATAAGCATTTTCCAAAAAATACACAAGCACAATGGTGCTTAATGAGATACAGAGTAGCACAACGAATAAGATTTCAGCTGCCAAAGTCTCATACATGCAATCCTAGTTATTCAGGAGGTTGAG